>NW_022107431.1:3462707-3503237 GCF_000313985.2 Echinops telfairi
TCCAGAAATAAAAACGACCACACACACACATGCAGAGAGAGAGAGAGCTGCCCCTGCTACTGGGTCAATTCCAATTCATAATGACCCTGTTTAGGTTTCTGAGACTACAATTCCTTATGGGAGCTGCGACTCCTCATGGGAACAGATAGGCTCATCTCTCTCCTGCACAGCAGCTGGGGGTTTAAAGCCCGAACTCTGGCCTTGTGGTGAGCAGCCAACACTGACGCCATAGAACCTCCAGGGCTTTTGTGTGCTTATTCTCTCACTGTGTGTATGTGTGTGTGTGTGTCTGTACGTAGTCACACAAGGGGGCCTCAAAAACTTCATACAAGCATGGAATTAATAGAGAATGGATTTTTTCTTTTATGAATACATGACAGAGAGACAGAGGTTGACACTAAGGGCTGGCTATAGGGCTGTGGGGACTGTGAGGTGCCCTGGACTTGGTTCAGACTGCTAGCCACCTGTGTTCAACCAGAGAGAGCACTGCCTCGTCCTGCACCATCCTCCCAATTCCATTATGTCTGCGCCCATTGTAGCCACTGCGTGAGACGGTCCGATTGATGAATGCCTCTGTGTTTGTTTGCCAACCTCGCTACTCGTGACCCCCAGGTGGTTCTGTAGGGTCACTGTTGTGTTAGTCTGGGTTGACTAGAGAAACAAATCCAGAGATATTCATATGTGAATAAGAAAGAGGTTTATAAGAGGTTTCAATATACAAGAGCAATTGATCATTGGGAAAATAGCCCAGCCCAGTCCGGATCAAGCCCATAAGTCCAATATTAGCCCATACATATGTCCAATACCAATCTATAAAGTCCTCTTCAGACTCACAAAACAAATACAATGAAACCGAATGCAGGAAGATCGCAGGCCAGTGGGTGGGAAGTCTTGCAGGTCCAGTGGCATTGTAAGCATCTCAGCCCTGGCAGGCATCTCCACGTGGCTTCTCTGGCTCCAGAAACTCTGACTGCCTCAGGGTAACTTCATGCGCCTTTTCCTCAGAAAAATCTTGCAGGGGGTGATCAGAGAGAGAGGTGGGGCTTGCCGAGCCATTTATCTCTTTGTCCGCCAATCAAACTTCGACCTTATTAATCCCACATGTTCCTATTGGCCAGGTTGGCACAATAAACCTACCTATCACAGGCATCATGGTGCTTATGAAAACACATTGGCGAGGGTGGGGATGGGGAACAGACAAACAAATGGAGAAAACTCTCTTATTTGCTATAAAACAGGACAAGGCCTAAGTCCATAGGCCTGTTGCAGGCTGGGGACCTCTGCAGGGTTGGGTCCCAAGATCCTTCAGTCAGGTGACAAGAAAGTGCAGAAAAGAGAAAGCAAGTTCTGCCAAATTGGTTATTCATTGTCCAAAGGTTGAACACACCCTCAGGAACTCCCTCTCAACTGACCCATTGCACAATGGAAGGTGATGCTCGCTTTCCCTGGGATGATGTCAAGGACCAGCAGCTCATGTGGGACTTGCCCAGCACACTGGGAACCACAGCTGAGCCAAGGGGAGGGATGAGACTGGTTATCCCCCAAGCCTCTCAGTGCTCCGTCTGTAAGGAGGTGAACTCGCTGCATTTTCAGGTGGCCTGAGGCTCTCAATGACTCCGACCGCTTGAACTTTGCTCTCTATTTCTACTCTTGTAATCATTAAAAAAAAACCTTTATCATTTATTTATGATATATATACCACATACATCTTCCTTGTGAAACTACAGATAAAGGAGACTAAAGATCAATCTGATAAATACTAACTATATAGACATTCAGAGCTATTTTTATACTTCCAAACACATGTTTGCTCCTTGCTGCATGAATACGAGGAGCAGCTTTTCTGCTTTATGAATACAAATACACTCTATTATTTTTAATAGGTATGTGTTATAAAATTGTGTGCTTTAGTATCTTTCTTTGTTCCCCTCAAGACTATTTTATTGGGAGTTCATACAGATATCAGATCATTCCATAGCTCAATCACATTGAGCAGTATAGTACAAGTGCAATCACAATCTGCTTCAAAACATCCTTTTCCTTCCTTAACTACTTGACTTCAGCTCCCTTGACCACCTCCCTGCACGGCACCCCAGAAGCCCTCTTCCACCTGCTGTTCCTACAGGTTCATCAATAGCATCTTTCATAAATACTTTATAGCTCACATTGTTTTCTTCTTTTCCTTCCACTTCTCTTCTTCCCTCTTTTGCTGATGACCCATTTGCCATTGAAGCATGCATAAAGAAGGCATGATGTTTTAGTCCACCACCTACCTGCCAATATTCATACTCTGGTGACTTTTGCAATGATGCTGGAAGATATGCTGGGATATTTCAAATACCAGCAGGGCCAACCAAGGTGTTCAACAGATTTCAATGGGGTTTTCAGAGGCACAGACCAGGAAGAAAGAGCTGGAGATCTACTTGCACAAATTAGCCTTTATGTATCAGAACTGGGTATTTTTCAGATCTAGTAGTGGAGGAAGTCCTTCTAGGTTAGAAGACATTTAACATACAATATAGCCAGAACCTTGGAGTCCAGTACTGGTCATCATGAAGATGGTGCAGTACTAGGTCATGTTGATTCTTTGTTACTTACATGTGCACTCCTACAGTGTTATATTTAGGTACAGATTCTGTATAGACTCTGCCTTGATATGTGTCTAACTGTGAGTGCATAAGCAAATGTGGTGAAAAAAGTGGATGGTGCTCTACTATCAAACGACAGAGTGTCTGGGGTCTTAAATGCTTGAAATTAAACAAGCAGTCATCTAGCAGAGAAGCAACAAGCCCAAATAGAAGAAGCACACCAGACTGCGTGGTCATGAGGTGGAGACCGGATCGGCTAACAGACATCAGAAGAACAAACAAACAAACAAACCCATATTGTTGAGAACTAGGGGGGTCAGAGCAGAGACCCAAAACCCATCTGTAGACAATGAGACATCTCCTCACAGAAGGGCCACAAGGAAGGGATGAGAAAACCAGGATGCAGTATAGCACCAGTGAAACACAATATTCCTCTGGTTCCTTGAGGTTTTCTCACCCCTTGTGTTAGTTTGGGTACTTTAGAGAAGCAAATTCAAAGAAACTCATTTATAAGAGAGAGTTTTATATAAAGGTTAAGTGCGCATCAAGAAAACATCCCAACCCAGTGCTGCCCAAGCCCACAAGTCAAACATTAATCCATTAACCCATATGTCCTGCACCAATCCACAAAGTCCTCCTCCATCTCACAAAACACACACTATGACACCAACTGCAGGAGGAAAGCTGAATCAGTGAAGATGTAAGTATCTCAGCGTTGGCAAGGGTCTCCACATGGCTGCTCCAACACCTGCTGAATCAGGGTAGGTCCATGCGGCTTCTCCTCAGGGATATCTTATAGGAAGTGGGCCTTGCAAGCTGAAGCAGGGAACTGGTTAAGGCAGCTGCCCCCTGGTCCGACCATCACAAAGAAAGAGACCCGAGAACTCGAAAGGCGAGGCTCACTGAGCCATTTATCCCTCTGCCCTTCAATTAACCTCACATGTGTTTATCAGCCAGTTTGGCACAATAAACTACCTCACCCCCCCACTATCATGACCCCAGTCCTGCCTTTCAATGCTGGCTAGACCAGACCATGTGCACAGGTAGAGATAAGCTCATGACACATGGAATCCAGGAGCAGGAATGGGAGCAGTGATATCAGAAGGGTAGGGGGAAGGTGGGGAGAGGAGGGGATGAAGTGGAAACCAATAGCAATGATTGACACATTGACAATAGCAATGATTGTCCCTCCTCCCCACCAGGGGGACAAACAACAGAAACTATGGGGGAAAGGAGACAGCAGTCGATCTAAGGTATGAAAATACCAATAATTTCTGATTTATCAAGGGGTCACAGGAAGGGGGTCAGGAAGAGGGGCTAATACCAAGGGCTCAATAGAAAGTAAATGTTTAGAAAATGATGATGACAACAGATGTACAAATATGCCTGATACAATTGATGTAACGATTGTTATAAGAGCTGTAAGAGACCCCAATAAAATGATCTTTTAATAAAAAAATTGTCTAAACTATGCATATATGGTGGCAGAGTGTGAGCATCTTTCACAACTGCTCAGGACCTTAAGTGATTTCTTCTGCAAAATGAGGGCATCGCTCAGAGTGTTTGTTTGAGAAGAACTTAAACCCATTTCTGCACTGCTCTTGGGATGTAGTAGCGATGTTGCAGGTGGTAGCCATTGTCTGTTGATGGAATATTGTTATAGGTTTGCCTATTTCTTTAGGAAGTCCCTACACCTAGAGACACCGTTTTCTGGGATGCTTGCCTTTGAACCTGTGTGTACATGCTTCTATGTTGCCCTCCACAGAGCCTCCAGCCCCTGGCATCCGGCTGAACCTTCAATCACTGTCCCACATATTGGATATTTTATTAAAATGAAACGTGTCAAAGATTAAAACCCGAGTCTATTAAAATGTAAAGAGAAGGAGGGTGGTTGAAGGACTGGAACAGCAGCAGGTGGGGGACAATCTGTCAGATTACAAATTGCTCCAAAGGACAGCAAATGGGGAGGGCTTTGGCTGTGGGAGGAGTTGAGGGAAGCAGTCCCTCACTCACACATCAGTGACTCTGAGTCATACGTCTGTGGTTCATCTATATTTGCCCTGGAGCTCAGCTGCCCAAGTGCTTTGCAAAAATGGTTTCACTTATCTTTAGGGGGAGCTTGAGCAAATGCATTCTTTCTGAGTGTAGCCACCTTTCAGCCTGCCAGTGCCTCCGTCTCGCCTCCAGGTGAGTGCACATTAACCCATTACTTAGCGCTCACCCTGAATGCCTGATTTCTACCCGCCCAACTCAGCAGAACGGAGCTTGGGCTGCGCCTGGGCAGAAGGGTCTCCTGGACCAGGCACCTAGATATGGGAAGCTCTTTCACAAACATCCTTGACAGATTGCTTCATTTCTAATTCCCATTTTTTGAGATTTTACTTTGTATAAGAACTATATGTTTTTCTTGGCCTATGAATTTCTCCTTTTATAGCTTATTTGTTTCCAGTCTGCTCTTCCATAACCTCTTTCTATTGATAGTAACAATCATACCAACTTCAGTTGTAATGTTTTGTTTGCTTTTTTCAGATTCAATATGGCAAAAAAAAATCATGTTTATTGTTGCAGTGCTATACAGGATTCTAAGCCATTCTTGTTATAAATATATTGATATTTTATATTAGATTCTTGCCTTTTGGAGCCAGAAGCCAAAAGGAAATAAAAAATCATTGTTGTCAAGATTATTAGACGTCATAGTGACCCTTTCAGAAGAGTGGAACGGATCCTTTGTGTTTCCAAAACTAAATTGTACAGGAGCAGACAGCTTCATCTTTCTCCCTTTGAGTGGATCATGGGTTTGAACTGACAACCTGGTGGTTAGCAGGCCATGCGTAACCCAATGTGCCACAGGGCACCTTGGAAGCATTCTTCCATCATTTAGTAGAAATTTTACTTCATGGAGATGTGCTGGGTTTTTTCTTTACTTTGTTTAGCTATCCAGGGAATATCATACTTATTTAAAAAGATTTTGAAAGTGGTACAGATTCGGGCCATCTATTACAAATGTTGCTGTCAGCAGCCAAAGGTAAGTGTAAATTTCAAAAACTGCCATTCAGCGTATTCTGACCCATAGCGATCCTACGGGACAGAGTAGAACTGTCTCTTGTGGGTCCTCTCACAGGAGTGGAGAAGGTCATCGCTCTCTCAATGTGTGGCTGGTGGTTTCCAGCTGCTGCCCCGGTGGTGAGCAGCCCAGCACGTCACCCACAGCACCATCAGGGATTATGCATCAAAAATTAGTGTGGACCTTTTCAAATACCAGCATACGGTATCACGGCTCTGGTTTTTCATTTGAGAAAGACGGTCTTCATGTTGAATTAATGCAAACTTTCCTAGCAGCTGACTGGTTGGAAATACCTCAATTGGAGTCTTACCAACAATTTCATTCTAGTGGTTTAAACAATGAACATCCATGGAAGCATTAGCCAAGAAATCAAGTGGCTCATTTCACAGGAATATCTGCTGCAAAAGGCCTCTCAATGTTTAGAAAGCAAGGATGCCACAGTCATTCCAGACACCTCAGACGCATGGAGAGCCTCGACAGCAAGAAGGCAGGACTGCAGGTGAATGATGGTGCTGAAACGGTGGTGTTGGTGACAAGTGTGAAACACACCATCGGCTTTCCCAGGAGACAAGTGAGTCTTAAAAGAAACACAACTAGGGTGCTCTTTAAAAGTGAGGAGGGGACGGGGATGGTGGGTGGAGAAAGGGGAAACCGATCGTAATGACCTACGTACAACTCCCTCCCAGGGTGATGGACAAAAAAAGTGGGTGAAGGGAGACAGCGGTTGGTGTAAGACAAAAAAAATTACAAATTATCAAGGATTCATGAGGGAAGAAAGGTGGTGATACCAAGGGCTGATCCCAAGGGCTGATCCCAAGGGCTCAAGTAGAAAGAAAATGCTTTGAAAATGATGATGGCAACGTATGCACAAATGTGCTTGACACAATGGATGGATTTCCATAAGAGCTGTACGAGCCTCCAATAAAACGATTTAATTTATTTTAAATGAGAATGACAAGGTGTTGACTTGCTTTGGACACGTCATCGGGAACAGACCGTCATTAGAAAAGTGCATCGTGCTTGGTCAAGCAGAAGATCAGGGAGAATGAGGGGAACATCGATGAGATGATGAGATGGCTTGACATAATAGCTTCAACAATGGGCCCAAACTAAAGATTACGGACATGGGACCAGCCAGGTCACATTTGCTGTGCTCTCGCTTATATAAAATGGTTTCCTCCCCGCTCCCACTACCATGACTCGAATTCTATCTTGCAAGACTGGCTAGACCAGAGGAGGTACACAGGTACACAGGGAGGGTAAAGGGAGAATGGATAGGAAAGAGGGAACCGATTACATGGAACTGTGTGTGACCTCCTCCCTGGGGGACAGACAACCGAAAAGTGGATGAAGGGAGACGTCGGACAGGGCAAGATATGACAAAATACCCATTTATAAACTATCAAGGGCTCATGCGGGAGGGGGGAGCGGGGAGGGAGGGGAAAATGAGGACCTAATGTCGGGGGTTTAAATGGAGAGAAAATGTTTTGAGAAACGATGTACAAATGCGCTTTACACAATTGATGTGTGTATGGATTGTGATAACAGTTGTATGAGCCCCTAATAAAATGTTAAAAAAGAAAAATAAATAAATAAATAAAATAAAATAAAAAGTATGCCAGAGAGTAAAAAAAAAAAAGAGTAAGGTATCAAGAAAATAAATAAATAATTGAATAAATAAAATGACATTAAGAGATTTTAATGATTTAATTAGAAGTATCAGAAAAATGTCTATAACCACTCCAAAATTTTAAAAATAGAATCTTCTTTAAATAGTATTTTCTTCTAAATTTTCACTTTTAGTATAGATGTTGTTGTCCTGGTTAGGGGCCAGAAGGGACACACTGCTTGGTCCTGCATCATCCTCACAGCTGTTCTTATGGTGGAATCCATTGCTGCCACCAGTGTGTCCATCCACCTTGTCCAGGGCCTGCCTCTCTTTCGTTGCCCATCCACTGTATCAAGCATGATGTCCACTATGGACTGGTCTCTCTTGATAACATGGCCAAGGTACATGTGATGAAGACTGTCCATCATGGCCTATAAGGAGCTTTCGGACTGTACTTCTTCCAAAGCAGAGGTTTGTTCTTTCGGCAGTCCACGGTACTTTCGATCCTCAGCCAGACAGATCTTAGTTTGATGGAGCTCATGGGAGAATCTGTGCTTTGCACTGTTTGTTGTGGTGGCAGACTGACTCCAGAGCCGTTTTTAAGAGTTGTTGTGGGGTTGCTGTGGGGTCAATTCTGACTCACAGAAAGCCCTGGGTGCAGAGGGAAACTGCCCCCAAGGGTTTCTAAAGGGTTTGCATTTTAGAAGGAGATGGCTGGCCTGTCTTCTGAGGTACCTCTGGCTGCGTTTGCACTTCTAACCTTTCTATTTGTAGTTGAGCACCTAACTATTTGTGCCATTCATTAAAAAAAAAATCTACCCATTTATCGTCGATTTGCTATGGTGTCTACCCAAGCTTTTGTGGAAGATTAAATTCTGCTTTGGGGCTTAATTTATAGTTTCCTCCGATTTCCTGTTTATCTTTTGCTGATGCTGTTATTGAAGTTTCAGGTATAAAAAAAAAGAGGAGTATTTGCTAGAATTTCTCCTCAGGAGAATACGAGAAGCCTTGAGAGATGCAAATGCAGACTCTCCTTGGGGCAGGGTCAGGAGGGAGCTCCTGTTTGAGAGGACACTGTGCGAGGGATGGGCTTGACCTTGAGAAGACTGCTTCTACCTGGTTTCCCTGTGTTTATAAAAGATCTTGCCGTATTGCTTAGCTTATAAGTATTCCTTTATTGATGTGGAATGACTCGTCCCTGATTTAGTAATTTTTTTTGGTCTTAATCCAGTCAATTTTTTTCCCCCCTTTTAGCTACTTGCATTATGATCTTCACTTTGTAGGCACCATGAAGCAAGATTTTAATGTTTTCATCCATTTAATTATTTTATAACTATTGTGACATAAGCTGAAACTAACTGGGTTTTAATTAAGGTAGTTTAATCTTCCTTATACCTCATGTCACCTTAACCTAGAATTGGGTTTTCCTGTCCTTGCTAATTTTATATGCCTTTTTTCAGTTTTTCTGTGAGCTTTCATTGTTCATGAGACATTAGGAAGAATGTGATAAAGGGAATCTATCAATATCAATTTTATCTATTTGCTAATTATATTAATTCTTGCTTTCTGTGAAGATTGTATTATACGCATATTAGGAGTAATACAAAATTTCGTAATCAAGAAAGTCTATTTGAATTTCAAACTCTGTTTCTCCTCACCATATGACACTCAGCACGCTCTCTCTAATCTGCCTCAGTTTTTTTGGCCTGAAAATGGGCATAGTATTTACTCGGCAGCAGATTTCTGAGGCCAAAGGAACAAGCGTCCAACAGGTGACAGCGACTGTCTCTGATAAACGATGACACCGGCGATTCCTCCCTTCCTCTCACAAAAGGACTCCCATCCCACCATTGAGAGGGTCAGCTGCGTGGTTGCATTGCATCAGTGTCTTTTTAATTAAGCTTCATCCTGTTCCAGAGCCGGGATCGTCTAGCTTAACTTCAGGCAACCGAAAGAGTAAAACTCTGGGTGCAGCTGCCATCTCTAGTTCTTTTCCTGCCTCAGTTGAACCTTAGCGAAAATCGACATCTCCTTTAAATTTCAGGTGATTCCTCAGTGGAGGAAAACAAACCTTTGCTTGAGGTCAATATTTCTAGTTTGGACACGTCTGCACATTTTAGTGCTTTGTGTTTCTTCGAACAAAATGGGTCAGAGAACATCTTCACTTGCCTGTCTAAACTTTAATCTCTGCAATTTTAGAGTTTATTCACAATACACCACAAGTTTCTCAGATAAAATAGGCCCCTGTAATATAAAGTTGTGCATTTTCTTGTCTGTCGCGTTGGCAGGCGGGGCGGGCGGGGGAGAAATGAGCCGTCTCCTGACGTCACTTGCTGCTGCTGCTGTGAGGTGGCATCGCGTGGGTTCTCAGCCAGGTGTTGCGTTTTTAAAAGACCGCACATAGAGATTTTAAGTTACATTGAAGAAATTTACTTAAAAATAATTAAAAAGGAAAATTAAAGGATTAAATTGATATACTAGGAAATGGCAAATTATTGAAAGTTATTCTGAGAACATTACTATTGTTTAGGGAAATCAAACAAAAAGGGATAAAAAGGAGCATTTCATAATGTTTACATAGATCATGACATTTTATGCATTAGTTAAAATATCTTTATGGCCATAAAAGGAAACTAGCACCATTATATTCAAACATTACAAGGTCACAGGCTTCATGGTCCACATATTGCCTTACTCCCAGAAAGTCGTCATGTGAATCAGATAGCTTCCACGCCTGTGATGAGAGAATAGGAGGTTCGTTGTTGGAGCTGCAGTTGTCTGGGGAAACTTGGGGATCAAACATAAGAACAACTGTTAGGGTTGTGTCGGACCAGGAGGTGCTTTGTTCTGTTGTGCATAAGATCACAACACATCGGAACTGACTCTGTGAGGCGGAGCGCTGGTCTGGTGGAGTCGGGGGTTGCACGCTGGGCTGCTCACCACAAGGTCAGCAGTTGAAGACACAACTGTTCCTTGGGAGAGAGAGGAGGCTTTCTCTTCCTGTGAAGGGTTACAGTGTCAGCAACTCACTGGGTGCAGTTCTACTCTGTCCTGTAAGGTCGCTGTGAGTGAGAACCAGCTTCGTGGCTCTGAGAGGTGGTCTTCGAGCAAAATTTGGTTGGTGATAGTTTCCACATGAGGAGACGAGTGACATCCACCCCATGGATCCTGTCTGAGTTTCATTGCTTGATTTCTCCCAATGGACTCTTTCATCATGTAGAATAATTATAAAACAAAACAAAGACAAAAGAATGGATAGATAGGTGAATAAACAGAAATGATCAATTATGTAGAATATAGGAACAAACTAGGTAACAAACATTGTCATACACCTGTATAGTGTATTAAAAATTTACCATATACACACAAAAGATCACATGTACCTAAACCAGGTTTCAAGTGTCAATGAGAAAAGGCACAGAATCCTAATATAAGGAATGAAAAGGGGACATCATTAAGACACTATAGGCAATAAAATGAAAAGATTTTAAAATGTAAAAGAACTGGACACGTCAACAGATCTGGATGACTTAACGGGCGGGGGTTTACCTGCCCTGAATCAGTATTACTGTCGGGAGGAAGGGTAACTGAATGTGGTAACTGTCGCTGCACTGTGTCTGCTCAGTATGGTATGCTATATGTTTCCTTCTTGAGTGACAATCAGGAATTTCTCCACATCAAGGTTGAGGGACCAAACCCACTGCCGTGGAGTGGCTTCCAACGCACAGTGACCCCATGTAGTGACTCCAAGAGTGTCAATCTCCATGGAAGCAGATCGCCTCAACCTTCTCCTACAGAGAAGCTGGTGAGTGTGAACCACCAGTCTTGTCATGAACTTGACCAACAATTACCTAACAGGAGCACCAGTTCGGGTTCTAACTGAGGGGCTGGCAATTAGAACCCCCAGCCAATCTGTTGGAGAAAGAGGATACGCTCTACTTCTAGAAAGATTTACAGCTTCAAAACCCCAAAAGGGAAGTCTATCCTGTCCTATTAAGTCATTGTGATTCAGAATCCACTGGATGGCACAGAATGAATTTGTAAAGGGTGATGAAAACAAATAAAGAAAATTCATTTACATGATCTTGGTACCTGATTGACAGACTAAACTCCACTCCTTTGCTCTTAATAGTCTCAAATTGACAACAGATTATGTAACTACCACCTCAGTGAAGATCCATAGATACCTATAGCCTTAATCGTGGGCTATCATTATTTGTTGATGTTTTCAATTACTCCCTCTCCCATAGAGAACACACTTTAAAAAAATAGTTTGCTTGTTTTTTTAATCATTTTACTGGGGGCTCACACAACTCTTAGCACAATCCATACATATATCCATTGTGTCAAGCACATTTGTACATTTGTTGCCATCATCATTCTCAAAACATTTGCTTTCTACTTGAGCCCTTGGTATCAGCTCCTCATTTTTTCCCCTCCTCCCCGCTCACCCCTTCCACATGAACCCTTGAAAATTCATAAATTATTATTATTTTATCATATCTTACACTGTTTGACATCTCCCTTCACCCACTTTTCTGTTGTCCAACCCTCAGGGAAGAGGTTATATGTAGATCATTGTATTGGTTCTCCCTTTCCCCCCCACCCTCCCTCCAGCATCCTGGTATCACCACTCTCACCACTGGTCCTGAGGGGATCATCTATCCTGGATTCCTTGTGTTTCCAGTTCCTATCTGTATCATTGTACATCTTCTGGTCTAGCCAGATTTGTATGGTAGAATTGGGATCATGAGTGTGGGGTGGAGGAAGCATTTAAGAAATAGAGGAAAGTTGCGTGTTTCATTGTTGCTACCCTGCACCCTGTATCCTGCCCATGACCCTTCTGTAAGGGGATGTCCAATTACCTACAGATGGGTCTTGGAACCCCAATCTGCACTCCCCCTCATTCACAATGATTTAATTTTTGTTCCTTGATGCCTGATCCCTGATCCCTTTGACAACTCGTGATCATACAGGCTGGTGTTGCTCCTGAGTTAGCTGGCTGCTTGTTTACCTCCAAGCCTTTAAGACCTTAGATGCTATATCTTTTGATAGCTTTCTTCACCACGTTTGCTTGTGCACCCTTTTGTCTTCAGCGATTGTGTCGGGAAGGTGAGCATCATGGAATTTCAGTTTAATAGAACAAAGTATTCTTGCATTGAGGGAGTACTTGAGTGGAGGCCCAATGTCCACCTGCTACCTTAATACTAAACTTATATGTATATGCACATAGATCTATTTCCCCATCCTCATATATAAATATATTTACATATGTACATGCCTTTATTTAAATCTCTATAATGCCCTTTGCCTCCTAGCTCTTTCCTCTAGTTCCTTTTACTTTCTTCTTGTCCCACTATCATGCCCAGCCTTCATTTAAAAAGTTTTATTGGCGTATAATTCACATATCATTCAATCTAATAGTTCAATAAGATTGAGAATATTTGTGCAATCATCACCACAGTCAATTTTAGAACATGTTCTTCTTTCTCATATGTTGTTGGCTCCCCATTTCTCCCCCATCTTTCCCTGCCATGCTCCCAGGAAGCTATTAATCCAGTTACTGTCTCTATAGATTGGCCTATCCTGGATTTCATATATAGAAAGTCATACAAAGTAAAAACAACAAATAATTCAACAATAATGGCAAACAGAACAGAGAAAAACCTCCATCGAAAAGAAAGCGCAAAACACTGAACGCAGCTTAATGACTTAAAAACAACATAAAAATGGGTCAAAGGGGAGATAGTTGGCAAGGTGTTACATTTTTAACCTAAGTGCATCTGCCATGAGAACTATTGTGAGGACGGTGCTCGGCTGGGCAGTGGTTCCGTCTGTCATACATACCCCTACACCACATCTGCTACAATGGACTATCCACTGCTCTCTGGTAACAAGGCTACTCACATACCTGAACGATGATTGAACCCACACCTTGTCCTATGCACAGGAACACATGATCAATGAGCTATCACGATATCAGGATCCTCGGTGAGGAATCCAGACCAAGGTCAGGGCCCTCAGGAGGGGCATACATGGTCTACCAAGTACCACGATGGAAGCATCCAAGTCGAAGACAAACCAGGTGACTCAACCTATTGAAAGGGACACATAGGCACATCAACAGCCTCCATCCAAAGAGTGAAACAAGAGCCCAGGGATTGGCAAAAGAAAATCTTTAGCTATGACACACTAGACAGGGGATCAATTACTAAAGTCTATAGAGTTCTGCAACATCTCAATAAGAACAAAACAAATAATCCAATTAAAATGTGGGGAAATGTGAGACATGAGTAGGCAATTCACAAGGGATGAGACTTGAATGGCTAACAAACACAGGAGGAAATGCTCACAATCACTAGCCATCTGGGAGATGCAAATCAAAACAACAACTTTATACTCACAATGTTAACCCAATTAAAATAACAACAAAAACAACAAATGCCGGAGAGAGTCTGGAAAGATTGGAACTCTGAAATGCTGCTGGTGGGCTTGTAAACTTGAAAAATCACTGTGGAAAGCAAAAGCAATTGATAATAGAAATACCACTTAGCCCAGCAGTACCCTGGCTGGGCACATTCCCCAAAGGAGCAAGAGACAGACACAGGAGGTATAGGCTTTCCCACATTCATTGCACACAATTCACAGTAGCAAGAAGGTAGGAGCAGCCCCAAGGCCCATTAGTATAAGAACGGATAAGGAAACTCTGGTACGTTCACCCAGTGAAGTGCGATACATTCCTGAGAAACACGAATCTTCATGACACGGATGGATCTGGAACCATTATGCTGAGTGAAGTCAGTCGGTCTTAAAAGGGAAGCTACTGTCTGAGTTCACTACTCTCAGGATAACACCAAGACCAGGCAGACCTCTGCTCTCAGGTCATGTCATCGTCTATGATCTAGTAAAAGATTAAACACACAATTCCTGGACGTATTGTTATAAAGCACATTTTCTCAGGTAGAAGGGCACCGAATATTTCTATCGTTAATTTACAGCTGAATCACTAGTCTAAATATTGTTGTTGTTGTTAGGGGCCATCCAGTTGGTTCTGACTCATAGCAACTTTACACACAACAGAAGGAAACAATACCTGTCCTGCAACATCTTCACAGTGGTTATGTGCAAGCCCAGTGTTGTAGCCACTGTGTCAATCCCTCTACTTTACCGAGCATGATGTCCTTCACCAGGGACTGGTCTCTCCTGACAGCATGTCTTAGGTACACGAGACAAAGTCTCACCCTCCTTGCCTCTAAGGAACATTCTAGTTGTATTTCTTCCAAAATGCACACACAGGTACACATACACACATATACATATTCTTACACATATATAAGTACCCACAGACTGCACACATACAAATATAAATATGTACACACTCCTACAATCGTGCATTATAATGGTTTTAGGTCTAATGACACTGCCCAAGATGTGAAGACATTTCATATCTCTCAAAATGCCCAACTGTGTGGGTGGAGCAGCACACCTGCGTCCCCTTGAGACAGCAGGTTCATTTGTTTGGAATTAAGACCTAAAAAGGAAAGAAAGGAGCAAAATGTAAGTCTTTGCCAGCCGGCCTGTTATGTCCAGTGGTTGATTTAATTCACAGGATGCGTCATTCTCACATAATGCCTATGTGATTAAAACATTCCGACTGAGTGGTTGAACTGTGTGGATGAAACCATGTTGAGCCTTTGTGCTGCTCATGAGCATCTCAGAAGTGGGCTGCTGTTCAGATAAAACCCTTTTCCCTAGAAATTGATATTGTTTCCTATAATCAATATGATTGCTTACAAAATTTCGGCATGTATGAAGTGCAGATTTTAGTGCACACACACAAATCATTTCAAGACAAAATTCTTCTCGGTGGCATAAGGCCATATAGTTTTTACTTTGTAGGATTCAGGTCCCTGTCTTTATCCGGATGTTGTTCTTGGAGTCTAAGATGTGCACAGATGTATGTGCCCAATAGGAGAGGCTGCGATCCACAGGCAGTGTAGAAAGTCAGTTATGGAAGCCCCGGGGGGTGGCTACGAAATAACTTGGGAAGCAGCGGGTTTTGATTTTCACCAAACGATCATCTTCTTTCCGGGCTCCTTTGTTTCCCTCTTCCTCCTGTGAGTCAATATGCTTTTTCTCCGGGTTGCAGGCAATATGGCTACATCCTTCTAGATTATTGCTCTTCATGAGCTGGAGTGCAGCTTGTGGTGATGGGTGAACCCCTTGGATTGACTCCACTGGCTTCCTGGACACTGCTGGTGGTTGACATCTGTTACTGGCACTGCAGCTGCTTCCTGGGATCAGGTGCATGCTTTTATTTTATTTTTTATTTCACCATGTCCTTGCTTACAGTGAGAAATGTGTGTGTGTGTGTGTGTGTGTGAGAGAGAGAGAGAGAGAGAGAGAGATAGATAGATAGATAGATAGATAGAGAGAGAGAGAGATGTGCTTTGCACATGACAATGAAATACGAAACTGCCATTATTCATGCATGTTTTTGCCATGAGAGACTCAATCAACAGTCTTACAAGAGTTCCAGGAGGTTTTCACTTGTTACCCGTGATCTCTGACAAATGATGTAAAAGAAATTTAGGAGTTTTCTCTGGGGACTTGAGAAAATAGGTCTCAAGTAGAAGCACACTCTACTTGTAAAGGTATTCTGTGTGTGTGTGTGTGTGTGTGTGTGTGTGTGCCCGCGCGCGGAGTTTAAAGGGAAAGAGATGGGGCCATAGCCCGCATCTAGCATCAGGTGTGAGCATGAGTGGGTCAGGACAGACTGCCGGTCCACGATATAATGCTCACTCATTACAGGAGTCCAAAGCCCTGTCTTCCTTCTGATGAGCAGCTGGAGGTTTCTAACTGCTTACCTTTTGGATTTCCTGTAGCCATTAGGGAAGGATACATTTAAGATAATCGTGGTAGACTAATTCAGGAAAGGATAGCAAGAACCATAGCAGAACTGAGTTGTAATTGGTCCCCCTGGATTATACATGTAGAAACTGTTGAAATGGTACATCTTTGGTTATGTATACTTTCATGAAAATAAAAAAAAATATTTTAAAATAAACTCCTTCTCCTCGAGTCACACTCCCTAAGGACAATTATTTACTTTCCTATGCTTCTTCCTTCCAACAAACACATCTTCCTCTGTCTCTCTCTGTGTATCCATATGTCCAAACACTCCTACATCAACCTACCTGTCTGCATAGCTCACGTCTCTCTATTGTTCAATTATTTCAAACTTACAGTGACTATTTGGTTTGTGAGTTTAGCATTATAAAATAATTTTCCACTTCTTCATGTATGCACAAATACTCTCACCTCATTCTTTTAAACTATAACCCCAACTCCCAAACACTTGTGTGCTCATACTGTCAGAACAAATCAAACAATAAAATGAAGTAAGAAATATGGAATAATCCCTATGTTTATTTTTATGTGTCTAATCACATGAGTCATTACACCTAAAACTAAGTTAAATATTATCATAATTGGTAATAGTGAGTATATTGATTTAATGGGAATGGTTCCCTCGTTTTTCCATTAAACATATTGGAAAATGTACGTGTGTTTGAATGTATTCTGTGGTGTGGGGAGGACTGTGCGTGAGAGAAAGAGACAATATCAAAGAAAGACAGAGGGAAGGAAAGAGACAGAGGAGAGAGAGATGCTGAGAACATCATAGATATATTTTAGTTTATTAAATATTTTGTTTCCATTTCTCTAGTTTTAGTGTAGTAATTTTCTCAAGGGCCTTTTAAATATAGTTATCATATTGATTTTCTTTTTTTCCCAATAATAATCAATGCATCTGGTGGTTTTCTACGAGCTTTGTTGAATTTTAGGGATTCAAGTCAATTTGTCATGGTAAAATGATTTTAAACTAATTTACATGTGGTGCTGTTTGCAGAGTAAGAAGGAAGCCCCGTTTCCTGGTTGTTCTCTGCGTGCCCGGGGCCAGAGGGAGCGGTCTAGAGACCAGCAGTCTCTAAACAGTCAGTCCCCAGTTATTGATCTTCGAGTTTCCAGGAGGACTGGCCCCTGGCTTCTTAAAGAACTATCTGATTCTCTCGCACCACCATCCCCGCACCTGACCCCCTGTGCTACAAAATAGACAGCTCGATATTGAAATCCTTTGCTGTTGAACATTTAGAATGGTTTTTATACAAAACTACTCAGCTATACAAGTAAATAGGAAGTTTTGTTGATGAGAAGTATAATTGAACCCTCAATGCATTCCATTATTTTATGAGCAAGGGCTCAATTACACCTCTCTCTTCAAAGAACTACATATTCACATGTATATCCAAGTGGTTTCACATAACAATCACTTTAAACTTTCAACAGCAACTAATTACAATTCTTTAATTTGTTGATTTTGTAGCATGGAGGAAAAGGAAAGCCTTTGAAAATTCTTTAAGAAATCAGTTTTTGTCTGTCTCAGAAAATCACAGATGTATATACAACTCTTTTAAAATACAACTGAATTATGGAAGTGTATTATATGTTATATCATACATAGTCTCTCTATACATATAAACACTTTTGGGAGTGGTGGTGGTGGAAATCACAGATCAGTTAAATATACAATGAACCTTTTGGGTTTTAGTCTGTTTAAGGGACTCTCCTAGAGATGTGGACTCGGTCTTGGGTCTGCTAACTGCAAGCTCAGCAGTTCAGACCTACCAGCTTTTATTCAGAACGAAGATCAAGCTCTCTGCTCACACAAAGATTTACAGTCTCAGAAACCCTTATATAGGCTTGCTAAAAGCATTGACTCGATATCAATGGGTCCTAAGTGTTTTATTTTTTGGTTTGTTAGTTTGTTATAGTATCGTTGGGAGTAATTTCGGTGAAATGTTCCCACATAAAATATTAGTTTCAAATATTTTACATTTTAAGTTTAATTTTCATAAAAATAGGCATATATTTAAAATTTCCTCCTGCTTCCCTTTTCTCTTTTAATGAGAAAGATGAAGCTTTCTACTCCCATAAACAGTTACAGTCTCAAAACTCACAGGGGAAATCTACCCTGGCTTGTAGGTTGCTATGAGTTAGAAATGACTCAATGGCAGTGATTTTTGAATTTTAATGCTCTAGGAGCCTTGCTGTCTCAGTCCATAATGAACTTGGCTCTGAACTAAATTATCAGTGGTTGAAAACTACCAGCTTCCCCTTCAGGAGAAAGCTATGGCAATCCTGTTTCTGCACAAATGTAAACCCTTAGAAGCCTGTGGGACAATCCCACTTTTTTCTAGATGGTCACCCTAAGTCTGATGATTTTTCTTTTTACTCTTTTGAATTTTGTATTTATGTCATCATCTTAAAAATATATATTAACAGCTAGGGAGAGATCCATCTTTACCACAGTTTTGCCTCTTTTTTTGTCTTTTCTGATTTTCTCATAGATGCTGGCTGCTTTTCTTGTTTTCCTTTTATTTATTAATTCATTTATCTATCTATTATTTATTTTTATCTTAGGACCTAGTTAACATAGTTATAATAATTATTTATTTGTGCACTTATTTTGAACATGACCTCACCTGAGTGTAGTTTTAATCATAGCTGGTGTGGATATACCAGCTATTTTATTATTGTGAAACATTAACATTTCAAGATATTAATTTGTTGAGATGAATCCTAATTAAATATGTATCCATTTCATCTTATCAATCATATAATTCTTTTTCTTTGTGTGTGTTCTCATGTTTGGATCTTTGTTCTCCCATGGGAAAATAGGAATTGCTATTTACTACAATTCCTGAAATGCATGGCTTTCAAATTAGAGTGCAGCTCACTGACACATTAATACTTATACATAAAACCTCACTGAAAATTGGACCCCTTGTGATGCACAATGCCTCCTTTGGGCTCTTTGAAGACATTCTGTTTTTGAAACCGTCTCCGCTTTACCTTTGACAACATGTGATGGGGCTATTTCAGCACAGTCCTTATTTGAGGCTCAACTGTAGAAATTTAAGAAATCATAAAATATTTGCTAGTGTTTTTTAACTCAGCCTCGAGTCAACCTTTTTGAAAATCAAGTTTATCTTATTTTAATGAACTGATATGAATTATATATTTGGACTTAATCCTGGTACATGCCATTAAAAAAATTTTTTTTTACTATTTTACTTTCAATTTTATTCTAAACCTCATAACATCAGTTATGGCACATATTTCATGTGGTTGAATTCTTGTTTCTGGTAGTTCAAGCACACTTTTGATGTAACCTCAAAACAAAAGTAAAAAACTCACTACCGACGAGTCAATTCTGACGCATAGAGATCTTCCAGGTCAGAATACAGCTGCCCCTGTGGGTTTCTTGTGGGAGTAGAAATCTTCATTCCTCCTCCTGACACAGCGTAGGTGTGATTATATGCAAGCTTGTTGTTACAACACTTTACTGATGAAAAAACCTTTCCTACGTTGGGAGCTTCAGGGCCTTGCATGCAAGACTGGAAGCAGTGTCTGTATGTATTTGCTTTTAATTTCAGATCCTTATCCATAAAATTTAATATCTGCAACGATAAAGAGGTCAGTTCAAGAGCTTGACCATTATTTCTACATCAAAGCCTTTTTCCAGGACTATATTAAAAATGTAAAATTACATTCTGAAATCGATATCCAAGATTATTATGTTAGGTGCTACTAATCATACTCGACACTCCAAAGGGGGGGAACTTATGAGTAATGTTGCTGAGAATGGTAACAGAAGTGGGGGTGGGGGTGGGGGAATTGTTTATTTCACAAGTAATTTGCAGTGCTTTTGGCAATTGATGGAAATTTCTTGTTATTAAGGACTAATTAATTTGTCAGTTAGTTTACTTTATGGGCTTGCTGAATGTTCTCTTTTCTCATAAATATTTTATTACTTGGGTTAAGTAATTAAAGTTTTCTAAATAGCTTGTGTTTTGCTGTGTCTGTGTCTTATCTAGGAATTGCAATGAACTTGGCGTTAATATCTCCCAGGGAATCTATTTCTGAACATCGGAAGGGGCACAGGGCTGGGAAGGTGGCTTATGTCTCTCCAGAGTCCTGTTTTCTTCTACCACCCCACACTCCACCTGTGAATAGGGAGCTGAGAAGTTGGGTCTACACTTGGTGCAGCAAGGCTGAAGCTGGCTTGCTTAAGTGTTCGCTTAGTGCCTGGAATTTGATGGGCCACTGAGGAAGATCCGGTGTCAGGCATGACCTGCACTTTTACAGTGCCCTACACATGGGGAGGCAGATTGGGGAGCTAGTCCCTCTTACCAAGGAGCACTGAGGTCCATAATCCTGTATTCTGTGGACCCCAGCAAAGGACACACACTCCCAAGCTGATCACCTCAAAAGTTTCTTTTGACTCCTTGTCAAGTTCTCATATTGTTGTTGTTATTAGGTACCATGGAATTGGTCCTGTCCCATAGGACTCCATGGCAACAGAATCAGATACAGCCTGGTCCTAAAGCATCCTCATCATTAACCCTATACCTCAGCCCATTGTTGTAGCTGCTGTGCTATTCCATCTGGTTGAGGGCCTTCCTCTTTCCCACCGCCCCTCCACCGTCCCAAGCACGATGTCCTTCTCCAGGGACTGGGCTCTCCTGACAACATGTTCAAAGTCTGTAAGATGAAGTCTCCCCATTCTTTCCTTTCAGGGCTCCTCTGGTATTGGAATTTCATAATTCCATTTAAGACAATTCATTGGGCTTTGCATATAAACATCATTGTCAAGACACAGTTCCAAAGAGGAATGATTGCTGCCCTCAGTGCGGATGACAATTCAATGCAAAGAAAACCCAAATCCTCACGATTGGGCTAATATGTGACATCATGATAAATGGAGAAGAGGTTGACAGTTTCAAGGACTTCATTTTGCTTGGATCCACAATCAATGTAAATGGAAGCATCAGTCAAATGATCAAAAGGCGTGTGCCATTAGATAAATCCCCTGCACAAGATCTCTTTAAAGTATTGAAAAGCAAGGATACTTTTTTGAAGACTAACATGTGCCTGACCCAAGCAACTGTAGTTGCCATGGCACCATACGCATGTGAAAATTGTATATCGAATAAAGAAGACTGAAGAAGAATCAATGCACTTGAACTGTGGTGCTGGGGAAGACTATCTGAAGTACCGTGGACTGCTAAAAGGGAAAACAGATTTGAATTGGAAGAAGTATGGCCAGAATGCTCCTTCGAGGCAAGGATGGTAAGACTTCATCTTACATACTCTGGACTTGCTGTCTAGAGAGACCAGTCTCTGGAGAAGGACATCATTTATAGCAAAGTGGAGGGGCAGTGAACGAGAGGAAGGCCCTCCATGAGAGGGATTGACACAGCGGTTGCAACAATGGGCTCAGGCGTAGAACAATTGCGAGGATAGGGCAGGGTTTCGGTGCTTGGCTCTTTTATACATAGGGCGACTCTGGGTTGGAATCAACTTGACGGCACCTAACAGCATTTGAGACAGGATGAAAATACTAGGAGTGCTGGCGAGAGTTACAGACTTTCTTGAAAAGCAAGGGGAGCAAAACACTCAGAAGACTTTGTCACCTGAAAACTGTAGTCACCTTGGCTTTTCACTCCTGATCTCTGTCGAAAGAATGACCTCACAATAGAACTACTTGTGCTGGTCCATCATCTCTCATAAATGTGTAGACTCCCCTTACTTTTCTAATGGGAGGCTGATGGTCCATTTTTCCTCTTAGACGTTTATCTAAACCCTCTAGCAAGGTCCTCGATGTGATCCCGAAAACGCAACTTTCTTTCAACTGTGTCTTCTTTCTTCTTTCTGTTGTCAAGCGATTCTAGCGGCTCTTTCTGGAATAGAGACTCCTCACTCTGACCGGGAGGCTTCGTCCTGTTATTTATTTGTCAGTCTCTGCTTCCACTCCCCTCTTCCAGAGGGCTAGATGCTTCCTGACAACATGTCTTTCCTTCCTGAAAATGTACAACAGTTGTAGTTTCGGCATACGTGACGACGGTGCAGGATTGGCAACATTCCAGAGGGTTGTGCATTGCACTGTTAACCTTTCAAATCCACCAGCTGCTCTGTGGGGAGACAGCCTAATTTTTCTGCTCCTGTGAAGGTCTGCTCTCCCAAGCTCACAGGGGCAGTTCTGCTCGATGGCAGTCAGGTATTTTTGTTTTGTTTTTTTCTTTCATGATTGTCATGAGTCAGATTTGACTCGACACCACTTAACCACCACCACAACAGATATATCATCCTCTGTAACTTCCCATTCGAGTTAAAATAGACCCTAGAAGGTCAACCACAATAGAGTTGGCAAAGAGACACATAGTGTGGCTATTCTAAATTTTAAATTAGAAATAAAAACTGCATTTGGTTGCCATACATGGAAACTCCATCAAATATATACATCTGAATTGTTAAAGTTGCAAATGGATCATTTGTCAGGTTTATCCTTGGTGGATGCTTTCTTTGAAGAAAGAATGTTTAGAGTGCTTAAGGGATTTCCATTCTCCATGCCACTGCGTTCTTCTGCAGGAAAACCTAACCAGGATGGCAGCAGCATCTCAGTGGCAAGTAGGCAATGCATGGAGTCATTGTCATGTGAACACATGGGCATGTAATGTTCTACTGCTCCTAGGTGTATTTCATGAATAGAATTATCTACAGCATTTTTTACATTAGCAACTAAAATGAGAGTTTGTTTTTCTGGTGTTTGCTTGATAGCATCATTTCTGAAAGAGGAGGCTTCAAAAAGTTCATGGAAAATGGAATGAAAAGACAATGGGTATTTCCCCCAGGCTTTCTCAAATCCCCTCCTACCATTATGAAAGTTTTTTTATGATGTATGAAACTTGTGTTTTTCATATATAAATGAGCAGAGTAGAATTGATGATGCGATGATACTCATTTTCATTTATAAATAGCTGAGTATGTGCAGGGGAGCCCTGGTTATGATTGATTACTTTGATTCTTCTGATGTTTTACATTTTTTCTGATTTATTATTTTTATTCTTTTTGCATTAGTTCTTGCCTTTAATTTTATGTACCTTGGCTGTGTGCTAGATTTGCAGATGTGTACAGATAGTTTATGTTTATGTATTGCAAATAACCATGTTATTCAGATTGATTATATCCTACTATGCAGGTAATAAAAACCACATGCAGAGGCAGGAAAAATATCAAGGCTTGAATTTTCCTTTCTTTATTGAATGGAATTTCCCCCTTCTCTGGATCTGCTTTCTCGTCCACTAAACGAAAGCATCAGAAGAGATGATGTATCAACTTCTCACAGTCATATCTGGGTACCTCACATTTCTTTCTCTTTTTTTGGAAAAAATGTGGACTCATTTTTCATGTTAGGCATCTAAAAAATATAAAATGATGAAATACTGAAATATGCCGAACACCATGATGACACCATATGTATCTTGAAACTTCTTTCCAAATACAAATAAAGGCGGCATCATACACAGCGTCCATCAATAACCGATGATGACTCAATACCTAGTTTTCTTCCCTGTTAAAAGCTCGCCTGTTGTGCATGTGCAGTCATACAAGTGATGTATTTATAAAGAAATACGTTGTTATTGTTAGTAATGCTTAGAAACAAGTGCTGTAATGTTAAACATTCAGCATGGAATTTTCTTAAAATAACTGTTTTATACCATGGTCCAATGGAGAACTCCTTCTTGAAAATAATTATAAACCTTGCACATATCTTTATGCAGAGCTTATTTTTATTTTATCTCTTTTGTCCCTTTGGGGAGCTTTGCTGGTGTAGTGGTTCTGAATTGGCTTCTTAACCATAGGGTCAGCAGTTCAAAACCACCAGCTGCTCCAAGAGAGACAGATGAAATGTTCTTCTCCTCTAAAGAGTTACAGTCTCAGAAACTCACTGGGGCAGTTCTACCCTGTCCTGTAGAGTGGCTATGGGTTGGCATTGACTTAATAGCAGTAAGTTTCATTGGGTTGATTATCCCTTTGTTCATTTTGTTAATCTGGGGTGATTTCCATCACATTGCTGTGACAATGCCAGTGGGCATCCTGTTCTGAATGAATAGTTAGCCATGAAGTCTCGATCATCAGGCGGCAAGTCACTGCTTGTTTAGTTTCCAGTCGTTCTTCGTCAGTCCTCAGCATAGGCGCACACACTTTCGTGGGCCCTCTAGAAGCTCTCATCAGGTGCCATTTCTTTGTTTGTTTTCACTTAAGTTTTCTTTTTAGTTTTACACCATGATTTCTGACCTTTATTCGCGGCTTATTTTTCTGAACTTAACAAAAAGAAAAGATCAAAATCTCTAGTCCAGAGGGAAGTAAGGGATCCCCAGGAGAAGAGACACCCTCTAGCCTCAGCTTCTGAAAAGTCACCTTTAAAAATAACCTGTGAGTAATTGCATATTAAATAATTAGTCCTGTCCATGTGCAACACTGCTGCTTCTGGATGCTCTCTGTCTTCACTTTTCTTGCGTGCCATTGTTGGAGACCTGTTTCAAACAGTTCCAAAATTATCCTCAGAGCCCGAAAGATGGGTGTCTGCAAAATACAAGTGGTTGCAACCTTGTCCTTTGATGGTGTGCTCAGTATCTGTGGTGGTGTGTGTGTGTGTGTGTGTGTGTGTGTGTGTGTGTGAACATGCTAACTTCCACTGACATTCAGAGAAAAATGTGCTGGCTTTGTGGTCAACCTCTGTAGCACCCATTCTATTTGGCATTAGAAATGCGATGCCGTTATAAAATAGCTAAATTTATTTAATCTATGTTTGAAACAAAATCCCTACACAACGCTATAGCATCACCTTAAAATGGACAACTTCTGTATAAGAATTACATCACTTTCTGTTTTCTGAGCTCTGCTTTTGGGCAAAGGCTGCCCATTTGGTCCCTACCATTGATTGGATTGCGGGTGCATTCCTTCCTGGTGCACCCACACTTTATGACTCTGTCCTTTGTCTTCAAGGAAAGAAGAAAGAATGAAACACAGGGAGGAAGGTGAGAGAGGGCCGTGGGGGGAATTGCCACTAATGTCCCCAAACAGAACAGGTGTATCACATATAATAAAGGAAGTGCACCCAGCGGAACATAAAATAGATGCTATTAAAATAAAACACGTATGCACATTAAGAGACTTCATCAAAAGGGCAAAATGAGAGCCTAGAGATTGGGAAAATCTTTATCAATGACAACAGAGAAGAGAATAATTACCTAAAACTCTATGGACTTCTGCAACACCCCAACCAGAAAAACCCAAATGACCCAATATAAAGGTGGACCCAGAGAGGAAGAGACAATTCACCAAGAGATATTCACTGAATGGTTAACAAACACAACGAAAACCCCTCGACTCCCATCCAAAGTTAATCCAGCGCACCAGCAAAGTCCCAGAGACTCACTGTGAGACTGGCTCTGGAGTAACCATGGCAGCGCTATCAGGATCTTGGGATTACTGTCAGGATGGACAGTGGCAACCCCTCCAGGAGCCCCTCTGTCTGTGTTGACTCATGTTGTTAGACCCTGTCACGTTGGTTCTTGCTCCTCGAGACCCAAGGTATACCAGAAGGAAACCCTGCCCAGTCTTGCCCTATCCACCCCAGTCATCACCTTGGAGGTCTCTCACTGTCATCAAGTCAATTCCAGCTCATAGCAACCCTAAATGACAGGGTAGAACTGCCCCTGTGGGCTTTCCATTCTTGCTGTTGAGGTGCATTCTGGCTGTCGTTGATCCAGAATAGATTATGGTAATTCTTCTGGCAGCCCACGATATTTTATATTCTTTGCTAGCAGCATAGCTCAGATACTCCAATTCTCCTTTGGTCTTCTTTATTCAATGTCCCAATTCCACATGCCTATGAGGTGATTGAAAATGTTCTGGCTTGTGTCAGGTGTACCTTCCTCCTTACAATGACATCCTTTCTCTTCAACACTTAAGAAATCGTGCCCAGCAGATTTGCCCAATGCAATACGTCATTTAATCTCTTCATGACCGCTTCCATGAGCATTGATAGTGGATCTAAGCAAGATGGAACCATTGACAATTTCAATTTTCTCTCATTTTAACATCATGTGACCTTATTGCTCCAGTTGTCCGCATTTGGGGCTTCTTTACATTCAGTTGCAATTCACACTGATGCCCCAGCTAGTGTTTCAAGTTCTCTTTGCTTTGCGTTCAACAAGCAAGGTTGTGTCAGTTACATATCATAGGTTGTTAAGAAGCCCTCCTTCAATCCTGATGCTGCATTCTTCTTCACATAAGCCAGCCTTCTCTGATGATTTTCTCAGCATACAGATGGAATAAGTATGGTGAAAGGATACAACCTTGACTCACACCTTTCCTGATTTAAACCACCCAGTATGCCCTTGTTCTGTTCCCACAACTGCCTCTTGATCCACGCACAGATTCTTCCGCATGAGCACAATGATGTATCCTCGAAGTCTTGTACTTCTTAATACTGTTCATAGCTTGTTATGAGGTGCACAGTCAATTGCCTTTGCATGTTGAATAAAACATAAGTAGTCGTCTTTCTGGGTTTCTTTTCTATCAGCTAAGATCCATCTGATGTCAGCAATGATATCGCTTTCTTTTAATTAATTAATAGTGATCAATATTTTGCATTCATGAGTTCATGAGTGATATTTGAGTTCATAAATAAAGCTAGCTTTCTATTCTATCATTTAAAATAATTATCTTTTGCTCATGTGTAATAGTTGATATCGTCTTAAGTCTAATACAATTGTACAATAGGCTAATGTTTTCTTATAAATTTAATTTTTAATTCCAAATCATTTTAGATGCCTGCAATGTTATATAATAAAGGAAGTTGGTGAACCTATCACTCAGGTTAAGACATGATGCTCTTCAAAGAGCTAGTAAAATTAACTGTGAAAACTTCGCGGCTCACATTGCTCCCTCTGGCTCCACAGAATCAATCCTAATATTGAATTGGGTTCTTAAGACTCACATGTATTCCTTTATATGCTTACTATGTACATATATAAATAGATGATGCTTCTGTGTTGATACAGATGGCTCGTTTAGTCCCATTTTTTGCTTCTCAAGAGTATTCTGTTCTCTGACTGAGCCCATTTATTTTGCTGTTCTGTTTTATCACCAAAAGACATTATCATGATAAATGGAGAAAATATTAATATTTCCAAAGATTTCATTTTATTTGAATCCATAATCAGCACTCGTGAGCAGGCAATAAATCAAAGTATTGCTTTGGCAAATCTTCTTCAGAAGACCTCTTTTAAGTATGTGTTAAAGTGTAGAGATGGCACTTTGAGAACCACGATACACCTGACCCGAGTCATGGCAAATTCAGGGGCCTCAGATGCAGGTGGCAATGAACTAGGAAGACCACAGAAGAACTGATGCATGTGGATGATGGTGTTTCCAAAGCATATTGAAAGTCCCAGGGACTTCCAGAAGAGCAAACCTGTATGTCTTGGAGGAAGGACCGGCAAAGTGCGTTGCAGAGGCCATGATGGTGAGATTTGCCTTCTGTACTTTGGATGGATTCTCAGGAGCCACCAGTCACTGGAAAAGGATGAAGTAGAGTGTCAGCCAAAATAGAAAGCCTCTCAATGAGATGGAATGATGAATCTCAAATACAGCAACGCTCGTGAGCATGGCACAGGACAGTGCAATGCTGCATCTTTTGTACCTGGGGTTCCTGTGCTCAATGGCACCTTAGAACAACAACATCGCGTATGAATGTTATGGTTTTTTCTCACATAAAGGAGTGTTGGTATTACCATACCTTTCCCACCTCTTTGTACACAAATTCAGAATATATATCAAGTAGTATGATTGTTGAATCAAATGCTCATGTGTATCTCAAATGTTCTAGAAATAAATACATTGTTCTTTATGGTAATTGCTCCACTTCATCCTCCTCCCTCCAAAATCTGAGTTCATCTTGGTAGAGATTCTCATCCTCATTTGAAATTTCAAAATCTCACTGTCTGGAATTCTACAGGCATGAAATTTTAAAATTGTGAATATAAATGTGTAGTTCTCTTAATGCTAAAATAGTCGAGCATTTAAAAGTCCCTTTCCTGACATTTGAATTTCTTCCTCTGCATGGATAGTTCCTTGCTTATCTTGTGTTCTCTTCCTATCTTTATTTGTAGAGATGCTTGATATATTTTGAACAATAATCCTTAGTTCATTGTCAGTATTACAAATATAGTTTCTTAATCTGAGTCCTTGCTTTTCACTTTTTAGGGTGTTCTTTGCTTACAAATTCTCATGTTACTGAGATTTTTTCAAGATTGAACCAATGACTATTATTAAGTCATTAAAACATTATTTTATAATTTTTCATATAAGCTTTTAGAATTTTGAATATTAATTTTAATCTTTCAGGCAATTTTTTTCATGACTGTAGCAGAGAACTGACCATAGTGTCTGAGACATGAAACTGCTAGGCGTGGGATTAAGCAATGATGAAATTTTCACCTATAGTATTCTCAGCCTGCTCTGCTAGAGAATGCCCCACACCGTGCACAACTCATTGCACATCTGGGTTCTTCTGTTTTGGACTCTGTATCCTGCACCGACTTTCCCAAGAGTGAACCTTCTCCTTGAAATATGTTAATGCTTCACATCCACTTTTCACCTTAGGCAACTTTCTCTGGCAGCCAATCATAACTTAGAATCTCACGAAGAATGGAATTCTGGAATGGAAGATCTAGCGTGGGTAAGGTGGCGCAGTGTGAAAGCACCGTAGCCTATAATCTTATGTCTGGTGTGGTTCCCAAGATTATATTCACTTCATTGAATAATACGAAGTGAGGTACTTTCAAATACCTCTTAATCATTGCGAATCTTGTGTCCATTAACTTGGAGAACAAAAAAGAATATTGAGAGAAGAGCAATAGTGGATGACCTTATGCCATCATACCTCTGTAAGTACTTCCTGTGCTCTCTGGAAGAACCTATTTACATAGGGCTGACCAAGCCTCCCCAGTAGAAGATGTGATGCAGAAAAAGCCAACCCAAGTCATCAAGGCGGTTCAGACTCATAGCAATGCTACTCAGGGCTTCCAAGAGCGAACATCTATCTGTGCAGCAGAAGACAGCCTCATCTTTCTCCCCCAGAGTATCTGGGGACTGAACCACAGAGCTTGGGATGAGTAGCCCAGCCCTAGCCCACAGCACCAGCAGCACCCCTCGCATGTCCTAAAGGCACTTCAAATGTAAAAGTCCCCACACCGAAGCAATGACCTGCTCTCACAGTCTTCCACAGGTTAGCAAATAGTAAAGCCAGGAGCCAAAACCAGACTCCCTGCCTCCGAGTCAATGCCCACTTATACTGAGTTTCTGAGACTGTGACTCTTTATTTACAGGAGTAGAAAGCCCTGTCTTTCTCCCATGCAACTGGTAAATCCCTACTCAATTCTTTTAACTTGCCTGGGTCAAAAATTTGGTACAATAATATAGTTCTGTTCAATTCTTCATATTCCAAAAAAAAAAAATTTAGGTGGATCTATCTCCAAATTACATAAACAATTTTATTGACCTTCATTACTTTAGCAATATCACAATGGCTGAAGTCATCTTTATTTTTTATTATTATTATTATTTTATTTTTCTCTCTCCCTCATTAAAAATATTATTAATTGGGACTTAATACAAATGTCCTATCATTCCATAGTTCAATCACATCAAGCAGAATTGTACAATTGCTCCCACAATTAATTTCCAAACATTCTTTTTCTTCCTGGACTCCTTGCCTTTATATCTTACTTGAAACCTGAACATCTTCTAAGTACTCTTTCTGCTTCCCTGATGGCCTCTCAGCTGTGTTCTCAATGCAGCGCAAAGTGAACCACATACACCTTATGCAGACATTTCTGAACATGCTGAAGCAGGGCAAGTCATCATGCTCAATCCCAAAATAAAAGAAAAGAAGCCAAAAGAACCTGAAACTAACAGCTGTCCTTGCATCCTCCAGAGAACTGGGGCCACAGGGCAACCCTATGCCCCCAAACTGCAGGGACATAGATCCACAGTCCATCAGAGGCGGGAACCCCCAGCTTGGACAGTGCATTAGGAACACTGTACGTTGTAGTTGACACAGTGGTGAGGCTCAGTGTGAACAAGCTTGAAGGATTCAAACTCTGCAGCATCCCTAGTTGAAGGGGGACATACTTTAGTGAGTTTTACTTCCAAGAGCCCCACGCATCCTCACTGAGAAGATCAGAGAAAGCACCCCCTCCTGCTTCCGCCAGGGGAAGGGAAAGGTAACGAGCTTAAAAGACACACAGACACTTCTGTTCACCTTGTTAAGACTTGCCTTCAAGGGAAGCCCTTTTCGCGGGAACCTAATGGACATGGGTTTTATCAAAGCCAAACCAGTGTGGAGGAAGCACAATAGTTGATCCCAGTCCCTTCTTACCCTCCTGCCTCAGCTGAGTAGAGAGAAAAGGCTGAGAAGCTATCTCAAAGGTCAAAGCACACAGATATGACACAGAGTCTCTCAAAGACTCAGGCCAATGCACAGGACTAGAGGAGACTGCCCCTCTTTCTGCAATAGGGCTCCTGCCTACTCATAAGGGATCACGGTTCTAAGACCATAGTCCACCTGTCCCTTTGCTCTCTGGGCCTTCATATCGCTGAGATGGTGGAAGTCATGCTCCTCTCGCTGACACTGAGTCCATCCCAACTCTGTCACCCTAAGCAACAAGTTCCCCTGTGGGGTTTTTTAATGGGAGGAGAAAGCCATACCTTTCTTTCATAAAGCTGCTGGTGGGTTTGAAGTACTGACCTTGTGGTGACCAGGGCAATGTGTAACCCATGAGACCACTAGGGCTCTTTGGAAGCTGTAGCAAAACAACTACCCTGACTCACAGCAACCCTACCCAGGGTTTCATGACTGTCCATATGCACAGTAGGAAACAGCCTCATCTTTCTCCCCCAGAGCACATGGTGACTGACCTACAGAGCTTGGGTGAGTAGGCTAACCCGAACCCACTGCACCACCAGTGCCCCTTGAATGTCCCCAAGGTGCCTCAAATGTAAAGGTTTCCAAACCAAAACCAATGAGCTGCTCTCACAGTCTTCCAGAAGTGAGCACACGGCATCACTGCCATCGAGTCTGCTCTGACTCCATGGAACCCCATGGAATGGCTCCTGTGGGTTATTGAGACATAAGTGTTCATGGGAGTTGAAAGTCTCATCTTTGTCCCATGGAGAGGCTGATGGTTTGGAACTGCTGACCTTGGGAGTTTCACAGCCCAATGCATTCCCCCCGGGCTCCTGGAAGCTATAGGAATAACACCAAACCCACTGCCATTGTGCCAATTCCCATGCACAGCAGCCCTACAGGACAGGGCAGAACTCCCCCTGTGGGTTTCTGAGACTGGAACTCTCTATGAGACTAGGAAGTCCACACTTTCTCCTGTGTGTTGGCTGGTGGTTTCAAACTGCTGACCTTACAGTTAGTAGCCCAACATGTGACCACGACACCACTCATAGTACTGTTATTGAAATACCAATGAGGTCCCCCACGGTGGTTGGGCTTTAGTGGATTGTCCAGACTAAGGGAGACCAGAAGAAAAGACCAGGAGATCTACTTCTCAGAGGTAGTCAATGAAGCCCAAGGATCACATCCAAACATTATCCGACTCATGACTCCAGACACACCATCAGGAGGAATCAGTCTGTGGAGGACGACATTGCATTGGTGAGGTCGAGGGTCAGTGAGGTGGAGAGAGAGTCTTCCTCAATCAGATTTGGCACAATAATCATGATGATGAAAATAAAAGGCATCCAGATTGGCAAGGGAGGAATAAAGCCACGTGTATTCACAGATCACATAATCTTATACGTGGAACGTCAGGGAATACAGTAAAAAGTAGATTAAAAAAACCTAATAAATCAACAAAACCATCAAGGTTGTAAGAGGCAAGATGAATAAACAAAGAAGTGCTGCATTTTTCTACATCTGCAGTGAAGACTCTTACTCTGAAATTATGAAGATAACCCTAATGATGGCTGCACCAGGAATGATAAACGTGAGGGTAAGTCAGAAAGCATTGACAGTAGGTTTCCAGTTCCCATCGGCACAGGTTTATTCCAAATGAAATATGTGTAAATATAGCTCTGTGAGTAGGGGTGAGTACAGACGAACTCTCTTGTTAGTACACCTGTTCAGGTCTCATTAGGGTGCCTTCCAGAAACCCAAACCAGCTGGCTGCCGTCAAATCCATGCTGACCCAGAGTGAACTTCTGTGGGTTTCTGAGGACGTAACCGTTGACAGGAGTAGAAAGTCCAGCCTTTCTCCCATGGAGCTGCTGGTGGTTTCAAACTGCCAACCATGCAGATAGCAGCCCGACACATAACCACGACACCGCCAGCACTCCCTGCCTTCAATAAAAAGTCCAATCAAAACAGTGACTTTTTGAGGGGCTCTGTGGAGCTTTCGAGTCAAGGTAGACAGGTCAGCTCAGAATCCCGTGGCAGCAGTTTCTTGGACGCCAAGAAGGTAATATTGATACATTTTCTCAAAGGACACAGGGCAATCATGGGCGCTTACTAGGAAGAAGTCTTATGAGGACTGCATTGTGAGAACGTTTTTGCAAAGATTTTTCACCCACAATGACAATGTACTACTACCTATTCATCCTATGGGGCTACCAAGGACTTTGCTGTAAGAATGTCCTTGGGAAACTTTATCCTATTTAACCTACCTCCCAGATCTTGCCCCCTGCAAACTTCTTTTTGTTCACAAAATTCAAAGAGCATTAAAAAGGAACATAATTCAAATCCCTCAACTGCGTCAAAACTTCCTTTTTGACTTGTATATTGCAGAGGGGAGAATTCTCCAGCAATGGCTTAGACTCTCAACCTGTGGGTCGCGACCCCTTGGGGGGTTGTCGAATGAACCTTTCACAGGGGCCACCCGATTCATAGCAGAAGCAAAATTACAGTGATGAAATAGCAATTAAAATAATTTTATGGTTGGGGGGTCACCACAACATGAAGAACTGTATCAAAGGGTTGCAGCATAGGAAGGTTGAGAACCATTGGCTTAGAGAGATGGAAAGATTGCCTTCAGAAGTGTATAACCATTGATGGAGGGTACATTTGCTACGAATCAATAGTTTCCTATCTTGCTACATTTGTTTATGGAGATTTCTAAGAGTTTATAGCCATACTTTTGACTTATCTTTGTACTTTAAAATAAATTTAACAAAATACTGTAAGGCGAGGTTTGTACACTAAGAGCTACTAAACATAGTTGAATGAAAGTAAAGGATACCTGATACAAATTGACTGTGTAGATAGATGGAAAGAAATTCATTTTCTTGAAGGGGACAATGTGCCCCAAATGAATCTATCATTTTAATGTGATCTCCAACAAAATCTTAGTGTCCTCTTTGGGAGCTAACAGGCTGGTCCCCAAAGTCCTATGGAAATGCAAGGAGTCAGGTTACCCACAACAATGTTTGGAAAAAAGAACACATTTTGTAGAGATAGATTTTGTAGTTTCATAGAATACTAAAAATATTATGATAATAAAGAAAGTATTTAACTAGCACATATATCTAGATAGGCAGATCAGTGGTATGGAAATTAAGATCCAGAAGTAAACCCTTATGTTTACAATCGGTTGGTTTTACATGGATGCCATTGTCTTTCTGTCAGGACAATTCACAGAAGAGTCTCTTGAATACATGGTGCTGGACAACCCTATAACAGGCAAAGGCATTAACGTGGTCTCAATCTTCATAACCTATACAAAGCAATTGACACGGATCATGGTTTTAAAGGTAAGAACTAAAATTATACATTACTGATTCATGAGGAGCAGCAAGGGCACCCCATATAAACGGGTATACATGTATCTGCAATGATACTAAAAAAATAACCAAGTATTTCTGCTTGTATCACACAGCGCTGCAATTTCCATTCGCCACTGCTTTGAGACTTAAATCCCACACAAGGAATAAACAGGCTGATGAAGATGGGGCTGCTTACCTCACAGAGCCAGGCAATCTGTCTCCAGATGCCTATTTGAGGCATCGAAAGTGACTTGCATTCCACACCTGAACTTCCTCACTTTGCACCTAATTTAATATCAGGCTGGAGGCAACACTCTGGGGGACAAAGGTGCTTGGCTCCATGTCCCCAGCATGACAGCCACAGCTCCTGTTATCTGTCCTGCTCAGGAGTTGTAGGCAGAGAGGGCTTGGCATCCACCCCACAGAACCCAAGGTTCCCGTTCCACAATATTTTCAGACCATTTTCAGACACACCAACCCTCATCTCCCCAGGGCTGCTTCCAGAAGGAAGCAAATGGAGTAAGATCCTGTATGAGAAAGGCCCACTTTGGGCATGGGAAGTCCCTGAAGCTGCATCCCAGGAGCTGACTGTGGTGCTCCAGAAACTGCTCAGAAGAAGGACCATTGCTTATTTAATACCATTGTTTATTTAAGACCCAGAAGACTCGTGGGTGAATATCAGAGGGCAATTCAAGGGTCTGCGGGAGTGTGTATGGGAGTCTGGGGGAAATGATGGGTCTGCAGTGGATGTAAATGGAAGCAGCTTTGAATGATTTCATGGACTAGTGATGAGGTATACTTGAGATTTGGGATTCACCATCTGTGGAACCCAGATAATTTGGATGTGAAATGGCATTTGCTCTAACCAAGGAAAATACAGAGCACTAAGCAACTCCAAGCACAAACACCTAACATGTTTGACTTGCTGGGAGAGTGGCGGAGGAACACTAGGAACAACAGATACTATTTCATGCGCCCTTCATGAATGAGTGGACAGGGAGGGCGAGCCGATAATGGCCTTCTCATTAAAGTACAGTCCAGGTGGCAGTGGGGAGGTAAGAAAGTGCATGATGTGTTATGGAAATAAAAATTAAAGGTTTAATTAACAATAAAAGAGGGATGAGGAAGCGTAACCTTTACAACTGGAAGCAATCTTAAAAACCCCAAACCAAACCACCGAGTCGATTCCAGCTCCTAATGGCGCTGCCTAATGTTTCTGCGTCTTTAAGTCTTTGTGGAGCAGGCCACCTGATTTTCCCATGCTAATGATTTTTGGTTTTTTCCCCAACATTGTTTTTTCAACGGGTTAATGGCCGTCTGTATATTTTTGTTTCTAATGTTAGAGAGTTGCAAACTCACAAAAGATGCATACTGTGAGGGACTATATCTTACCACGCAGCTTCAAACACTATCACCTCAATGATATCTACTCATGGATGATATTCATTTTTCATTTCTTCATTTCATTGTGATAAATAGAAAAATGACATTTTTGTCATTTTAACCATTTCCCTTCCCTAAACGCATATATATCTGTGAGTGTCATCTGGGTTCTGCTTGGGTATCTGTCTCTGCCTCCACTCCTAGATTAACCCTATTGCAGGATGGTGTATAAAACAGTGTTTAACTCTCTGCTGCTTGAAACTCTTGCCCTCCATCCAGTGTCTTTCTCCACCTTCATCATGCTTTATGGCCACCCTCCCCTTTCTGCTCAACTGATTATGTGTCCTCAGCTTGCCTTCTCCTCCAACACCGATTGTCATCAAATAATGTTTCTTTTTACATGGAACTCTTTGATTGACATCTTACCATAGTCTCTTCCTATGAGATTTATCATTTGGTGGTTGACCAATTTCACTTAGCCCACTGTACTCCAGGTTCATCCATGCTTTGAAGTGTGCCACAGCTCCCTTGTTAGTCTTCCATGTTCTACAGTCTTCGGCTGATTGCGTGTTTGTACCATCATTTGTTTTTCCACCCTTCCATGGGTGGCTGTTTAAATTTGCCTATCCTTTTGCTCTTATGAATAGTGCTGTGGTGGGTGTGCATATACCCATTTGTGCTGAGGGTCTTCTTTCTGTAGGTATGTATTTAGTGAGACTGCTAGTTAAGACCGTATTTTCTCTCTACAACTTTTTAAGCAAGTGCCATGCCACATTCCACACTGGCCAGGCCATTTGACAGTCCCTGTAGCATTAGACTGTGTGGATCATAACAAGCTATGGATAATTTTGAGAAGAATGAGAATTCCAGAACACACCGTGCTCATGTGGAACCTGTACAGGGATCAAGAGGCAGCTGTGCAGACAAAACAAGGGAATATTGCATGGTTTAAAATCAGGAAAGGTGTACACCAAGGTTGTTTCCTCTCACCATACTATTCAATCTTTATGCTGAGCAAAGCATCAGAGAAGCTGGCTGAGATGAAGAAGAGGGTGGCGTCACGATTGGAGGGAGGCTCGTTAACAACCTGAGATATGCAGATGACACAAGCATGGTGGCTGAAGGAGAGGAGGACATGAAGCCCTTGCTGATGAAGATCAAGGGTTGCAGCTTTCAGTATGGGTTACAACTCAACGTAAAAAAGAATCTCACAACTGGACCAGTAGTTTAACATCATGATAAATGGAGAAAAGTTTGAAGTTGGCAAGGATGTTGTCTTGGTCAGATCAACAACCAATGCTCATGGAAGCACCAGTCAAGAGATCAAACGATGTCATCAATTATGTGAATCTGCTGCCAGAGACCTCTTTAGAGTATTGGAAAGCAATGATGTTACTGTGAGAACAAAAGTGCACCTGACCCAAGCCATAGTATTTTCAGTCGCCTTATATGTATGTGAAAGCTGTACATTGAATAAGGAAGACTGCAGAAGAATCAATGTGTTTGACCCATGGTGCTGGTGAAGAATATTGACTGTACATGGACTGCCAAAAGAACACACACACATATGCCTTGGAAGAAGTACAGGCAAAACTCTACTTAGAGACAGGATGGTGAGACTTCATCTGATGTCAGGAGAGGCCGGTCCCCGGAGAAAGACACCATATTTGGTGAAGTAGAAGGGCATCCAAAAAGAGGAAGACCTTCATCAAGATGGGTAGATGCAGTGAATTCTATGCTTCATTCCTGGTTTTCCTCTCCTGCTGACAGTGAGATGATTCCTCTTTCCCCCTTCTGAGATGGCTCCTTTTATGCCCAGCAGAATGGTAATCACAATGAACCTTATTAACAATCACTCTTCCAGCTGAATCACATAATACAATTGGTATCTTGCCCCACCTTCTCTCCCAAGACTCCTCAGGAAGAAGACGATCCTTCGGTGGGAGGAACAACAACTATGGCTAGAAGAGCTGTAATAAATAATAGACTCAACTCCTAACCTACAGGCTGAACCAGTGGCATTGTGGAAGTATGATTTGGCAATCAGTCTACTTTTGTCAATATTGTAGCCATGTAAGCCCTCTGGAGCAGATGGACAATGCATAAGGAAGACCTTTATGTTATGTGAATAATTGATGCCTTTGCATTATGGTGCTTGTGAAGACTATTCAAAGTACCACGGACTGCCAATAGAACAAATACATCTGTCGTAGGTGGAGAACAGCCGGAATATCTCTTAGAAACAAGGATGGCAGACTTCATGTCACACAATTTGAACATGTTGTCAGAGGGGACCAGTCCCTGGGAAAGGGCATCATGCTTGGTAAAGTAGACGGGCAGTGAAAAAGAGGACAAAACCCTTAATGAAAGGATTGACACATTGGCTGCAACAATGTGCTCAAACATAACAATTGTGAGGATGGTGCAGGACCAGGAGGTGTTTTCTTCAGTTGTACACAGGGTCACTGCCACTCAGACCTGACTCAAAGGCACCTGGCCATAACAGCAGCAGCCTGACCATCTGCTTCCATAAAGATCACTGCCCTGGAACACGATGTTGCAGTTCTCCTGTGTCCTAAAGGGCCACCGGCCACCTTCCATGGCAGCTAATATCACCGGCTAACCATTGTTGACCTGATTCAAGCCATGGTATTTTCCTCATAGGCATGTGAAAGTTGGACATTGAATAAGGAAGACTAAAGGAGAATCAATGAACTTGAATTGTGGTGCTGGAGGAAAATATTGAAAATACAATGGACTGCTAAAAGGACAAACCCATCTTTCTGGGAAATAGTCTGGTCAGAGTGCTCCTTCAAGGCAAGGGTGTTAAGATTTAGTCTTACATACTTTGGACATATTGGCAGAAGAGACCAGTCCCTGGAAAAGGACATCGTGCTTGGTAAAGTGGCAGGGCAGTGAAACAAAGGAGGGCCCCCAGTGAAATGGATTGACATAGTGGCTGCAACAGTGGGCTCCGGCATAGGAATGAGTGTGAGAATGGCATAGGAACACGCTGTGTTTTGTTCTGTTGTGCACAGGGTCTCTATGGATTGGAAGCAGCTCAATGGCACCTAACAACAACAACCACAATTATTGATGAACACAGTGTAGCTCATACTCTTAGAACAGAAACCACCAAACCAGTATCAAGGAAGGGAGAGCAGGCACATGCTTCCACGTGGTGTGGCATCAGTATATTGCAAAGCTGTCACTCACTCCCAAGGTCACTTGACAAAAGATAGCACCATTGGAAACGGAACGCCCTGCATAATCTGGCTTTGTGTTTTCATCTCACCCCCTGAAATGTCATTCAAGTTTACATGAAAATAAGGAACCGTTCCTCTCTTTTTTGTTGTGCAGACAGAAAATCTAGTAATCCTTACTCCACTAGTACTCAAGGTCAACTCCATCAGAAGGTGTATTCCTCCCGTGCTGTGTGAAAAGATCTGCTGGAGAAGGGGGCTGGAACGTGATGCAGAGGGAACCTTGGTTCCATGTCACCTGTGGCATGCTCCATTCCTATGGTTTGCACAATTGCCAGCCACTCTGCGGGAGAACACTGGGGTGTTCTACTCCCTAAAGATGAACAGTCTGGGACCCCTGCAGGGCCAGTTCTCCTCCATCCTACAAGGTCACTATGAGTCAGAACCAACCTGCACTTGAGATGCGTTTGCCAAGAGTGCTTTTTCACAACAATGAGCTGTTCTGTTGAGGACTGTATCAACCCTTGATAACTCTCCTGATAATCAATGAAAGGCAGCTGTTGACAAGGAAGACGAAGTACATTGTCAGAAAACCCATTTTGAACGGAAAGTTCTATTCTATGAGGCTGAATCATGGGTTCCTATTTGCTGACATCAGTATGGCGTAGAGAGGCCCTTTGAAGTGACGGACAGAGTGAGCTTCCTCTGAGTATCAACACAGGAGAAGGTCTGGCTGAGACTCCAGTCCTCTTTCAGTGCAGAGCATGCACACAACCCGCTGTCTACCCAGCTCCCGCCTGCCTCTCAGCCGCCAGGGACTGTGAGCTAATCCCCGGGATAGTCTGTAGCTTGTTGTAATTCTGTAACTGAAAATCAATTCATCCTCCTTGAGGAAATGACATTGATGGAACATTATCTCTGAGATCCAAATGTTCTTCTTGTTTTCATCCTTTAAAGATAATCTCTGTCATCATTGCATATCCTTACAGAGTGATTTCAAAGTGAGAGATAGGCACAGATAATCTAGGCAATTTGTTGCTGGATTATCATACATTTAACTGGGAGTGCAGTGGTACAAAGGAGCTTCACTAGCCTTGATGGCGTGAGACAAGGCCTGACAACTTCATTTTTCATTTACTCTTAAAGAGGGCTCAGTGTTTGAGTAGCTAAAGAGGAAAGCAATTATATAAACTCCCATCCTTTATCTCCTCTAGTAAGTGCCTTGGGACCTTACCAGAAATTAAAAAGTGGATTATTTGTTTCTTCATGCTATTTAAATCTTATCTCAGGAATGTTTCAATGCTGGTTAATGCAGAGTTATGTTGTTATTCTTATTAGATGCAGTAAAGTCAATATATATCTCACCACCTTTACTTCTAAGGAGATTTTTGACTGCACTTCATCCAAAACATATTTCTTCATTCCTCAGGTAGCCATTGGCGTAGCCAATATTCTTTCACGACTCTACAATCCAGTTGCCTCAGTTTGTCTTCTGTCTTCTTTGTTTATTGATATATTCTGACCAAAGTATCCTTCTGTATTGCAACCAGAGGCTCAGGTTTTTTCTTCAGTTCTTTCAGCTACAGAAATGCCAACGATGTTATTCTCTTTGATTTTCTGTGGGATTTTCACTTATTGTCATTCGACTTCATCTTCTGGAGACACTCCTGTAAATTCTCATCCAGCTCTTCTACTTTATTGTTTCTTCCTTTCGCTTCATCTCGCTGTATTCAAGAGCAACTTTCTGAGTTTTTCTGACATCCACTTGGGCCTCTCCTTCCTTTCCTGTCTTTTTTTTTTTTAAAGGATTCTGAGGCTGAACATTTATTTTTTTTAAATCATTTTTTTAAATTTTATTTTTTAAAATTATTTTATTGAGGGCTCATACAATTCTTATCACAGTCCATACATACATCCATTGAGTCAAGCACATATGTA
>NW_022107431.1:3503956-3525188 GCF_000313985.2 Echinops telfairi
TAAGACTCCAGACACTATATCTTTTGATAGCCAGGCACCATCAGCTTTCTTCACCACCTTTGCTTATGCACACCTTTGTCTTCAGTGATCGTATCAGGAAGGTGGGCACCCACTGATCTGATTTTTAGTTCTTTGATGTCTGATAACTGGTCCCTTCTGCACTTCTTAGTCAGACAGGCTGGTGTGCTTCTTCCATGTGGGCTTTGATGCTTCTCAGCTGGGTGGCTGCTTGTTTGTCTTCAAGCCTTTAAGATCCTGGACACTGTATCTTATGGTAGCCAGGCACCATCAACTTTCTTCACCACCTTTGCTTATGTTCACATTTTTCTTCAGCAATCGTGTCGGGAAGATGTGCATCCTGGAATGCCAATTTAAAAGAACAATGTGTTCTTGCAACGAGTAAGTGCTTGAGTGGAGGTCCAATGTCCATCTGCTGCCTTAATACTAGACCTATGCACGTAGATCTGTTTCCCCACACTCTTATATAAATATATTTACATATCTACATTCTAGTCTTAAAACCTCTACATATACTCTTTGTCCCCTAGTTCTTTCCTCTATTTCCCTTTACTTTCCTCTTGTACCACTATCATGGTCAGCCTTCATTTGGGTTTCAGTGATTTCTCTCGGTTACATTGCCCTTGCTGTATCCCCTACCGGGCCTCTCCCACCCTCCTTGCCAATGTTTTTGGATCACTTGTTGCTCCCCTGTCCCTGGGTTGGTCAGCACCACCTCCTTACCCCCACCTCCCCCTCTCCCGTGGGAACCATTGGTCCCATTGTTTTCTCCTCCAAACTGTTCACCCAATCTATCTTATCTCGATAGATCTGTAGAGATAATAATATGCATAAAAGACCAAGTCATCGCAAGATATGCGATCAGTGAGAGCACAGCGATGGCAACAAAAAAGCAAACCAATTTCCCATAGAAGAATAAGTTAAGTAAAAGAAAAATATTTTAAGCAGAAAGAAAAACCTGTAAATAGATCAGGGTCTGATTTTTGATCTCTAGGCGTGTCCTTCAGTCAGGTCCGATGGGGTACCATGCTCTGGCCCAGAGTCTGTCCTTTGTACTCCCTCGGGGGGCTCTCTGCTCTGCTCCCACGGTTGCTCTGCCGCATGCTTTTTGTGGTTTGCCTCGGTGTCTCAGGGTCAGTCTGGGCCAGTCCCAACACTGAGTATCCAGTGTTGTCCCTCTTAGAGCTCGAGGCCATCAAGGGACGGCGTGTCTCACAGTGGGATCAGCCATATTGTCCACTCTGTCCACTGGCTGTTCAGAGCAGGGATGTCATCCTCCAGGCCTGGTGGGTCAGGATGTGCTCCACTCTCTCTTCCTACCCCTAAGTGCTCCCAATTGCTCTGATCAGACATGCCCCTCTCCCCTAACTGCAGCTTCATTGCAGTCCTCTCAAGTAGCTTCTTCTGGGGGGAGGGGCTGTTGTCCACGTAGCTGGCATGGGGGCCAAGCCCTCAGGCCCCTCCACTGGCTCCCCACTCCTTGCCAACAAGCTGCATTCGTCTAGCACTGGCTTTGAATCTGGTCCCTCTTTCCCTGTGGAGACACAAACAATACCCTTCCCCTTCCCTTGGGTGGTCAGTGCCCTATTCCAGGTAAGTGTCTTGCTTCAATTTTCTGCAGGTAGATATCCCTTTTTTCCAGCACCATTTATTGAAGGTGGCATCTGCTTCCCATTTAATATTTTTTGGGCCCTTGTCAAAGATCAGTTGCCTGTATGCTGATGTTTTTATTTCTGGGTCTTCAGCTCTTTTCCATTGGTCTGAGTATCTGCCATTATGCCAATACTACACTGTTTTGACTGCTGTGACCGTAGAGTACATGCTAAAGTTAGGTAGAGCAAGCCCTCCCACTTTGTCCTTCTTCTTGAGGAGTTCTCTGCTAATTCTGGACTTCTTCCCCCTCCATATGAAGTTGGTATTCTGTTTTTCCAATTCTTTGAAGAAGGATGGTGGTATTCGTATTGGGTTAGCATTGAACTTATATAGTGCCTTGGGCAGAACTTACATCTTTACTATATTGAGTCTGCCAATCCACGAGCATGGAATATTCTTCCATTTGTTGAGGTCACTCTTGATTTCTTGAAGTAGTGTTTTATAATTTTCCTCATACAGATCTCTCGTTTTTTTAGTCAGGTATATCCCTAAGTATTTCAATTTGTGCTTGGCTATTGTAAAGGGTACTATCTTTTTAATCGCCTCTTCTGTGACCTTGTCTGATGTGTAGAGCAGTCCAATAGACTTCTGTTTGTTGATTTTGTACCCTGCCACTCTGCCATATTCCTCTATTGCTTCCAACATTGCACTTGTGGAGTTTAAGGGATCTTCGATATATAGAATCATATCATCTGCGAATAATGATAATTTCACTTCTTTCTTCCCCAGCTGAATAACTTTAATGTCTTTCCTTTTTCTTATGTTGTTAGCTAGGACCTCCAGTATGAGGTTAAATAGGAGTGGGGACAAGGGGCATCCTTGTCTGGTCCCCTTTTTCAGTGCAATTGTTTTTGTCTTTTCTCCATTAACTACCACATTAGCTATTGGTTTTTCATATATGGCTTGTATAATATTGAGGAATTTTCCTTCTATTGCTATCTTCTTGAGTGTCTTAAACAGGAATGCGTATTGGATATTGTCAAATGCTTTTTCGCATCTATCAATATTATCATGTGATTCTTATCTTTTTTCTGCCAATGTGGCGAATAATGCTGATGGTCTTTCGTATGTTAAACCATCCCTGCGTCCCTGGTATGAATCCCACTTGGTCATGGTGAATTATTTTTTTCATATGCTTTTGTATTCTATTGACCAGTATTTTGTTAAGGATTTTTGTGTCAATGTTCATTAGGGATATTGGTCTATAGTTCTCGATTCTTGTGGCATCTTTGCCTGCTTTAGGTATCAAAGTTATACTAGCTTCATAGAAAGAGTTTGGGAGTTTTCCGTCTTTCCTTTCCTGTATTTTTAATGAACTTTTGGTTTTTCATATGTGAAAACCACGATGTCACCTCACAACTCTTTTGGTCTCCAGGCACAAGTGTGTCAAGTCCACTCTTGAGATGGTCTCTAAGCTCAATAGAAATGTACTGATGATTGTACGCAGTGACTTGGTCTCACTTTCTTCTACTCAACTTTTACTTTCATATGAGCAACTCTTGTTATGCTCCAGTCTGACTCTGGGCTTGTTCTGATGATATGAGTCAGAGATAATTCTTTGTATCAGAGGATCCAGATTTGTTTTCCTTGGGTAGGTGTTAAAACTATAACTAAGCACAATGGTTTTCTAGTCCTAATGTTTTTTGGGGAAAACTGCCTAGTTCTGGGTGTACTCTAAAAATGGGTACATAAATTCTACCTGTTTTTGCCACATAGAAGAAAAGTCCAAATATAACCATATATTTTTCTGGTATCTGCCTTGATAGACTAGACTCTCCTACTGCTCTTGACTTCTTCATTGGCTTTACTGTTCTATTTTCACCTTGGATTAACTGCACCAAAATACAGATCACCTTCCACTGTTTATTCGCACTCAATCGCAATCCCCTAGGGTCTTTCCTCTGACTTCATTTCAACAGCTCTAGGTTACAGATTCTAGGGATTTACTATTTCCATTAGTGATGGCCACGTTGGGAGCAGTAGGCTAGAGGGCAGACAGGTGAGGGGGAAGATAGTATTCTACATGAGGAAGAAGAGAAATCCAGGTGGGGCTAGGACCAGAAATGAGGAAGTTTGACATATTTTGAGCTCTTGAGTACAAACTTGATTATCTGAAATGTAACCCCCTGTATCATACACAATAATAATTCTTTTAAAATACTTAGCATTGATTATAGTTCTTTAGAAATGGTAGTTCAGGGTTATAGATGACTGATGCAGGTCACTTGGAAAGAGAATCATGTTGGGTAATTATTTCAAATCAAACTCTTATTTTCATAGCTCTGTCTAATATTACCACTCTGATGATTGACATGAACATACCAGTGCCCTTTAAAATTTAAAACATAGTATTCCGCGTGATTGAGAAAACAGCATTAGGGTACAAAGCTAGTAGCCTTTGTATTGAGTAGAAGTGAGGTGTTTTTTTTGGTTTTGTTTTTTAAGATTAGAGATATAGAGAAATCTGTGTTCCTTGATCTTTCCTGTTGATCTATATAATTGAAATAAGACTTTAAAAGATATTTCGGTCCACTGAAATCGAAACAATCATTTGGATCTTTGTACTCGTGATTTCTCTTCATAGAATGCATTTCTCTACACTCCTTAGATGTCAGGATGCTTCCTAGTTTTGCACATTTGTTTTCATGTGTGTCCTTTGGATTCATCTTACATGTCGTTCTCTCACACACTCCATTTTATCATAATTATGTTTTCAATTGTTAGTCTCCTTATATTTCTGTCTGCATATAGTTTCTCTGAATGTTGTTTTCCCATGTTGATCTGTTTATCTCATTAGAATGTCAGCTCAGGAGAACAGGGCTCTTCTCTGTCTTGGTCATTACTGTGTCCACGAGATCAAGGTAAATAGGAATACATAGTTGATGCTCAATAGATATTGGATAGATGGGTGGAAGGATAGATAATGGAATGATAAAAGAATGGATAGATGAAAGGGTGCACGAATGGAGATGGATGGAAGGATAGATAAGTGGATGAATGAATGGCTGGCTGGCTGAATGAATAAATCATGAATAGATGGATGGCTAGCTGGGTGGATAGATGGATAAATGGATGGATGGGTAGATTTTTGTTAGCTTTATCTACATTGAATTTTGATGTGGCTAGTGAAGCATCATAGTTCATTTGTTTTCTTTCATTTCTCTTAGAGGGTATGGAGCAGTGAGATCAGAGTGCACAAGCAATAATAATAATATAATAATAATCACTTTAAAATTCTTCTTTTACTTGATCCTTCTAGGAGAAAGGGCTTCTTTTCCCTCCTTCCCAGTCTCTTCTGCTCCTGGATTCCCAGTTCGCTTCCGGGCTCTGAGGTTTCATAGCTCATACTGGTCAGCGGGAGATCTGGCTCGCTGTGTATCCTTGGGTGTTCTTCGGGGCTCAGTCCTCCAGCTCTTCTCATTTGTGTCACCTCTCATGGATTATCCCCCCTGTGGATTTAGCTCTCCTCTTTCTCCTGATAACGCTAAGATAAAAGTTTATCTCCCAGACTCTTCTAAGCTTTGTAAACATATTTCTAACATTCCAATTTACTTCTCCATTCAGTAGCCCACCTTTCCCAACAAATTAGTTTTCATCTGACTAAATGAGCTAAAAAAGGTAAAAGTAAAATTGTCAGTGGGGATATTTAGTTGGTTTTCTCATATATTGCATATTGGAGACTTCTAATGTGTCTGTGAAAACACTTAAGCTATCAACAGCAAAAGAATTGAGTCATTTAACATTTATGTCAATATTGCTACTGCTAGGGTTGTAATCAATGAGACCTGGTGGTGTAGTGGTTAAACATTGGGCTGTTAACTGCAAGGTCAGCAGTTCTAAACCACCAGCCACTCTGAAGGAGAACAATGAGGTTTTCTACCCCTGTAAAGAGTTACAGTCTCAGAAACTCACAGTGGCAGTTTCACCCTGTCCACTAGGGTTGCTATGAGTCAGCAGTGAGTTTGATTTGGTGGAGGGATGTAATCCAGTACAATCACCAGAAATGTGGACAAATACGATGCTAAAAGTCATTTGCTGCAGCACAATATAGGAGAAAATGGGGTCAAATCCAAAGAGAGAACCATTGGGTAATAGATACATATAGTATAATAATATGCAGAAATGTAATGTTATGTGGGGAAAATGCCCAGAAACACAATTTATCTATATTAATACCTTTAAATGTGTACACACACACACCTCTATTCTCATGAAGGAAAAAAAACGATGATTATACACACTGTGGCTAGACAATGGAATTTTGACAATTTTCATTGTCTTATTTGTGCCTTTCTCTAATTCCACATTTCATATCCCTGATAAAAATATGTGTTATTAAACTACTGTAGAAAAGGGAGTCACTGCGTATTTTATAAAACCATCTGCTTTCTCAATATTTTTGTTCTAACTTGAACAGCTGGAGACTCACACAGTAACCTCAGTGATTTGTTTGTGGTGTAGTTTTAGGGTTATTATTTAAATGCTTAGTTAGTATCCCCAGTATATCAGGATTGGAGGAAACTTCATTAACATGCTGCTGTATGCAGAACACACATCTTGCTTGTTTAAAGGGGAAAAGACTTACAACATTCAACGATGAAACCCAAAGATCACATCTTCAGCATGGATCACATCTCAGGATAAAGAGAACATACATTCTCACAACTAGACCACTAGATAACATCAGGGTACATTTTTTAAAAAGACTGAACTTGTCAAAGATTTTATTTTACTTGGGTGCTCCACCCACACCCACAGGGGCAGCAGTTAGTCAGTCAGGTATGGTGTTGCATTGAGCAAACAAGCTGATCTTTAAAACCTTTAAAAAAAGATTTCATCTTGAGGAGGAAATTCTGTCTAACCCAAACCATGGTATTTTCAGTTACCTCATATACCTGTGCAAGGTGGACAAGAAAAAGGGAAGACTCGAGAAGAATGGAGGCATTTGAATGTGGTGTTGGTGAAGAAGACCCGGTAGACTGTGGACTGCAGGGACAATGAAGACAGCTGCTACCGAGGAATGCCATCCAACTGTTTCTTAGAAGCGAAGCCAGTGAGGCTCTGCCTCACATACTTGGAACATGGAATTAGGAGAGATCTGTCCGTAGAGAGGGACACCATATTTGGTAAAGAAGAGGAACTGGTGAAAAAGAGAAGGCTATTAGTGAAATGGAGTGGTCCAGGGGCTGAAACAATGGGCCAACCTAGATGGTGATGATATTGTGGGGACAGACAGCGTTTTAGTCCTTTACATGTGAGGTGGCTGTGACTCCCAACTGGCAAAGCACCTAACCATAGCATGCTTCAGGCTGAATAGTACACATGGTCATGCTTTTTTTAAAATCTAGTCAGAGGAAAACACAGAGGAAGCGAAGAGAGTGCTGACTGAGTACCTGGATGACCACGCCCTTTTGACTGAGCACCTCTTGGCTGCTCCTTTTGCAGAGAAGGTAAAGCAATTTGGCGAGTGTGCATGGAGATGGCCTTGCAGCCCCCTGTCCGGTTTTAACTGGAGAAAAAGCTGAAGGGAGCAGCAGAAGATGGTTGGTAGCGAGTAGGTGAGTGGGATGGGAACTTTACTGATGTTTCTAGGAGCCTATAAACAGAAAAGACAGAGGGAGCTCTGCATGCATTTTAGGTGCCTGGTTCTCCCAGGGCCACCATATTCTCTTGATGAATCGGATCTGTGTTGATACCTCTTTTCCATGAGTAAAGGGGGCTCAATAGAAGTTGAGTGACCTTCTCCAGGCTCCATCATAGAAGGTGAGAGGGGTGGGATTTGAGCCTTAGAGTTGGATTTGATACCCATGCTCCTATACATGCTGCTGCACCGTTGGGGTATTCTCTACCCTCATCCCACTTCTGGGGGCAGGGCCATATGTGCAAAAGCAGGAGATGGGGAGATCAGTCACAGGAGGGACAGATGGCCTCAAAAGTGACAGCGGGCATTTCCCAAAGCTCCTCTTTATGTTCAATACCACAAATCACCAGCTTCCTGAACACTGATCTTCTGTTAATTAATAGACATACTTTCCTGCAAACAATTCTCTCCACTATTGCTAGAACACAGTAGTTAGTGTATCCATATCTTGTTCAGAAAGCACCAGCAGCCGAGCGCCTTGCCCAGCATGGCCTTCCTCACTCTCCAAACCCACCCACAAACAACCCTTGACATAGTCTCTTGCCTTCACTCCCTAGATGAGGATAAAGGCATTGTCTGCCTTGTCCCTGGATCCCTATGGCTCTTACTTCTGAACCCCTCCCAGGCTGGAGTGGCTTTTCCCACATCCTTCCAGAATTAGCAGCAGCAGCGTCTCTCCCTATCCAGGGAACATTCTTCTCTCTTCTATATTCTCCCGGCACTTGATTTAGCTGCCTGCCATGGGACCGGTCATCTTCTCTATCATGGATCATGAGAGACCACCTGGCAGAGCGCAGACCCTGTGCTGGAGAACTGAGCACCAAGTCCTTGGCTTGCCTGCAGACATCTCTACCTGAGCTTCTCTCACTTTCAGATTCCTTCTCCCCCAAACGGAGAAATGGATACCAATCCCACAGCATTGAAAGTGATCGTATCTGACTGGTACCTGTCAAAGAGCAGGTGCATTCCATGAATGAATGCAGGTTAGATGGATAACACCATGAACGAATGCCATGTTTGTGAGTGTCCCCCAGGTTCTAACCCACTGAGTCTTTTAAATCAGTCTCTGTGTGACATCGGGGTCACTGTGGGCCAGTGTGAAATGAACAGCCAATGGGTTTGTTGTTTGTTTGGTTTTTGGTGAGGGGTGTCCTACCTGGTGCAAATGGTTAATGGGTTTGGTTGCTAATCAAATGTCGAGAGGTTCGAGTCCACTCAGGGGCACCTTGGAAGAAAGGAGGATTTTCTGAAGGAGCAGCCCCCAAAGCTCCCCACATGCAGTTCCATGGGCTGGAGTTGAATTTAGGGCACTGGGCCAGGTTTGAACTGTGGAGTCCTCTCCACCTGCAGGCCACTGTGCTCACTGCTCACTGCTTCTGTGAGGATAGGGTGACGTGGTGACAATCCTGACCCCTCTGCTCTCCCTTACCCTTTATCATCTCAGCTAAAAGCATAAGCTCCTTCCACGCTCCATCCTCATCCTCCCTGCCTCATGGCTCAGCCAACAGGCTCTCCCCCCAGGTGACCTTCTGTCCTTGCTAATGACAAGGGCATGCTGTCCACCAGTCTTGGTGGCTCACCCCCAGGGAGTATCTAGTGAGGTTTCTTATCCTTTTTTTTTTTTAATAGTGAAGACTATCCACTGTCCTCCTTAATTTCCATATTACTCTTGGAACTCTACCCGAGTTTCATTGTATTTTATTTAATCAGCCTTATTAGGACAATGAGACAAATCATGAGGATGTAATGTTGATGTAAATAGTCCCTTCCGAGATGCCTTTTCCATCCCTCGGGCACTTCGATCAGCAAAAGGCCCACAAAGGGTGTGAGGGCACTTTCCCAGCTAGAACAGGCCTGTGTCCAGGAATCTCCTGCAGGAAGCGCTAATTAATTTCTCCCTGCTTCCCCACAAGCCCTGCCCTGGGGCCTGGACTCACAGGCCTCCCAGCACCTGCTGGTTTTCACAATCCAAGTGGGTTTTCATGCGGATAGTCTTCATCTAAACCCGCTCCAGGGAGAACACACACCGAGTCAATCTGGAGGAAAAAAGTAGAAAGGAGAGGGAGAAGAAAGGAGGGAGGGAGGAAGCCAAGGAGAAAAACCCACCACATGTATTTTCAGTACCATGAGGTCAGAAAAAAGGAGGGGGGGAGGGGCAGGCATTCGGTTCCCCCTGGGTGCTGTGCCTTTGGGAGGTATTAACTCAGTGTCCTGGGTGTCCAATTGCAAAGGGAGCATGGATACGTGGTTATCACCAGTTCTCCTTCCACATCCGCCTGCAGTGGACGTGTGGGAAATAACCTTCAATTCGAGAGGTATTTCAACAACGCACCCGGACGCCTTCAGCACATACAGTTGCCACCTGGGTGGGGTCATGTGCCCGGCGCGCCTGCTAGTCCAGGAGTGCCTGCAGCTGAGAAGGAACCAGAAAACCAAGGAGAGGCTAATTGGCAGACCTGTGGCAGCTGAAGGTCAGCAGGGATGGAGACCGAGTACCGCGGCCCTGATGAGGCACCTGGGAGGAGGCTGCACGTGGGCGCGCTGCCCCGGCCGGCCGGCTGATGGCAGCAGAGGCTTGGGATGCGGGCTGCCTGCGCCTTCAGCGCTGCAGGGACTTGGTCTCTCTCCAAGCATCTTCGCTGTCAGAGCCGCCTCCTGAGCGCTTGCTGTGGGTCTGGCCCTGAAACCCCTCACTTCATCCATCATCATCTGTGGCCCACTGTCTCTCCCTTGGCCGCCTATCAGTAGCATGAATGCAGAGAAAGTAGAGACCCTTGGCGGCTTCAGGCAGCCTGCCTCTGAGAGCAGATAGGAAATACAGACACTGGACACAAGGACACAGGCTTTAAGGCGAAAGGGAACCCACCCGGAAATAAGAATAACAATAGCAGCCACCCCGCTGTGCTTCCCTTCCACTTCTCTTTTGGGACACATCTCAAGTGGCCTGCAGAGGTGGGTGTGTTTGGCTCACCTTGGTGTCTAGCTGCCCCACCCCCCTTCTCCCCAAGGCTCCCATCTGCTGAGCCCCTTCCCATACCCTCCCCCCTAGGAGACCCGGTCAGACCCGCTGTCCAGGACTGAATTTCACATACTGCTATCTCTGTCTTCCTTTCAGGCTACCAATACTTGCAAAGCAGAGGGACTTCCTGAGAATTGACAGCATATTTGGGAAGCAACGGCGACTGATGCCCCACGGGCTGAATTAATCTAGGGTTACATAGATGAGCTGTGAGGGTAAGGACGGACGGACACACACACACAGAGACACACACAGAGACACACACACACACACACACACACACACACACACACACACTCGCGCACACACATCCCCCCACCAAACTCTCCAGGACTGCAGAGGGACGCTTGCCCTTCTGAAAGAGCTGTAATGACTCCTCATTCCGCTAGATGGCAATGCAGAACCACCCTGCCATTTCTGTAGGCCATTTGATGCAATCCCCCACCCCCTACCCCGGACCGCTGCGTCTCCCCCTTCCCCCCCTCCCACTTTCCTTTCCTAGGTCTCTTTAGCGTGTCTGCTGTGCTTGCATTAGAAAACATGCCGAAAAGAGCCGATATGGAGTTAAAGCAGAAAGACAGCGTTGTGAAGAAATCAGTGGGAAATCCCCAAAGTCTCAGCAGGTCGAGGGGAAGAGGGAGACAGGGGTGCGCAATTATAGACACCCCGCCCCCCAACACACACACACCCTAGCGCACACACACCATGTAGATTAATGTCCTGGAAGTGCTTCCTGGTTTTATGCTGCATCCTTAGCAGCGTCTGTGAAACGGAGAGAGACGGGGCAGGGTTTGTGGGTGCGCAGGTGCCAAGGGTCCTCGCCCCCCGCTGGAGGTGCTTGTGGGGTGGAGGTGTGTGGCTGCTGCGTGATGAAGGAACAGGCAGCGCTTGGCACGGGCAGCGCCAGTGGGTTCAGACACGGGCGCACCCACACACAGAGGCCCACACGCGTTCACGTCTGCGTTCTGCACAAACACATATGCCCATAGTGCTATTCTCCATGCCTACTTCTGCCCTTCAGAGGGAATCGTAGTTAAACACGCCTGGTGGGGTGTGGCAGGGTGAGGAACTTAGGGACCAGGCTCTGCAGAACATTCATGTGACTGTGGATGGAGACTCGGAGTCCGATCAAAGGCTCTCCCCCGGCAAGGGCCAGGGGATGACACTAGGGCAGGCTGGTCCACCCTCCACCCCTCCTTAAACCGCCAACATTAGACCTTGCAAGGCAGGCTGAGCAGGGGAGCTTTGCAAATCGCGGTGTCCATGTGTCTCCCAAAGTCTTCCTCTCCTTATTCCTAGCCCACTGCCCTCCTGCTCACCCTGCACTGCGAGCAGGCTTCACCTCCCTTATTGGCACCACTTTCTCCGGAGCTTCCTCGCGCTCCTGGCATGGAATAAGCCTCGTCCTTTCTGAACGCACACAGAAGCATCGAAACCGTGCTCTCCGTGATGTGAGCTGGGTGCCAGATGCTGTCATAGAAGCACTGCAGGTGCGCACCACCTAACTCGAAACCCTGCTCTGCGCCTCTAAGGAGACCCCCATCTTATCCCCTTTACCAATAGATGGCTCAGGCAGCCCGGGGAGGTAAGTCACATGGTCAAAGGATGCAGAGAAAGGAAAGTCTAACCTCTGCGATTCAACACGGTATGGTGTTAAGAACCCTGTTGCAAGTCTTTTAGTGTGTGCACACCGCTACTATTGTGGGTGTTCTTGTTAGGGTCCAGCTGAGAGTCCGTTCCAACCCATGGTGACCTGAAGGACAACAGAAGGAAACACTGTCTGGCCATCACGGTCATCCCTAGGCCCGAGCCCGTGTTGCAGCCACTGTGTCGGTCCATCTCCTCTAAAGTCTTCCCCTTTTCCGTTGTCCCTCCGCTATGAACTTCATCAAAAGACACCCACAAAAATAACCCGACGCCCCCGAACCCTCTTCTCTGCATCCTTCACAAGGCCCTGTCCACTTCCCAGATGGTGGCCATTGCTAGCTGCCCTCCAACGGGCCCCCAGCACACCTGAATGAAGAAAGAAGAAGCGCTGTGTGGTCTTGTGCCATCCCTGCTCCCTGGGGGGTCAGCCCATTGTCACCCGCGGGGCTTTCTCTCTGTTTGTTTTATCAACAGCCTTAGTGGCATACAGTTCACACAGCAGTTCAAACACTCCGTTTTAGAACATTTTCTTCATGCCTACACTCATCATTATTAATTCCCTTTCCCACCCCAACCCCTCCCTTGCCATAACCCCAAGGAACCCTGAACCCAGTCTCTGTCCCTATAGATTTACCAATCCTGGATTTTATACACAGAAAAGTGTTCTAAAAAAACAACAAACAACAATAATAATGAAGTAAAATAGAGGAAAACTTCAACTGACAGGAAAGCAGAAAATATTAAAAACTAGAACAAATTTAAGAGGACCCTAAAGGAGACCCCGTGGTAGAGGCTTCCTTTCCCAGGCTGGCTTTCAGGAGCGCCTCATCAGGCTAGTCCCTGGCCTGTCATAATCTGGAAGGGTGTTTGCCCCAAAGCATCATTGCAGCAGGCAAGCCTGCAGGGACAGATGGGTGGTAAGTGAGCGGGAGGTGTCCGGGTTGGGAATGGAACCTGAGCCTCCAGGGTGGATTACCACCGAACCATCACATTGCCGCCCCGTTTGCTGCATGAGTGGTGTTATTAATGCACCCAGGCGAGACTGGCATGTAAGGCAATTGTCAGAGAAGCCCTGGTGGTCTAGTGGTTATCTCTTGGGCTGCTAACTGCATGGTCAGCGGGAGAAAGATGGGACTTTGTTCCCATAAATGTACAGATGTGCTTGACACAATGGATGGATGGATGGATTGTGATAAGAGTTCTACGAGCCCCCAGTAAAATGATTTAAAAAGAAGTTACAGTCTTGGAAATGCACAGGGGTAGTTTTACTCAGTCTTAAAGGGTTGCCATGAGTAGGAATTGACTGGATGGCCGTGAATGTGGTTTGGAGTGTGGTCACTGTCTATCTATGCATTGAGAGAGGGCTCATGTGTGCACTGAGACTAATCCTATGTTTATCTGTCAGTGGGGTTTCACCATTTTACTCTATGATTCCCTCCTGCAAACATACCACCATGTATACATTCGATCTTGGTTACTGATTTTTTTTGTCACTTCCAGGGGACAAAATAAAAACATTGATCATCCTTTGCATACAACCATTTGTGAGCATATCAAGGGATTTATTTGGACTGTGAAGGGGTATATTAACGGGGCTATATGGCATCTCTAATTTAAGATTTTGTTTTGATGTTGCTTTGTGATGGTGATTTGATGAGGTACATAAAACTGCCATCATTCAGTCCCATGTCAACATCATGCTCATCGGAGACTATTCTTGTGACTATTATGCATCCCATGGCCTTATCTGTCTCCTATCTTGCTGACCTTTGTCCAACATGAGATCCTTTTTAGGGACTGGTCTTTCCTGATATCCCTGGTGACATGCCCGAGATGAGCCAGCAGTAGGCTCCCTATCTTTGCTGTTCAGGAGGCTTCTGGTTGCATTTCCTCCAAGAATAATTTCTTTGTTCTTCTGACACTCCGTAATCTACCCAATATTCTTTTTTTTTTTTTTGCCCATGAAACTGCACATCTTAACCTCCCATGTAATTGAACAAGATTTTATTATCATCAACAGTGAAAAAGTGTTATTTCACATTCTTGATAACACTTAACATTTAAATTTGTGCCAATCTAATGTGTGAGCAACGGATGATCATTTTTATTTAATTAACCCTCAGAACTACTTTAGACGTTGAGCATGCCTTCCCACATTCACTTGCTATTTCAGTTGCTATCATTTCCTGTGATCTGCCTGTTTATTTCTTCCACAAAGTCTTCTCTTGTGTTGTCATCTTCTCCGTTGGCCTGGAAGATCTGATCGAACAGTTTCATTTGTTTGCTTGTTTTTGACTATGCTGCTGTTGAGAAGATTCACAGAAAGAAGCCACGGATTCGCCGGTTTCTACGTGTGGAAGTCAGTGGCACTCTCTGAGCCGCGCAACCACTTCCACGCTCCTCTTCGGGGTGGTTCCTCCCTCACAACAGTTAAACTCTGTGCCCTGAGGTCCCTGTCTAATAGTCCCAGTTGCTCTTGAGATTGTCCTAAAGACATTTTTTTAAAGGAGCATAATGCTCAAGACAGACATTTCTTAGAAAGCATTAATTTTAAGAAGAATCGGGACAGTTTTGTTATTTTAAACATTATCTCAGGACGTTCGTTTTAGGGGGTCATAAGTCTCCGCGGCTCCTTCCGGTTGTTGCGCTGAAATGAACATCGACATACAAGATTTTGTTGGCGTTTCTGGTTTCAGTTTTTGAGAGTGGAAGTAGTGGGTCAGATGGTACACCTCTTTCTAGTTTTTTGAAGAAACACCACCCTGCTTTCCTCAAGGACATGCTATTTTACCTTCCAAAGAGTTATGGGTAAAGATTCTAATCTCCCAACATCATTGTCAGCGTTGTTACTTTGTTTTTAACTCTTAGCCATTTCGAAGGAGTGAAGCAATCTCTCTGGGGGGCTCTGCTTGGGATCTCTCTCACGGTGAATGACACTGAGCACCTTTTCTTGTGTGGGGTGGCCACGTGCTCATCTCGTCTGAAAATCTATTTAGGTGACTTGCCCATTTTATGATTTCTTGTATTTTTGTTATTACATAACTTAAACTTTATTGCAACACTTATAGGTGTTGTAAAGATCTTTAAAATGGTTGCTAACATACTGATTTCCTATAGTACACTTAGATGCAAAACTATTTTTACAAAATTAATGAAACTGAACTTTTAGTCTCTATCATGGACGTTGATTGTATTTGAGAGATTATCTCCAAGATCCTAAAATATTTTCTGCGAATCCTCTCCAATGTTTTAGAGGGTTAATTTGTTTATTCATCTACTTTTGATCATTTTAAAGCGTTCAGTGTACTTGGAAAGTCTTCTTGTGCTTTTTCGTGTGCATCGATCACAGTGTTCCTTTCCCATCTATGGCCAGCTGGTTGCAGCTCATTACGGACTGCGGCACAATTGACACTCCAGTCAGTGGGTCCGTCTTTCTGTAGAGGAACAGCTCTTCACGGCATGTTTGCCTTTCGTGCACTCACCCCTCACTCTGAACACCCCACCGCTCGGGGGGACCTTCATGTCTGCTAGGGGACAGCCTCCCACAGTTTTCTGTGGGAACCTAACAGGGAGGGAACTATGACTAGGACTTCTTCCCTAACTTGTCACAGAGGGAATCTGGGAAGCTAGTATTCCAGGGTAGGAAAGCCACCACTTTGGTAAATTAAAGATAACGTCCCAGTACATTATCCTGCATTAAATATATTCCCACACAATCTCCCCTAACAACTATACTGGCTTAAAGTGAGCACATGGTTGATTCTGTCTCCCAGTCCAAGCAGACATTCTTGTTATCTCCTCTCACCATGGCACCCACCCGCCCTCATGCCATCCCCCAATGCAGGCATTAGACTCCCTCACCCGTGAGCTCTGGGACTTTCCTGTGGTGACCACCGCCTTGTGGCCTATGTAACTACTGAATACGCATGTCTCATGGCTCTTTTGTTTTATCTTCTCTCCTCTCTGCTATGACTTTACTATCTTTATATATTAAAGCTGTGCCATTGCGCCTCCAGACCCCTTGGTTGTCAGAGGCTGGTTTCCTTCAGCCCTTTCCTTCCTTAAAATATGTTTGACTACTCTGAAGGCATTTTGTTGTCTGTAAATCTCAGATGTCACTTTTAAAAAGGCTTTTTGTCGTCTGTAAATCTCAGATGTCACTTTTAAAATCCACAGTAGGTCAGCAGATGGCTGGGACTTTGCCAGTGAAGAACATGCCACAGGAAGGCTCCCATCGCCATCTCAGCAATATCCACGACTTGCCATTGTGCTCGTGCCCTGAGAGAGTGCAGTGCTGGGTAAGCACAATGGGAAGAGCCTGCCCTGTGGGGTAGGCGTATTGACCCCGATGGCTCGGTGTCTTGCATCTCCTTTGCTGGGGTTGGGGGGGTGTGTTTGCTAAAATGACTTCTTGCAAGTAGATGTTGAATTTATCTAGTACTACTTTTTAAATATATATATATATATGTAATGATCTTAGTTGTTTTCCATTAAAGGGAACATTACTTTAATTTTTAAATTCAACACACCCTTGGAATTTCTGAAGTAAACTAGATTTTAGAACAAATCCTCTTCTTTTTATATCTCTCTAAATTAGATGGCATGGCATGGCTTTTACAATATTTTACATCCATGAAAATGAATAATGTTATGATATGCTGTTCTATCTCTTAATGTATATCCTAGGCTTAATATCACAGTTTTTCTGTCCTTGTAAATTAGATACTATTTTCTCATTTTTCATTCTCTTGTATCCATTGTAATTAATCTCATCTGGAATGCTTACTGACTCTGCTTAAATGCATGAATTTGGTATTTAATTTGTGAAAATAATTTGTAATATGGATTGGATTTTATTAATATATATAAGACCATTCGAATTTCTTTATCATCTCTAATTATTTTGGAAAAATATGCCGCTGTAGAAAGGCATTCTATCCCATAGCTATTAACAAGTGTTGGTGAGAAGGTGTTCAGAATACCCTTTACTGTAGTAGCAATGTGTGTACCAACTCTTGGTGTGTGCCCTGTTTTCCTTGAATTATATTTCTCTCTCTTTGAATCTATGCCTTTTAAAGATTTTAATAAAAAATCTGTAATGAGCCTTTTGGTTCAAATGACAATTTTTATCTTTGCTGGTTCTGTTTTCTCAATACTTATTGTTCTCATATTGATATCTGTTGATATAGTTTTTACTTTCTATATATACTCTATCTTCTCAAGGATATCAATATTCAGCCATGTGTTCAGCGGATGCATATGTGTCTATATCTCTCGACTGTGATCTGATGCACATCTTTGTATTTATTAAAGTTATTTATTAATTGCCAGAAATTTCTTTTTCTTTCATTAACAAACTTATTTCAATGTAATTTAATTGCACTTAATTCAGAGGACTTTAAATCTGAAATTTCTTTCCTTTGAAATTAGTTGTGAGTTGGATTATAGATTTCTATATAGTTAGTTCCTTAAAACTATCTGTGTGGCTCCCAAACAAGTGATTCCTGCTGCTCAAGGACATAGGATTCTCGTATCTTATTAGCTCCCAGTCGCTTGTAGTTTTGATCTTATTTTCTCATCTCCATCTGTTCTGCAGAGGAGTGCTGCATTCTCACATGCCGGAGGATTTGTCCCTTTCATTTTGCATAAAATATTGTGAAGTATGCTACTAAATCCACTCACATTTACTTGCCCTGATTAAAGCTTTTCAATATTGCATAATTAGGTTTTATTTATTTATTATTTACAGCTTTGGGCCTTATTCTTTTTTCCCCCTATAAACCACGTGGGCACGAATTATTTGCCTCAGGCACAAATAATCTGTCAGCACTTGGCTTTCACAGCATCCCTTCCTTTATACGTAAGCATGTTGCTGTTCTTAGATATTGGTGAATGAACTCTACTGTGTAGCTCCACCTTACACGGAACAGGGTAAACGAGTTTGGGGTCATAGGAACAGAGTACTGCTTTAGAACTGTAAAATTAATCCCACAATCTCCATCCATTTGCTGGAGTATGTAGGACATTTATTTTGATTGTAGTTACTCATTTATTTATTTATTTTCCCTGTATGTCCCGTTTTATTCAGAGGTGACTCGGTTTCACGCGCGTGTTAATGAGCAGGTGGTTGAAAATCAGTGTGGAATCCCAGCTCCTTTTCTTAACAAACGTTTGAGTTTTGACAACATGCGAAGCACCTCTCTGGTTGCATTTCCTCACCTGCTAAGTGTGGATTGGATTTGATGATCTCAGATGCGACTATGCCTGCAACATTTATTTTTAAAATTGGTCAGGGATATTTCCATCACATCGCAGGTGTCTTGGATAGGGGCGTCCTCCTGCAGCCACTTCTTAGTGGTGGGTCAGTCTGGCTGCAGACAGGACAGCTTGTCTGGGTTGACCCTTCTCTCCGGCTTCATCCATCCATCCATCTTTCCAACCATCACCATAATGTGGCTGGGTTTCATGAATATCCATTCTCTAACAAGGCCAGATTTAATTCTTGCCACCACTCTGAAAGGGCTTCTTATTTATGCCTCTACTTTCTTTTTCAAAGACTTCTGCTAACACTTGGGAAGAGCTAGAGGTCATGCCTGCTGTATCTAGAGGTCATGCCTGATGAAGATTGGGGGCCGTGTTCTACCCTCATGACCCAATTCAGACTGTCTGCAGGTGGGCCAGCCTGTCATTGGTGACACCTGGACATTTCAGGCCACGCCCCCTGTATTTGCCTTGCAAATAGGTGATTCTCTGTGAATAGTGCTTTGCCCTGGTGCTGCATGATGTCTCATGGCTCTCCTGGGAAGTGCAGAGTCAAAGCCAGTGGTTTAAGATGGTTCTTTCTCACCTGGCTTCTGGTGAGAAGCACCCTCCAACCAGCAATCTAATAAACGTTGGCAGCCTTCACACCAGCTAGAGCTCCTGACAGCTGTGGGAGCAGACCTGCTGCAGAGGTTGGACACCTTTAAGTTCCATGGACCGTCCATCCTGCTGTTATCTAGACTAGCTCCACTGCCCACTGTGGGCCAAGGACACAGAATAGCATGTGGAGATTTGTAAAAGTAATATAATTGGCTTGTAGTTTCTCTTCTGAGTAGCAATTTTGCCAGTCAGTTAACCTTTCTGTGATTTGAAATGAATGGATGGATGGATGGATGGATGGATGGATGGATGGATGGATGGATGGGTGGATGGATGAATGAATAAGGATTTCTCTGGTGCCTGCAAAGAAAGAATGAAGAAGGGGGCTCGTGCGCAGAGATGAGAAAGGACCCTCAACAGCCCAATACATCCCGAGGTTCATGATTTGTTATTCGTCACGTACAGAAAACACAAATGAGGAGACCTGACCTTTTCCCTGGCAGCAGCCCAGTGCTGACAATTGTCAATAGTAACAGCTAATAGTTGTGCAATTTAAGATATGCTGTAAACAATACATTTGTAAACACCACCACCCCACAGCAATGCAAGTGGCAGTCTCCTGGCAGCAGGTATAAAAATATCTCTTTGCTGCTGCTTGGTTTCTCCTCACCTGTAATTAGAATTCATGGGAGATACATTCAAGGAGACACGAGGCCCGGAGTTGGTTCCACAGGAGCAGGAAGATGGAATTGAGAAGAGGAGCCTGGAACTCGGTGTTGTTTCTTCCCACGTGCCTTCCGTTGTCAGCGAGGCATCACAGAAACGGCACAAGGCTCAACAACAGAGGTGGATTGACTTACAAGCCAGGGTGCTACACGTCTCAGGGCAGGGGGCTTGCTGTGGGTATAAGGCTGTCTCTGTTGACTTGGGGCTGGGAACCCATGTCTTCCCTGCTCAACGGATTTCCAGGTGTTCCTCAGCAGCTCTACCTGCATGGTATGCTATCCAGTGTCCCATAATATCTGCTTTCGTGCCTTTCTGCTGCCCCCTCCCCCCCAGAGGGCTTCAAAGCATTTGTGGAAATATTCAACTATCTTTTATTTCCAACATCGCATGGACATTTTGAAACACCTTCTTAGATCTCAAAAGTGGTTAGGTATAAATAGAAATCTGCTTATGGTCCCGTTGGTATAACAAAGATACTCCCAGTCCCAAATGGAATCACCCTGCGTGGTTTGGGGGGACAAGATTGAATCCTGAGGATGCCACCCTTTGGCCGCCCAGCATGGTTTTCTGTCTGCATGAAGCAACTGTCGGTGCTCTCACCCCAGACCTTTGATCAGTGAACAGTCTGAGGTTCCACAAACACCATGCTGACCCTTCAGGGAAGATCAGTATGTCTGGGTGGGGTGGAGAGGATGTGGGTCAGTGTGTTTGTGTCTGGAGAGAGTGGCCCGGTGGCCCTGGTGTAGTTTGACTGACACCCTCACCAGACACAGCTACTGCCTCTCAGCGGAGAAGGACAACTAGCCGCAGGCCCCGTTTCAACACTGCTTATCCCTTTTATGAGCACACACACTTGCCTGAGAGCCCTCTCATCCAAAATCAAACACTCTTATTTCGTAACTCGAAAGGTGTGGATTTTACAAGCACACTAATTTCTCCACGGGTTAAGCTGGCAGGTCTTATTCTATTACTAACATCTGGTACTTCATCAGGAAATGGGCCCAAATCATTGACAATGCTTAACTTGGGGTTTTGCCCAATGGCCTGCTATCAATTCCAATGGAAAAGATGGAAAGATAAAAGGATGGCACTAAATTGTGCCAAACATTCAGCCACCCTCCCACTGTCCAGTTGCACAACAAGTGCCCACATGAGACCTGCTGGGAGCTGTGAAAGTCAAATTTCCTTTCCTTCAGCCCAGTAAGACAGGAGGAAGACTTGATCTCACGACCTGAGACCCTTTTCACCCAGGGGAAAAATAAGTGCAATGTGTGTGTTTCACTTAGAAGATGAGGTCACTTAGGGCTGACCTAACACCTGATAGACAAAGGCAGGGTCTGGGCCCCCAGGGGCCACCTGCTTCCTTGGAGAGGAGAGTGACATGCATGATCGGTCCCAGCCAGACTAACCTTCAGTGATCCTCAATGGTGACTCGCTTAGTGTAAGCGCTTCATTGGCTACCCTTCTCTGCTCCTCCCTTGTTATCCTCCTATGGAGGTCCACCTAGGGACAAGGGAACAACAAGCGATCCAAATTGGTGGGGAGGTGGGTGTGGGAGACCCAGTAGGGGATGATCAAGAGGAATGTAACAAAGAGGAAGTGCTGAAATCCTGGTGGGGACTGAGCATGATAGTGGGACAGGAGGAGAATCAAGGGAAATAGAGGAA
>NW_022107431.1:3526197-3541817 GCF_000313985.2 Echinops telfairi
ACAAATGCGCTTTACACAATTGATGTGTGTATGGATTGTGATAAGAGTTGTATGAGCCCCTAATAAAATGATTAAAAAAAAAAAAGAAACTATTGCTCTATTCAAACCCCATACCAGTGTACCACTTTTAAATATCAGCATGACGGAAGTAGCAATCATATTGAATAAATCAGTACTTTACTATAAAAAAAAAAGCCAGACATTCTCTCCTGAACTTTCGGCATGTTATCAAGACAGAGAAGGCCCTGAACAAGGACATGGTGTGTGGCAAAGCAGAGGAAGACTCTCAGCGAGATGGATTGACACTGTGACTGCAACAATGGGCTCAGAAGAACAGTTGTGAGGATGGCGCAGGGCAGGGAAGAGTGTTGTTCTGTTGTAAAAAGGATCACTTTGAGTTGAAAATAGCTTGTTGGCAACTAACAACAAATAACGATATTCCAAATAAAACACTCACATTGCTCTTATTCCCCACCCCCACCCCCCCGCCCCCCACCCTCAGTGCCACATCCAGGAAACCTAGCCTTCACTATCACCATCTGTCTGTGCGTTGTACTGTGCTGGGAGGAGCTATGCCAGCCATGTTCCAGACACCAGCAGCGTGGCCCAGGCTGGACTGGTTTCAGCAGAGCTCTGGATTTAAGACAGATTCAGAAGAAAAGTTTGATGATCTACGTTTAAACATGAACCAATGAAAGAGCTATGGGCCACTGTCTGAGAGAGGAGCCCCATGGAGTAGAAGGAGCTCAAAAATAGTTGCACAGATTTGGATTCGAGTGTACAGTGGAGGATGAAGCGGATGGAGGTTCAGACACTGCTTCATCCCGGGGCACATGGGGTCAGCATGAGTTGGACCGGACTCGGTGGCAATCAACAGCAGGGACACTCGGTATGGACTATGCATCCAGGAGGCAGTAGGGAGCATTGGTCCAGGAACCCCCTGATCAGTATTTCAAGGACTCTTCCCATTGTCCATCCTGAGGCAGAGGGACATTTAATTCTCCATCCCTAGGTCTTGATTTCAAGTAGACTTGTGAATGCAGACTTGCCTCTATATATCCATTTCTCTGGGCACCACCCTTTCTCCCCTTGAAGAGAGTGAATCCAGTCTCTTTGGCTGCCCTGAGTTAAATAGGTGATCTCTGGTCTGGTGAACTCCACAAGACATCAGTATGAAACCTCGGTTACACGAGGATGGACGGGTTCCCAGGTGTGCCCTGTTTGAGCTTTTCCGGGTGGTTAGCGTGTTGCCAACTAGACTCTCAGCAAGTATCACCATTAGAGGCCATATTGCTTACCCCCGCGGCGAGCACAACACATTGAATTCTTGATAGCCACACCCCTTCCCCCTAAAACATTGTTATGTTTAGTTTAATATATAGGTTAAGTTGTGACTTCCCTTAGGAGACTGATGCTCTCTTCCAACTGTCCAGGGGCTCATAGCAGATGGATTTTCTCCAGCTACCCTTTTGAGAGAGATTTTATATATATTCTCCTATTAAATCAAACCCACCACCAATTTATACCAATTAAATATATTTTAAATGTTTATTTAATAATAGAATATATTCATTTATATTTTGAAATATTTATTCAGCGCCCACATTATCCCAGCTCCTCCCAACATGGTGGGGCATGTGTTAATTCACGTCTCCTCGGCGAGATGGTGTGAGCAGCTGCCATGGTCTCCTTTGGCAGTGGGGACTTTGGAGCCTTATATAGACTCTCTGGCGCTTTTCCAGCGCAGATCCACATTTAGCAGCAATATTAATTTTACTTTCTCACAGTTGCAGCTGTGAACAACCCCAAAAGGTCACTTTTTCTGTACTTGAAAATATAGAACACATATTAATTTTTCAGTAGATTAACTTAATGATGGAAACTGGAACAGAAAAGGAAATTTGTCTTTGTAAAGAGGAGGGAAGAAAGGCAAGTCATTTCTACCTTCAAGCATCATGTCCTGCCGTTATTTGCCCCACAAACATCCTGTCTTCATGGGAGCTCATTGTTCGTCTGTTATACTGCTTGCATGGGATGACTCGGCTTTAGTTTTCTCCACTGCAGAACATCAGGACCCAAGGTGGATGGGGCTCAGAGCACATTCGTCGGTTGTGTGGAACAGCTCCCTAAGGGTAGTTGATGCTACCTGTTACTGTCATCTCCTTTGCACCCCTCAATCCTCTATTTCCTGGCTCTGATATCGGGCCTTCCGTAGCTACTTAAATTGCTTGCAATAGGTTTGCTGACTTCCCTCAGAGCAGTGATGCCCTCCTCCAATTTTTTTTTGTTGTTGTTGTAAACTTGTTTCTTTATTGAGAGGGTTGGGGAGCACCAGGGAATGTCCATTCTAATCTTCCTGGGCTGGTTTTTAATTTTTTTTCTTTTTCTTAGTGCTGTTGCTCTTGCTGCTAGCAGCTGCCTCCTCAGGTCCACTGCTGGTGGGCTCCCCCTTCGTGGGGAGCTTCTTCTTTTTCTTTGGGATGCTCCCGCCATTTGCTGCCTCTTGAGGATCACAGGCAGGCTCCTCTCTGGGGAGATATTTCAGTTTCTTCCTCTTGAGGGGAGGCACCCCTTCTGGATCACTGCTGACCATCTCCTCCTTAGATCTCTTTTTCTTGGGTTTGGGGAGAGCAGAGATAGCCGGGTCTTCAAATCCATTTTCCTGTGGAGCCTCCTGGGCCCTCTGCTTTTTCTTCTTTTTGGACCTTTCCCGCCCTCCTCCAATTTTCCAGGATGCTCGTAGCAGAAGGACTTCCCCCCAACTACTCATTTGAGAAAGGTAAAAAAAAAAATTATGGTGCAAATTAGATCAAACCTACCACAAAAATACTCTTATTTAACCTCAGCTGAAGCCTCTATTCACTTGACAATTCTGTTATAGCGCTTTGGGGAATATAACCAATCTTTTGAAAATATTTATTGAGTACCTACATTAGCGCAGCTTCTGTGATAGCCTTAACAATCGTCTCTAAGAACTCGTAACCAGGGAAGTGACATCAGTGGGCTAGTGCATAGGGATTCCGCGGCACGAATCAGATTGCTGGTCCTCATATTTGAAAGGCAGTCCAAGACTAAGAGTGGGTTGAAATCCAGGAGAGAGTCCTGTGAATGAGCAGCATGGAGTAGATGTGAGGCTCATGGGGCAGAGGATCAGAAGCAAGAGGATATTGAAAAGGATGAGGATTCACAAATCGTCATTGGCCTTGTCAGTCTGCCTGGCAGCCTCAGATGGATGGTGGAGGCTGAAATCAGATGGCAGAAGGTGAGAAAGAATTGTGAAATGAGCAGGTGGCCGTCGTGAGGCCACTACACATTTCCTTTTTTAGAAACGTGGCTGTAACAAGGCAGCAGTGGAGCAGTCGCAAGCAGTTTGCACAGACAAGCACTTCCGTAGGAGCATATTGGCTTGATCGGTTCATAGTCCAAGGATCTGTATATAAGACGAGGGATAGGGGAAGGGTGGTGCGTGGTCCAAAATCAAGGGAACGGGTTGGTCCCAGCATCCAAGGAAACACTGTGGCTTTGATGGATTTTGAAGAAACAGGCTGATGCAGACATATTCTATAGGGAATTTAAGTCAGGAAATATTAACAGCCCTGACCGGTTTATTGACTTTGAAAGGATGGAATAGAGTTTGCGGACAGGAGGGAAGTTAAAGCAGCCACAAGAGGAAGGGAGAGAACAGGTCGAAGGAAATCAAGCCCCGTAGAGGGAATGCGGCTAGGAATAGGTGAGGTCTGCATCTTGCATGATTTCTTGAAACTGCGCTCAAGAATGAGGGCACCACGGAGGTGGGAGAGTGAAGGGTGGGAGCATGTGTTTACCATTCGAGGGAAAGTCCTTCCCACCATATGATCCAGGCTGAATGGACTGCAAGTGTGATCAGAATGGAGCTGATATCTCGATTGGAAACACAGCAGCGAGGGACGTCATTAAGTGCTGGAAATGCAGAGAAAGTGCACACGTGTTGTAAGGCCTCCACCAGCGCAGAAGGTTGGAATTGGAGAGTGGCATCAGAAAAGAAGCATTCCACTCTGATCTGATTCCCTAGGGAGACTCTGAATCAGAATGTGCAGCTAACTTTGTGACCCACAGACAAGACGACATGACAGAAATGGCTTGTGTTAGCTGCTACCTTGCGGGGGCATTTTTGTCATAGGCACATTTGTCATCGAGCAGCACGCTCACAATGATGCGATCTCAAAGCAGGAGCAAGGGAACTTTTACCAGCTCTGGCGAATCCCAAAAGACAAAGCTCTTTGGAGTGAGACTGCCATCTTCCAGAGAGGCTCCTCTGGCTTCAATCCGGACTGGCACGTGACAGACGTGGCAAACTAGCTGCCCTCACGAAGGCATAGTAACAGACTTTCTGGGTGAACGATATCTGCATTTGACTCACCTGATTCTCAGATTCAGATTAAGTTTAAAAGGAGAGAGGGTGGAGGGAGAATTTTTGCACCCAAGCCAGAGGCTACAGGCAACCGTTGGATGTCACTTACAGATTCCATCCAGAGTTCAGTCACCTCTTGTGTTTGCTCTTCACGCTGGCTTTCTGCATATGTGAGATTTTGCCTCTCTTCTTTCCCCCAAAATTCTCACTTTATGTTAGAGAATTGTTTTCCTCAATAATCAATGCTTCCTCCCACTGACCTAGAATAAATTCCACCTTGGGCACACTACCCAAGCCCTTTGATTCCAACTCATGGAGACCCTCAATGAGGCTGTTTTAAACCTTCATCTGTCTCCCTCAGAGGAGCCAGTGGGTTTGAACCAGCAACCCTTTAGTTAGTGGTACAAAGCTTATATGGTAATGCCAGATGGCAGGAGTAATTATTATGTTTTCACATGTTGCTCAACTTTTGGTCACCCAGATGACACATTCTTTTCTGTTCACAACTAGAATCCACTGGGAAAATGAAATCAAACTTTTGAAATCCATTCTTTTCTCGTAGATATTGCAACTACTTGCATTTTAACTCTTACTATAGTTTTGTTTGTTTGACTGCCAATTTATGAGCTTTGACAAAAATTCTGATAAGAGTTTGATTGAGATAAAAATGAATCTATTGATCATTTGGGGGAAGATTGACATATTCATATTACTTTGTCTTCCCTCCCACATATACGTAATATTTAGGGATTTTAAAATGTCTTTCATTAAATACTTCTGTATCTGCTTACAAGGTGTTATCATTGTTAAGTGCCATGCAGTTGGCTCTGACTCATAGCGACCCCTTGTAACAGAATGAAGTACTGCCTAGCCCTGCATCAGCCTCGCCGTGAGTGTTATGTCATTGCAGCCACCATGTCATTTCATCCCCACGAGGGGCTTGCTTACACAGTTGGCCCTATTTAACTGGTTGGCAGCAATATAATTACTTGTCTTGCAATCTTTTCATGCTTCTTGTGATTGACACTGGTTGATCTTCTTTGAACAATGTAACTATAGTTTCATAAAATTTCAAAAAAGATGATGCCATTGCTCCTTCAAATGTTTTTTTCTGTACAGCTTTCTATTCCTTCCTTAAGGCACTTCAAATATATATGCCCTTGGCCACTGACGTTTCCCTGATTGCTTATGATTACTTCACTGTCGTCATCATCGTTGTTTTAACAATGATTCATTTCAGAGACTTTCTATTGCTCTGTCTTCAATACCTTTCATCTTTGCTCTGCAGTGTATACTTCGCTATTATTCCTATCCATTTTCTTTGTAATTTCAGAGATGGTAGTTTCCATGTGGATATGTAACAGTTTTCATAACTTGGCTATTATTTTGCCCATTTCATTGGCATTTACAAGTAAGAACTCCTTAGTGCCCTTCAAAGGATATTTAATTGTAGAATCTTTGCTAATTACAATGGCTTTCTGGGTCAGTCCTGGGTCACGGTCAAATGATTCATGTTCCTCATTAAACATCATATTCCACTTTTTAACACACCTAGAAATCCTAGATCAGAGGTGGTACTTTGCAAGTATTTCCTTTAATTTTATGGGTGGTGTCTATCTGTATATATTCCCTGTGAGCGTGACTTCGTTTAATGCTGTATGTTTTGTCTATTTGTAAACGTTCTAGGAGCCCTCCTGGCAGAATGGATATGTGTTCTGTTTCTAGGTGGAAGGTCCTAAGCCACCAGCCATTCTGAGGGAGAAAATACCTAGCAATCTGCTCCTGAAAAGACTATTGCTCTTGTCAAGGGCCCTGAAGTTGGTTCCAACTCAGAATGATTCTATGTACCTGTGAGTAAAACACTATTTGAGCTTGTGCCACTCTCAATGTTTGTTGTGTGTGAGTCCATTGTTGTAGCCACTGTGTCCATCCATCTCATTTGGGCTCTTCCTCTTTTTCTCTGACTTTCTATTTAATTAAACATGAGATCCTTCTCTAAGGACTTGTCACTCCTGATTACATTTCCAAAGTAAGTGAGCTAATGGCTCCCATATTCATTTCTAAGGAGCATTCTGGCTCTTCTTCTTCCAAGACATCAGCCAAAGCAAGGCTAGAGGCCAACTCTAGATGAAACCAACAATTGCTCATATTCCAGTTCAGTTTGGATAGGAAGAAAATTAAAGACAAGTTCACCAGAGTCTGAACATGACCTTGAGTCTATCCCATCTAGATTTAGCAGACCATCTGAAGGATAGACTTGACACTTCAAACATTAATGACCAGACAAGTTGGGAGATGGCATCAAAAATATTCTTCACGAAGAAAGCAAAAAGTCACTAAAAAGACAGGAAAGAAAAGACCAAAATGGATGTCATTCAAGACTCAAAAAAATAGCTCATGATTGCAGAGAAGCTAAAGCAACTGGATTAAAACATTGTGCTGTGAAGGGCTGGACGGAAATGCACACGGAGAAAGCAAAGGAAAGCATTAGAATGAAATGTGCAAAAACTGGAGTTAGAAAACCAGAAGGGAGAAAATTACTCAGATCTCCTCCTCAAGCTGAAAGAACTGAGGAACAAATTCAAGCTTCTAGCGTCAATGTTGGAGGATTTTAAGGATTACCTGGTGAACAACGCAGGAAGCAGCAAAGAAGACGAAAGGAACATACAGAGTGACTGTACAAAAAGAACTGATCAGTGTTCAACCATTTGAAACAGGAGCATATGATCAAAGACTAATGTCACCGAAGGAGGAAATCCAAGCTTCATTAGTGTCATTGACCAAAATCAAAGTTCTCAGAATGGACAAAATGCCAATTAAAATGTTTCAGTACTCATCAGCATATGTCAAGAACTTTGGAAGAACTTCCCAGCCAACTGGAAGAGGTCTGTCTTTGTGAGCATTCCAAAGAAAGGTGATGTAGCAGAATTCAAAATTATAAAGCAATATTATTAATTTCACATGCAAGTAAAATTTTGGTCAAGATAATTTACAAATGACTGCAGTAGTCCATCAACAGGGAGCTACCAGAAATTCAAATTGGATTATAAAGGGATATCATAACTGATGTCAGGCTGATCTTGGCTGAAAGCAGAGGAAATCAGAAATACGTTTACTTGTGTTTTATTGACTATGCAAAGACATAGGACTGTGTGGACATAACAAAACACAGATAACAATGCAAAGAATGGGAGTTTTCAGAACACTTCATTATGCTCATGCAGAACCTGTACATGACCCAAGGGAGAGTCATTCAAACAGAACAAGGGAATACTCCATGATTTAAAATCAAGAAAGTTTTTCATCCAAGTTATATTCTGTCACTATACTTATTCAATCTATATGTTAAACAAATAATCTGAGACACTGGATTATATTAAAAAGAACTCAGCATTCAGGAAGGCTCATTAACAACCTGAGATATGCAGATGACACACTTTGCTTGTTGAAAGTGAGCAGAACTTGAAACACTCACTGCTGAAAATTAAAGACTACCCCTACTTCAGGCTGTATTACGTTTTGTATAAAGAAAACTGCAAGCATCACAACTTGACTGAGAAGCAGCAACATCATAGAGAGACTAGATGAAAGCTGAGAAAGATTTCATTTCACTTGGATCCAGGGCCAGTGCTCATGGAAACATCAGTTAAAAAAAAGTCAAAAAGCACATTTCATTGCAAAAATCTCCTGCAAAATCCTCATTTAAGAGTTAAAATGCAAATATGTGTGGACTAAGGTGCACCTGACCAAACCCATGGCATTTTCAACTGTCCTTGATGCATTTGAACCATGGTATTGGTGGAGAATACTGGAATGACCATGGATTTCCAGAAGAATTCGGAGCGATGGTGGTATAGTGGGTTGAGCAAGGAGCTGGTCACCAGTGGATCCATGGTTCAAGCCCACAGGGTGCTCCATGAGAGAAAGAGGAGGCAGTCTGCTTCCCTAAAGATTTATAACCTCCAAAACCCTTTGGAGCAGTTGTACTCTGTTCCATTGGGTGGCTATCTGTCGACTGTGTAGTAATCAGTGAGGTCAGGACTAAAGAGGAAACAAATCTAACTTGGAAAAAGTAAAGTCTGTAAAGATTACAGCCTAGCACCCATAGTAGACAGTTCTGCTCTGTGCTGTAGGGTTGCTGTGCATCAGAACCAACCTGAGAGCAATAGAGGCGGCAAGGGCATCAACCATATTTTAGGTTCCCAAACTTATTTGGCCTACTGTCACATTTTGTGTCCCTCCAACAACTAATTAAGAACTTAAAGTCCATACTCCAGAATAAAGTGTAGGTACCTGCTCCTGCAGGTCCTCTCAGGGGCTGGTATTGCCCACTCTGGGAAACACTGCCTGGAGTTTTGTCATAGTAAATAGTTCAGTTACTAGGAAACAGTTGGGCCCTGGCCCTTATGGCCCTGAGTGCAATCTAAGGTTAATTGTTTTCAGGACTGAGGCGAGACCTTCATGAGCTTTGTTCTCATGATCACATGAGTGACAGACTGGCTTCACTATCGGGACTATGTTTCTTTAACTAATGTTCTTCAATTGATCTCTCCCATTCCTATTATCCATTGCAATGGCTACATAGAAATTCACAGACACAATTCATGACTGGAGGGTTTACTTACTAACTAACTTACTAATGAAGTTAACCAGTTATTGTAATAACAGTGAGAAATGCTCAGGGTAGTTGTTTACCAGGACATGTTACAAAGTTTCAGGTCTTCTAAGGGGCATACCACTCTGCTATAAGCCTCAACCCAGAGCCACTCAACTCAAGCTCCCTGGCTCAGAAACCCAGCTCGCTAAACTAAATGCCCACAGGCACCCCACTCCCTAAATTAAAAGCCTTAGCCCAAATGAAGTCAGCTCCACTTCTGTGAGTATACCTTCCCCAATTAAGTGCCCTGAGGCATACTACTCTGCAAGCCAGCCTCCTGCACTAAAGCACTGAGCTTTACTTGCTCCATGGGTTGGGAAATCTATCACTCTTTCTCATGCTGTGGCTCCTGGTCCTGCTGCTCCTCTGATGTCACAACTGTCTTCTGGATCCAGAAGGTTCATGGTGCAGGAACCTCTGGTTGAGAGGACCCACTCCACTCCTGTCTCTTGCTGTTCATGACATGCCTCCTCCTCCTTCTCACGGGGCTCCTTTTATACCCAGACAACGGCACTCCAGGGCATCCTGTTCATAATTACTCCCAGGTGAATCCTATCAGTGTCTTCTCCTACTCTCTTCCCAGTCCCATGCAGTGGAGGTGCTTTGGTGGGAGCTATTGACTTTAGCTAGAAGAACCACATAATTAAAATCACTGCCCCTGCAGTGACTAATGGGAACAAGCTCTATTCCCCATCCTTGTGATATTTTGCTACTGTCACTTTTATCCATTCTGGGTGACTCTTTTCTCAGAGGAGATTGAGTGTGTGTATGTGTTTGTGTGTGTGTGTGTGTGTTCCACTTACATAGTTGCTGCACAATCCTAACTAATTGATGGAGATCTGTTGGAGGTCTCCTGTCCCCACTTTTTCTTGTTAACTCTGTTACCTAGTCCTGGAAATTCTAACCAAGTCACTCTTTGTAAAGTTTTTGTTGTGCCCCTTCAATCAAGGACCACACCCTGTCCTGTGCCCTACACGCTTTCTCAAAGTTATGAGCTAAGGAGGTCTTAAAGTTCCAAATGTTTTCATTCCTGCATTTTGGGGAGTGCTGTCTTTTATGGTTTAGTGATCAGTCTTACAAATCACTGTTTAAAACCTATTTCATTTGCAATTTTTTTTTCTTGTTCTTGTTGGTGGGTGTGTTAGTCCAGGTTGACTAGAGAAACAATCAGGAGACATTCATATGTATATAAGAAAGAACAATAAAAGAACAATTGTATAATGATAGAAACATTCTAGTCCAGTCCAGATTAAGACCATAAATCCAATAGTAGCCCATAGGTTTGATACCAGTCCATAAATTCCTCTTCAGACTCACACAACACATGCAATGACACCGAATGCAAGAAGATCACAGGCTAGTGGGTGGAAAGTCTCGTGGATCCAGTGGCGGTGGAAGCATCTCAGCGCTGGCATGGGTCTCCATGTGGCTCCTCCAGCTCCAGGGCTCTGGCTCCATCCAGCATAGCTCCATGTGGCTTGTCAACAGGAATATGAAGCAGGGAGAGTGACACTTCATATTCCTGTTGACAGGAAGAAAGACAGGAGTTCCCAGAATTCTCAGGAGAAGCCCATGCCCACAAAGAGGCCTCCTTGGCTATGAGCTGATTGATAAACTAGACTCCACCCCTTCATCAAATTGACAGTAGATTATGTAACTGCCACAAGGAGGATATCTGGTTAGAGGAAAATATAGTCATTAATGCCAATCTTGATCATATACCAAAGTTCCATAATAGTGAATTTTCAAAGCTATTTTAGAATTTGAAGTATCTAGATTCATTCAACAATTATGAAATTTAAAACTCTTTCAATGATGTTTTCTTTTAATCAATATGTATTGATTATTATAATTAATACAGTGTTTGGGCACACATTTTCCCTGGAATCTCATAACTCCAAGCAAAGGAAGAGCTTTTGGTGCAAGAAGCATTCATCATCTCTCTGGATTTCTGTTGTGATTATAAAATAAGTTTTAGTGGAAGTAGAATGATGTGCAGCACAGTTTATTGAAAGACACTTTCACTTAATGTTTGGTCCAGAAAAATATGACTCTGCTGGATACCCATTGCTGTAGAATAGATCCTTCCAAAACACAGTAGCTGACAAAACAAGCAAGCTTGTGTGCTCTGTAGAGCAGTGGATGATCCCACGTCCGCGTTCTTGCACACAGAAGCCAGACTCGAGCTTGTCTTCCTGACACCAGAAGCAAGACTGTCCCCTTTCTGTCTCTCATGATCCATTATGTCAAATTGCTTTTTTTCCTCCACAGGGCTTTTCTCAATTCCACAATTATGTCTTTATGAAAATTGCTCTAGGGGCCAGGTATACGGGACGAACCTGAGGATGAAGTTGTTGTTGTTGTTGTGTTTTGTCTATGTTGTTGTGTTTTTTCTATGTTTTATTGTCCTTTGTATTTAAAACAGCTTTCACAAATCAATAGGAGGAAATAAACACCTTCATAAAAATGGTTTAAGGTTATAAATGATCTCTCTGCAAAAAACCCACGGAGACTGATGACTGTATGCAAATATTTCTGATTTCTCCACAACATAGATGAGTAGTCAAATTGGGAATGATAAAAATGAGTAAGAATATACGTGGCTGATGATAAGGAACCACAAAATGCATTGTTATCAACTGCCAGGGAGATTATAATTTGTCGCAAACTTCCTGGGGAACAATTTGGTGAATTTACAAAAGAATTTTGACCAATGCCTTTTATGTGTAAAATGTCAGCATGAAGACATAAGTTGGGATGGTTTCAGATTTCATCTTATTCACTATATTCATTTTAAGTGAACTAACCTTAGGAGTCAACAAAGGACACTAAAAACTAGCAGAGAAGTACCCAATATTGTTGTTGTGCGACGCTGTCCAGCCTTTTCTGACTCATTGTGACCAGTGGACAAAAGAGGGACACGCCGCCGGCTCCTGCACCCTCCTGTCCATCGTTCTTATGTGTCAGCTCCTTTTTGCAGACACTCTTGTCAGTCACCCTAGTCTAGGATTTTAGAGGCATTGAGAACTTGGCTGCAGAATATGTTTTCATAACATACATATTTTCTATGTACAAGGCATGTTTTACAACACCATCCACCGCATAGTCTCTCTCTCAAAAAACAAAAGCAGATCACAATGTCACATGCAGAGGGGGAGGCGTGCAGACACATACAACTTCTGAGAGTGTTTTGGTGACAAGTTAAAGGTGGTTTCATTACCTCCCGCTTGCTTTTTGTATGAATGTGTTCATAACATGGTGTAAATGAATTAATCTTTTTAATCCAGAAGACAATGAAAAGTAGAAATGCACAAATGAGCATAGACAGGAACTGAGAAGAGCCCGAAGGCTATCATGTCTTCTTGGATAGTCATGTCGTCCCCAAATGCAACGGAGGAAGAGCCATCTGGAGCTGTGATGGGGGTAACATATGCCCCGAACGTCTACACGCCTCCTCAATCTCCAGTTTTATTTGGATAACTTCGTGCTGTCCAAGTTAGATAACTGAACAATCCTCTCCATTCCCACCACCCCAGTTTCCAGTTAAATGGTTTGCCCATTACGATCAGAACATAAATGATTACTAATTAATGAACTCATCCGTTCCACATCTAATGGACATTCACTGGGTTTCTGCTGTTGGGTAAGGCAGATGGAGTGCTTAGGACAAATATGTCCAGATGCATGCCCTCTGAAATGTTATGTTTGGAATGCTATTGCAGAGATTTTTCATGCAATGTGATTACACATGAAAAAAAATTAAAATAGGAGTAAGTTAGCAAGTTAATCTCAAAAAAATGTCCTGTCGAATAATCAGGTATATTATTACATGTACTGCTTGCTTTTTTCAACATTTGCAATCTTCTTAGCGTAAATCCGCTGAAAGACTATTGAGAAATGGGTGTTCACGGTGTGCATAATTAAACCATTAGCGATCTCCTGACCTGGTGAAGAGGAAGCTGCTACTTGCAGGACTCCCAAGTCGTCCTTAATCTCTTCTCCTTACACACCGAGCTTCCCCTTGCTATGTTTACATAAAATGGCGAAGCCAAAGACATGAAATTACAGAATTAAAAAAGATCAGTCTTGATGGAATCTAATTAAAACTACTGTTTGTAACAGACGTGGCCACATTCTTAATAAACCTCTCTCAGGAGATGCAATCCATTGCCTAGTCATGGGTGGGGAACCATTTTTCTGCCAAGGGCCACTTGGGTGTAATTTATAATGCCACTCTCCAGGCCTTACTGGCCAAACATTAATGAACTCACCCTTCATGTGGTGCTGGAACTGCTCTACTTCAGGGAGGCGTGTAATGGATATTGGCTGGAATGGATGATTTCTCGGGCCTTATAAGGTCCATGCAGGAGCCCTGTGGTGTCATGGTTGCATTCTGGTCTGTGATCCTCATGGTTGGCAGTGTGAGACCACCAGCTTTGGGGGAGAAAGATTGGGCTTTCTACTCCTTAAACAGTTACAGTCTTGGAAAACCTACAGGGGGTCACTATGAGTCAGCAGTGGTTCCATGACAGTGAATTTGGTTGGGTTTCTATAAGGCTCATGAGCTAGATGATCCCCCTCTCACCCCCCTTCCATAACCCTGATCATCTACAGGCTCCCCTTGTACTTTAGACATTGATGAGGGTGTGATGGAGTGAAATATCTTAATATGACTCTTCTCTATTGCCCAAGTCCAGCCCCCACTAAAATTTGGGTGGGACTATGCAAATAGGGTGCATATAACCCTAATAGGGCTTATATGACCACCCTCAGGTAAACAGGATCTGCCATCCTGGAAGCAGCAGCAGGAGGGAAAACCCTCTAGACCTTGAAAGGGCATGTCCAAGATCTCTGAAGTGACAGAGGTGACCAAGTTTACATGCATCTGGCAGAGAGGAGCGGCATGAGACCATGGGGTATCTTCTCATCTGGCCCCAAACTGTAAACCTGTGGGACAGAGCGATAGCTGGACTGCCTGCTTGGCCATTGGAGGCTTGGCCAAGGGACCATGTATCTGTGAGACTGCAGACCGGACAGATGTTTGACAACAAGACTGAAAACCTGAAGGAGACATGGCTGCTGGCTGAGGAGACGAATGACTGTATCTTTACTGTGTGCTGATTCTGACTTGAGGAGCCCATTGACTTCCCTAATGAGCCCCGTTAATCATGAGTATTTTCTCTGAGTTCCATGTGGCCATTGGAACAAACTCTCAAACCCAGCATGGAGTGGTGTGAGAGAAATCATTGGTGTCAGAATGGGAGGTAGGGACATGTGTGACCTCTGACCCGTGGCAATAGGGAAGCAAGAGGGGTCAGATCTGTCCACTTCCATTGCTGTGTGTCGAAGAAAGCACAGGAGTTAAGTAATTATTCAGACTCCATCCTGGATGGGAACTAGAAACCTCCTATGGTACTTCATGCTATCTTTTCCATCTCTGAAAACCAACTCACTGGTTTATGGATTGGAGTGACAGTGCCCATCCTATACCAAGAAATCTGATGCTGGTGTATAAGATCAAAGGTGGTCTTTTCTAACCCAGATGCGAAGGCGAGGGGCCTCTTTCTTAGGTTCCTGTTTAACTGACGTAGCTAAATAGCGATTATGGCCAAAGGCCGTCTTTGTTCTTTTTTTAATTCAGAGACTCAAGTCTCCATCTCTCTAATTAGAGCAGTGAACACTGCAATAGACTTTTCTGAAAGATTTTTAAAAGCATCCGTCATATTTTCATGCTAAAAATTCAGTGCCACATAGAACTAGAAATGCCTTTTCCCAGCTTCCTAGAGAAGTTCATCTTCTGTTTAAGGCAAGTGATTTGACAGCGCAGTAACATATTCTCATGGTAAGAAAATCATTGTAGTCTGCTGCATTCTGCACACTGGAGAAAGTCATAAAGATCCACCAGCCAATGATACCTATAAATGCTTGATGTCCATGGGTTTGACTGGACTTGGCCACAGTTGCTGCATTCGTGTTATATGAACACCAGCCGCAGGATCATCAGCTGCTTCTTGGGAGGAAGATGAGGCTCTCTCCACCCCAGAAGATTTACACCCCCAGCCCTGGTGTCCTCATGGGCTACGCGTCGGGTCACAGTTCAAAACCCAGTAGCCACTCTGCAGGAGAAAGAAGAGGATGTCTACTCTCATAAAAATGTAGTCTCAGAAGCTTACAGGGGCAGCTCTGCTCTCTCCAGTCGGGTCACTATGAGTCTGAATGGACCTGGTGGCCATGAATAAGAGAAGCTGGAGCCAACACAGGGCGCTAAGAATTCGAAGCCATTGCACCAATCCAACTTTGGAGTGTCCAGGTTAAGAAAATCAATGGGTCAGAAGCAAAACAGGCAAATGAGAGTCAATTAAGCACAGTAGCCAGGGCCCACACACACGCAGTTATTGGAAATCAATGGTTTCAAAGAGAAGCGATAAGCACCAGAAAATAAAGTAGGATGGGGAATCCTAAATTGAAAGCTAGAGATCGAAATATCTGTGAGACTATAGGGCAAGGCAAAGCAGTGATGCTCACACCCAAGACAAAGCCCTGTTTACAAAGGGGTCCAATTGAGCGTGAGTT
>NW_022107431.1:3541917-3593704 GCF_000313985.2 Echinops telfairi
GGGGAGAGGTGATCCCATCACATCCCTTGTCACCATGTTCTAATGCCATTTTCTCCAGTGCAAGATGAAAAGGTCCACTGACAACAGGAATCTAGTGCAGGCTTACGTCTATGGTGGTTCAGTCCAAATGATGAGTTCATGGAGAAGGGAGAGATGATTGATCATCTGCACTGTACCCACATCATATTTATTTCACATCTAAGTGATATTAGACCCTTGGACATAAGGTTCTATGTAAGTATTTTTTATACTGCAACTCTACAGTTTTTTAAATGATTAAATAGATGTATGGAAATGTAACACATTAAAATGTTTGCATTTAAGCTAGCATCTTTTATTAGAGTCAGGGGAGAAATCTAAGAGACATAATTGGGTTAAAATATCTACACTGACCGGGCGTGGTGAGATAAGGGAAATTTCAAGCACAGCTATGATCCATTTCATTTATTTTCCTTAAGTCTTCTTCTTTTTTTTTTTTGTATTTGTAATGAATACTTTCCCACGAGTTACAGCTGCTAGTTTCCTGGGGGACAATTACTGGGTTATAAACAAACAAGGTCATAGTTAAGTTCCTCTCTGCAAGGCTTGTCGGCAAGAAGTATGTGTAGGGTAAAACCTTCATGTTAAGCAAAATAAAATGTGTTGTCCTCACACTGGAAATCTGTTCCTTTTGCAGTGTTGTTTAAAGCGAAGGGAGGTTGGAGGTAGTTTTGTTCTTTGTCATATGTCTTTGGAGCAGGTGTTTGAAGGACAGCTGGGATGGCGTCCTTCCTGTCTGAGCCTATAAGCTTAATGACCTTTCTCTCTCCTCTCTCTCTCTCTTTAATGTGGCTACAGAAGCCATGCCGCTCAGAGGATCAATGGATGAACCCAATTTCCCTGCACACTGCCATTTTGACAGAGCTTCAGGGGCCTATGGAAGAGTTTATCACCCTTTGAGTCTTGATCTGTCAGCCATACAGATTGTCTAACATTTCCACCCGACTTAATCTCCTTTATTACCAACGCCGTCTCCTCAACCCTTATGCATTGCGAATCCATGTGTGTCAGAGAACAGGTGTGCTTCAGAGGGGTTTCAGGGGGTGGTTCTCCGGAGGTAGAACACCTGGCATTCTTTGGAACCACCTTACAGTGAACTTGAACCTCCAACCTTCAGCTAGCAGCTGAGGGTACATGGCATTCTTACCAGCCAGGGGTGCTAGCTGAATCTTAACAGCAGTTGAATGTTCTGGGGGAGTCCACATGTGTCCCCTGGGATCATCTGAAATCCCTAACGCACAGCTGGTTTGTCTGAGTGGATATGGAAGATTTGCCCTCCAGGGATACAGATATGCTGGTCAGAATCAGTGATGAAGATTAAAGGGAGCAATGATTTCCTGAGTAAGAAGAGAGGATAATACAATTGTACTTACTGATGTCCTCTTAAGGCAATTCAATCTTGCTTTGCTTCCTTGTAAATTCCCCTAAGCTGTGTCATAGATGTTCTCTGTGACAAAGAATATAGCTTCTTTATTTCTTTGGACCGAAAAAGGCACTAGCTCTATGCTTTTTGATCATAGATTATAAACTTCTCAAGGGCATGAGCTCTGTTGGTTTAATCACTTCAAATCAAGCATGGCACCAACACACAGAGAACTGGGAATCCTTCCTTTTGAGTGGTGAATTTGCACTATCGTTGTATGCTAGGTGCACATGCTTTTCTTATTCTAGAGTTTCAGATTGCGGTGATTTCTCTTTGATCTTTGCAGTGCCACCAAGGTATTTTCTTTCTCTAAATGATTGTGTGTACAACTGATTCTGGACCATAATATGCTATTGCATCTCTAGGGGGGCTGGGGGTCTCCTACAACACTTTCCTGAGGAGATGGCCCTCACATCACCTGCTATTCGCATCACTAGACATTGACTTACATTAGATCTTATACTCTTGGAGTCTCCTGTGCAGCTGTGTCTTATTGAAAGATACTAGTTATGACTGCCATTAAAGGCAGGATCATCAGGGGGCGTGATAGTGATGATTGGGTGCCATCATTGGTTTGTCATGAAAACAATGGTTCGAAAGAGCAAACCTGGTTTACACGTCTATCTTTAGAGTTCATGATCTGTGTGAGGGCTTTATTTGAGCCCATAAAGCTGCTCACTAGAAAGTTGTAGGTTCTGGGACAGCTTCTAGCCCTCCCCATCCTTGCTACTCAAAATGTGGCCTGTGCAGTAACATCACCAGCATCATCTGCAACACTGTTCAAAATGCAAAACACCAGCGCCGTGAGGTCAACTCCTGAGCAATTGAACTGGGAAATGTGCCACAGAAGAACCCCAGGTGACACTGCATGGTAATATTTGAGTAGCCCATTTGGTGCTGGTGAACAATATTGACTGCATTGTGGACTGCCAAAAAACACACACATCTGTTTTGGAAGAAGCATGATCAAGATGCATGGCCAGAGTGTTCCTCAAAGGCCAGGATGGAGAAACTCCGTCTCACATACTTGAGCCATGTTTTCTGGAGAAGGACATTAGGTTTGGTAAACTAGAGGGACAGTCAAAGAAAGGAAGACCTTCAAGGAGATGCATTGACACTGGCTGCAGCGATGGGCTCACACACAGGACCAAGTGTGAAGATGGTGCGGGACTGGTCGGTCTTCATTCTGTTGTGCGTGGGCTGGCTACTAGTTGGAGTGCACTCGATAGCACCTCCTACAAGCAACAGGTGTACATCCAGTCACATACTTTGGCAGTGTGATTCATGACTTTACCTCTTATGATGTAATTGGGTCTCTGATGAAAGGGCCTGCTGAGATCCATTATGGATAGCTGATAAACTTAGTCAAGATACTTTATGGAAAACCTGTCTTTTCTGAGAGAGGACTTCCCCAGACTCAGGGTCTTGATAGTGATGATACTTTTTATAGGCCCTTTGTATTCAGTAGAATGCCTCTCTCTCATTTTCCAGTTGCAAGGCAGTATGATACAATAGGAGCTTTATTCTGCTAAAGATTTTGTGTAACTCCCAATGGCAAAGAATATGTAAGACCCATTTAACCTCAAACGCTATTCCAGTGCTATGACGCCTGGTGTACTGATGATAACAATTTATTAAAAATGTTGTTTTTAAAGTTAGAGCAGGCTGCCCAAGAACTTCTACTTAAAATTAACATCTACTACAGAATCATATCAGAGAAATGTGTTAAACTCTGCAGGATACAGTGACTTTAAAACTAAATGAATGGGTTGGATCCTTCCAATGGCATGAAAGAGCCAAACTGCAGGCCTAACTTCCCCTTTGTTCTACTCTCCTGAAGCCGTGTCTGCACGGACAGTTTGCGCTTCCTTGAGCATAATGTAAGCACCTCTGCGACAAGGGAATGTCAGGTCTTTATCCACCAGAAGTACCACAGGCAGTTTTAACTGGAACAATAGTTTTGCCATGACCCTCTTTTATGTTGTCTTTTCAGGATCATGTGTCCATAAAACATTTTGCTCAGACAGAAGGTAGACTTCCCATCTTTACTTCAATGTCACCATGAACAACAGCAAAAGTATCCGGATTTCTAATCTCAAGCCATTAAAAATTCTGATATGGTGCCAGCTTAGTCTGAACCCTATCCTATAGGGTCATTGTCATGAAATCTCATTCTCAGTTATATTCTGAGTTCCTGATAACCCTCCTCGGCAGAGAGCAGGCCCTATATCACACTGTTGCTATTTATAAATTATTCAGTGAGTAGATTTTCAGAAATGGGCCACTTCTTCCTTGCCCTGAGACTGTTCTGAGTTGGAAGTCCCACTGCAGCCTGTTCGCCATGGATGACTCTGGTGGTATTTCAAAGACTGGTGGTAGAGATTCCACAATCACAGCACAAGGAACATCACCACAGTATGAAACAGGGACAGACAACGGGATTTAGGATGCATATATAAAAAGATATGCACACAGACCTATGCACATACAGATAGACATATATCTCAATCTCCATCTCCACATCTATATCTCCACTCTCTATCTGTCCATTCATCCTACTGTGGTGACTTACATGTTAAACAGGACTGGTGTTGCCCATTGGGAATGAGAAAATCATATGATTCACTGTGCCACAAAGTCAAGAGGAATAGTGGCACATTTATCATCACAAACAACATTTTAAGATCTAGAAGTAAAATGCTCTGTGTGATAGGATAATAGCTATACTCCTAAAAGGCTACCCATTAAAACAATTATTAATCAAATATATGCACACACCACTAAAGCTTGTGATGATGACACTATAGAATTCTACCAATTGATTGAAAGTGCAATCATGGTACATTGATAATTATTAGCCATTGGAATGAGAAAATTGGGGGAAAAAAGAGGAAATGACATTCGTTAGAAGGATATTGTCTTGGGGATAGAAACTAAGCTTAAGATGGCATGATAGAATTTTGCAAGACCAGTGACCTCTTCATTGAAATAACTGTTTTCAACCACACAAACAGCAACTGTACATGTGGACTTTGCCAGACAGAACACACAGGAGTCAAACTGACGAACTCTGGTGGAAGAAGCAATGGGGAATCACACTTTCAGCAGCCTAAACAAGGCCAGAGTTGACTGTGTAACAGCCCGTCAATTGCTCACTTATAAGTTCAGGTAGGAGTTAGAGAAAACATTTTTAAAAGTCATGAGTGGAAATGCACAACTTTTAGTAGATCCCACCCGGATTTTTAAAACATCTTAGGAATAGATTTGACTCACGGAATGAATACTAATTACAAGCAATTGACATCAACAATATCACACATAACGAAATCAGATGTCATTAAAAACACAGCATAGAAAGAACAATAAAACATGAATGTCAGAAGAGACGCTGAAAGTTTCCCTTGATCATAGAACAGCAAAAGCAAGTGAAAGAAACAATGGAATAAAGGAGCTGAACAAAAAGTGTCAAAGGTGCTGTTGGAGAAGATAAAGTATACAATCAAATGTACTAACAGTTTGAAGTAGACATCAGTAAGAACAATCATCATATATCAGGCTGAAAGGACTGTAGAAAAAAATTAAAGCCGTCAGTTACAATATTGAAGGATTCCATTTGACAAAATATTGAATGATGCAGAAAACATCTAAAGAAGTTAGATGAAATCAACCGAGTCACTGTACCAAAAGAATGAGTTGACATTCTATCATTTCAAAAGTTAGCACATGATCAAGAACTGATGATACTGAAGGAAGATATTGAAGCAACATTGAGAGCATTAGCCAAAATCAAGGTTCCGGGAATTGATGGAATACCAATTGAAATATTTGGAATATACTCATGAAGCCCTGGAAGCATCCTCTGACCTATGGCAAGAAATGTTTAAGACAGCTTAACGATGAGGCTGGAGTAGGACCAGACAGTGGTCCATTCTGTTATATACAGAGTTACTGTAAGCTGGAACTGACTTAATGGCACTTAACAGCAAAACACTAACAGAAAACACACATAGATCATATGCATGTTTACATATATATGTTACATATGTATATTATATGTCATCCATATAGATTATATACATAAGACTATCAGTAGTGACCAGTTCCTGGAGGAGGACATTTTGATAGTAAAATTTTGTGTCAATGATTGGACTTGGTTCGTTAGTTGTTTGGTAGTTAAGTTCTAAGTAACCCCCCATGATGTGACCAAAGACAATGTCACCAGTTCTATAGTGTGATTTGCTATGAGCAGTTAATCAGTTGTAAGAAGATTAGGGTGGGGTAGCATCTCCTCATCAGGCCATAGCCCTGTGACACTGAAGAACATTTCTTCAGACCTGTGGTCTGTTTCCAATATTACTGGACCTTATGGGGAAACTGCTTCCTTTTTCCTGGGTCCGGATCCTGTGTCTCGCTCATGGACCTCTGGTTCTTTGGACTTGAGCCAGCAGCCTGTCTTATTGCCTCCAATATGGGCATCTTCAGCAGCCTTCAATCTGGCCTGCCAATCTTGAATTCCCTCTCCTTTGCAGTTGCACCACTGGACTACACCACTCCCTTCTGTTGTCATCAGCTGATGATCGGTCTTGACAGCTTTCATTCTAGCAGCTATGAGTCAGGAGAAGCCTCCAGGTTAACAGATGCACAGATGGAGTGTGTATTGACTTGCCCACATGAGTCATTTTCTTTTTTTTTTTGTATTTTATTTTATTATTTTAACAGTTTTATTGACCTATAATTCACATGCCATATAATTCATTGACTTAATTATACTAAAAAGGAATGGTGAAATAATCACCACAATAAATCTTGTAACTTGTTCTTTATATTCTACCCATTGCTATTAGCTCCCTATGGCCCTCCAGTCTCTCCTGCCATAACCCTGTGGAACCTTTAATCTAGTTACGATCTCTACGACTTTGCCTGTACTGCATTTTGTATTTTCAAAATACACAAAATCCCAATAATGACAACAGAATAAAATACAGAAAAATGTCAATCCAAGAGAATACACAAGATAAACTAGAACAAAAATAGGTTAAAAGGAATAACAAATGATAATATGTTAAATTTTAACCCAACTATGCCTGCAATTATCCACATTCCAATGAATTCTGTCTGAGGGCAAGACTATTACGTCCCAGATTAAAGGGCCAAGATAATTCACTGGCAGTTTAATCTGAGGGTACAGTGCAAATAGATTTCTGGCTTACACTGTCATCTACAGCCTTCTGGAAGCTGGGTGCTCAGAATTGAAGCTTTAATACAATTCCTTCATCTGATCTTGGATTTTATGATTTACATTCACACAGGCTACTATGATCCTTCTGTGTGGACTTAGCTGACACCTCACTTAGATGGCTGCTTGTTTAAAAACCAGCCATTAAGACTCAAGACATCATTCCTTCTGATAGTTGGCACCATGCCATTTCTTCATCACACTTCGGCTATAGAACCCATATTTTCAGTGATCACTTCATAAGGGTGAGCCATGTTCTTGATATAGATTGTTCTTTATATCTACATGTATAAGCATCACTGGTTTTGCCTCTCTTGTGAACCCACCTAAGACAAATATCATGCTGGTGAAAATAGAGGTTCAGCAAGAAGGGGAATGTCCTTAATAGATAGAGAGTCAGAGAATTGCTAAGTGAGGGCTTATCAGGGAATAATGATGCAAATGACGTCTCAGTAGAAATAAAACATGTAAACACCATCCTGATTTAGCAAAGCTAGCAGACTAAGGGGCTTCTAAATGTTCCTGAAAAAAATCCATTATCATTTATTTCCCTTGTTCTAGTAACTTGTAAACGTCTTTGTGTTTGAAAGAAGAAGGGTCATTGTCACAGGGCCAGCAGTTAAGAGTCTGGGGATAGTGATCACGGAGAAACAGAGAGAGGATGACGCCGACAGGTTGTGAAGGCTGGCATTAAATAAGGCCTTGTAGTTAGTTGTCCGTGTGATTTCAGATTATATCCTAATGTAATGGTTTGAAAGGGAACAAAAACTACATTATATTTATTACATTTTGCATATTACCGAGATAATTTTAACTGCTTAACAGAGGGTGGTTCAGTGAGGAATAGGGTAGCGAGCCATGTAAGTGACTATAGCACTCTGACAGCTGGGAGATGATGTCAGATGGTTAATTGGTACCAAGCTGAAGTCCAGTGGACAGAGTTCTAGTCAGTTATGTATGGAGAAAGCCTGTCATATTTTGTAGACAAAGGCTTGAAGGGAAGAGTGAGTGATGGTGACAGACTCGACTTTGGCAATGAAAGTGTTAAGGCTTGCTTGTTTTGTTTTGGATATACATGGGATCAATGGAAGCTGTATCCAGGTCATTAGATGTAAGGTTTAAGCTGGATATGTAAATGTATATCCATAAGAGGTATATGTAAATCCATGAGAATGGGTAGTCAGGGAAAATGCACCAGGACTAAGCTTCAATTTCAAAATAGGGCAAAAACTGTCAAAAAAAGAGACTATTCTACATTCCTTGAGTAAAAAGGAACATCAAAGTATTAAAATGGAATTTCTTCCATTGTCCCTGTAAATTTCAAACTCAACCTCAAGCATAAATTACTGAACACTATGTGGTAATATCTCATGAAAAACTCATGGTCTGGTTGGCAACAACCTCTGAGAGTAAATGATATATCTGAATAGAAAGAGGAACTGCCAAGCAGATTCTGGAAGAAAGTAAGAAGACTGGGAAGGAACTGCTAGAGAGTCGGAAGGCTCAGTCACCCGTGACTGACAATATCTGACTTATCAAGAGGGATGAGCATTTCCAGTAGACGCTGAGGTCAGTGGTGGTGGGTGCAGGCGAGAGATCGAAGAAAACAAGACAGAATGGTTCCCGTTGGATTTATCAACGTCAAAATCATTGGTAACCTTAGTAAGAGCACTTTCTACGGTGAAATTATACCAGGCAGGTTTAAAGAGTGACTGGAATTTGAGGGAGCAAAAGAAGCCGGGCAGGCTATCATTGCTCTCATGGAGGTTGGGAATGAACAGAGTGCATGAGAGTGTTTCTAAAGACAGCCATGTGCCACAGAACATCACTCCAGGCAATGTCTGACCACAGATATGTCTATGGTCTTAACCCATGCAAAGCCTATTACAGTAAATGTTTGAAGACATAAATAAAAGGCCTCATCATACAAACGGCAAACTTTGTAATGTGAGTCCAGCATCATTGTGATGATCTTCATCATTTTGTTACTATATAAAAGATGAGACATCCCTTTAGTGTTTTTCTGCATAAAGGTACAACACATATTGTGTAATAAAACAAACATCTGACTAATTTAGGTCAGATACAAATGAAATCTAACGGTTTTGAATGAAACCTAATGGTTCAGACGGATGTACAAACTCAATTTAATGACAGATTTAGGAACAAACCCATTTGTAGTTCTGGAACTGGATGCATATCACATGCACTCCCAATACTGAAACCATGTAAAATCCTATTTCATAGAATGCATCATGGAAATTAAGTGGCACATGCCTTTACTTAAATGTTGGGAGTAAAATGCTAAGCAGTAAGTTGAAGGTGGAGGGATTTATACATCTATTCAACGGCAATGTCTCAGGAGGCAACAGCAAACATTGGTAGAGGAGCTTTTGATAAGAAAGGGAAGAAACCTGGAGTAAACAGAGGTAAGTTCGCAGATTTCCTGTGAGGTGTGCTTGCGTTCTTAGATGGCTTCTGTCTCCTCACTGAAGTATAAGATAAAGGCACCAGACGTGTTGGAATGAGGAGGTACACAGTGGGCCAGGTGCTTTGCTGGCTCCAATCCAGGTGTTCTTGGGGTAGCTCTCCTTTATGGAAGTTCTGTGGGAGAATCTGCTTCTTGCCCTCCCACCTTCTACAGACTGCCCACCTTACTTGGCTCAGGGCCCCATCTGCAGTCTCAAAACCCGGGTTAGCTGAGGTCTTCTTACATTGGCTCCTCTTCTGCTGCTCTCTCCCACTGTTGCGGGAGCACTTTCACAATTATATTGGCCCACATGGAGAACGCAATATCATCTCCCTAATTTTCATTCAGATGATTAGCAACTTAGAAATATCTGTCTTGTAGGGAAGAATGAAGTGACAAAGACACATTAAACCAGCTGATGATGCTCTTGACCATTGCAGATCATAAATATGTCCAGGGGGATTGCAGGATCATGGCTCCAGATGCATGCACTTCCATATTTTAAATATTGTCCATCTGGAATGCTAAGGCATGTATGCATGGCTCGAGTTGAAGCTTGCACAGGGATATCCAAGCCATTGTCTAATGATTAGATGGATGGTTCTTAAACCACAGAGATTTTGCTTCCTCTCACAGCATCAGTACCTTCTTCAGAAGAAGATGACGGACAGACTTTGCAGCCTCTTCACATTATTGATTGACATATCGCAAGGACAAATCACTACTGCTACAACAGCCCTAATTCTTGGGCTCATTGCTCAGACCTTTTATCTTGAGCTGTGCAAGACAATTAGGGAGACAGTTCTGCAATCCTTGAGTCACAAGGAGCATTAAAGTATGAAAGGGGCATTGTTTCCTTTCGCTCATGTAACTTTCCATCTCAGGCTCAAACAGAAATTACTGGACATCAAACAATAACACCTCATGACTTTCTCGTTGTCTGATTTGGCAGCGACCTCTGAGATTAAAATGATATATATCAAGTACCTGCTGTATAGTGGTGTTTTATAAGTGAAAGCTGCTATTATTGGAAATATAGGTGGTTTAATTGCCATGATTGAATCTCATGCAGAATGGAGGAAACCTTGGATTTTCCTTCAATGGTTTGTATAAGCTATGCTGTAAAAATATAAAGACTAAGCCTGTCTATATATGTCTCTTCTCTCAACCCCTTGAACTCATTGGATGCTCTGTGATGACAGAAATCCATGGACTTACATAAGTCCTTTCCTGGTGGCACAGTAGGTACACTGGCTGTGGTCAGGCAGGACAGTATGTGGAAATTAGTGCAATTGGTTTATGATAGACTCTTAGGAACTCTTTCAAATCAAAGCTTTGAGCCAGCTCTTGAGGTTGGCATACCACGAGGAGGTTTTCCTATCTGTAAGCAGTTCAGGGTGGTCATTAAATATTTCTTCATCTAGCTCTGGGAAGTTTAGCTTTAAAAACCCATTATATATTACAGCACTAACTACTCCTTATTTTCTTCAAACCCACTCACAGTAGTTGTATTGTCATCTCAGATCTGGCACACACACCATCTCATCTACTAAGCTAACAGTACATTGCTAAGGGAAGAAAAGGAAAATAAAAAGTAATATAAACCCAAATGAACCAATGCATTCTTAGGGATACAGGGCACTGGAAACTCTCAAGGAGGAGGCCATGTACAAATTTTAAAATATTAAGGTCAAAGCTTAGGAATCACAGCACATATGCAAAAGGACAGAGTTTTATTGAATAATGTAAACATACTTATTTAGTGAGTATCCCATGCATGATTTTCTACCAAGAAATAATAACCATCACGTTATTTGATTTGCCTAACAAAATTTTAAGGCAAGCTCTTTCTATGTCCAGTGCGTATGTGAGAAAAAGTAAACTATAAGGAACTTGTGTGACTTGCCTAATTTCACATGAGTAAGTAGTGTCATAGAATTTGCAACCATGCCTGTCTCCTCCAATTTTACCCTCTGTATCACTGGGTCTTTGAAAGCAAATATCTGCTCTGTGAAACATACATATGATACAATTTAACTTCCAGGAGTTAGCCCTACGAAAATAATCATTGATTTAAAAAAAATAATTCTCTTTCAGGATGGCCACATCATTTTTATAATATAGCTAAATTTAAAAAATCAAAATGCCAAAAATATTATTGATTAAGTACATAATAAAAATAATAAAAATATTATTTTATATTGAACATTTAGAAAATCATACTAAAATATTTTACAATACAATGTCAACTGACAAAGATAGAATTCAAATACTGCATATCAGACACAACACATTTAAATGTAAGACATTGACACACAGAAGTATTTCAACTCCAAAATGAAAACACTGATTATTTTTGGATTCTGGTAGCATGGATATTTTTCCCATTGTCATTTTTATGTTTTCTACAATAACTTTTTCTTGCTTATGAAATGAGAAAGTCATGAAACGAAACAAAGAAATGTTGTGTTCTTCATATATCTGTCACCTAAAGTGAATAAAAAACTAGGTGGGTAAGTTTTTCTTTGAGCCCCAAAGTGGCCACTCATTCAGATACTACCCTAATGTTCCTGGGTTTCATTAACCTTCTGCTACACTTGGATTTTGTCTAAATCCACTCTCACCCCACAGCGGTCTTGCTTTTCTTCTGTTCCCCTGGATCTCACACTGTGCTGTTCCCATGGCGTTGAGCAAACTCCCTGGACTGTGCTTGCCTTTCCCATGTCCCAACTCTGACATTGAATTCTTTCTTTATTTTCAGCAGCTGCCCTAGCAACGAAACGATTCCTAATAGTGTGTCTTGGAGCCGAAATCAAATGCAATCACTTTGAAGTCAGACATAGAGAAATGTTCTGTAAACGTAACCATAATGAACTTTCAGAGACCCAACACCAGTCAGGGAAGGACTGATATTGATCATCTCCTCCTTTCTTGGAAGGCAATTGGTCTTGATGCAGCATGTACAAGAAGGAACCAGTGAAATTTCAGCAGAAGTTCCTGACCAGTATTGGATTCTTGGCAACTAATAGGGTCTTTGGGGAAATACATGGTTTCCCGTGTTCCCCTAGCCATTTGTCCCAACTTTAAATCCTATAAGTAGCTATGAGGTGTCTTGGAGTTCAGTTCAAGGCATCTTAATGTAAATATAGAACCATAGTTTATTAAACCAGAAATGACCTAGGCAGGAACCTGTGTGAACACAACTTTGCAACGCTGACTTTGTGGCAAATTCCAGGAGCAGAGCAATTGGCTTGCATTTACCCCAATCAATTATAAGTCAAACAATATGGATTGCTCATCTCCTGTGCACCTGAAACTGCCCGCGCGGCTGGGGAGAGGAGGAGAAGACAGCGCTTGCCTCAAGGCCTCCAGGGGCTCTCCACACTTTCTGAGTCTGGAGGCTGAGATGGATTTCTGCGAAGACGTGCCTGCCATCCAGAGCTGTTCTCCCCGCGGACCGAAGGCAGGCGGAGGCACAGACACATAGGTGCCGAGAGTGCCGGCAGCTCTTGTCACGTGTGCTGCTCCCTCATTTCGCGCCTTTTTGTTGTTGCCAGTTCTCTTTTTTCAAGACCTTAGATTAAATGATTACATCTCACTCTTATTTTCTTTTCTTCCTGTTCTTAAATGTTTTACGACAATAGCTGCTTAATTGCTCCTTTCACCCTTCTATGTCTACTTTGATAACCACCCTCCCAAAAGATGACAGATTATACTTGCTAAGATCTACGATGGATCTTGATTGTTTTTGCAGGGAAAGATGGATGGTTGCCTATTGTCCATAGCAAGGAAAAGCTGTATATTTCTTTAAATATGTGTCAGTATGTGGGTACACATTCATGTACGTGCTTTTGACAGTAGGATTCATTCTCCATGTACAATTTTGATCATGACTTCAGGTAACATTCTCTTTATTTTCCCATTCAATTATATAGACATAGATAGATGATAGATAGATAGATGATAGACAGATAGATTTTTAAGCTAAATGCATAGAATTTCATCTGTAACAGTACTACTTAGACCACTGCATGACATTCTTCAGCTGTACTCTTTGGAGGTAAGGATGGTGAGACTTTGTCTCACATACTTCAGACACATTATCAGGAGAGACCAATTCCTGGAGAAAGATATCATACTTGGAAAAGTAGAGGGGCAGCAAGAGAGGAAGACCCTGAAAGAGAGGGGTTGACACAGTGGCTGAAGCAATGGGCTCAAGCATAGTAGCACTTGTGAGGAGGACTCAGACCTGGGAAGTGTTTTGTCCTCTTGTGCACAAGGTCACTATAGGTCAGAACTGACTACAACAGGATAGTATATTTAATCAATCCACTATTGTTGGACCAGGGAATATTGCCTGGCTTAATATCAGGAAAAGCGCCCATCAGGCTTGTATCCTTTCAGTCTGCTGAGTAAGTAAGTCATCCAGTGAGTTGAACTGTATGAAGAAGAATGTGGCATCAAATTTCAGGAAAGCTGATTAGCAACAAACTTTGCTTGCTAAAATCAAAGCAGTTGCTGATGAAGATCAAGCACGACAGTCTTCAATGTGGATTATAACTCCCTGTAAAGAAAACCCAAATCCTCACACCTAAAACAATAGATAACATCATGATTGATGTAGAAACGATTGAAGTTGTCAGGACTTCCTTTTAATTGGATGCACAACCCATGTTCACAGAATCAGCAGTCTAGAAATCAAAGGATGCATTGCACTGGACAAATCTGCTGCATATGACCGCTGTAGAGCAGTAAAGAAGCATAAAAGGTGTCACTTTGAGGACCCAGGGATGCCTGATCTAAGCATGACATTTTGAATTGCCTCATAGGTATGAAAAAATTGTATTCGCTATAAGGAAGACTACAAAGAATTAATACATTAAATCATGGTGTTGGAGAAGAATATTGGAAGTACCATGGACTACCCCCAAAAGAAACATCTACTTCAGAAGAAGTACAGTCAGAATACTTGTTCGAAGTGAGGACAGCAGCCTTTGGCTGCGTTATCAGGAGAGCCCAATCTTGGAAAGGGACATCATGCTTGGTGAAATAGAAGGTCATCCAAACAGCGGTGTCTCCTGGATGAGACGGATTAGCACTGTGACTCCAACCGTGGACTCGTGCTTGGGAGGAGGGCACAGGTGTGGTGGGTGTTCACTCTGTCCGTTCCTGAGGGAACCGTGAGGCAGAACGGACTCGAGGGCACCTAACAGCCAAACAGCAGCAGCAAGTGTCACCAGACAGTCAATTCACTTAAATGCTCACGACTGCAAATATTAACTGTTAGACATCATTACGTTAAAACATATAAATTGCATATTAAAAAACCCAGATTAAAAAAAGATAAGGAAAAAACCAATTCGCTACCGTTGAGTCCATGCTGACTGATAATGACCCTAGAGGACATGATAGAAGTGCTCCTGTGGGTTTCTGAGACTTTAACTCTTTAATGGAGGAACATGTGCCCTCTTTCTCCCATGGAGTGGGTAATGGTTTCGAACTGCTGACCTTGCAATTATCAGCCCAATGCATAACCACCAGGATTCCATAAAAAAACAACAACAACACTAAAAAACATAAAAGGCCTCACAGTAAGCCTCTAAGTCAAATTTGATTTGCCCCCAGGATTGCAACTCTTCACAGAAGTAGACAGAAATATCTTTCCCTCACGGTGTAGTGGTTGGGTTGGCCTCCAAAATTGTGCTTATCACTTAAATGACAACCGCTTTGTTACCATAGATTCTTTGGCCATCTTTGAGTTTATTATGATAGAATTAATGGTACAAAAATATAAATTTTAGTGTAGCTCAATTTTTCTTTGCTCTCTCTCACTCTGTAAATTTCAGCATTTAAGGATAAGCATTTGGGTGTTTCTGCTTGTCAGTGTCACCAGTAATGTGCCCATGTTAAACTGTGAAGAAGCCAGGCTCTGAGGCAATAGCAGGGAGCGAGTCATGTGCATTTAACCTAACACCTAGAGACGATGTTGAATGGTAAGCTGTGTACCTATCATAAATAATGTGCCAAAGTCTCATTGGAAATTGTGGGGAAATCACAGAAGAATGTTTGTTCCTCTGAGTCAGTCTCACCTTTGACCTCTGCAGGAAGAAAACAAGAATTCTCCGGCCATGTGGCTTGTATCTGACACAATGTTGTGTTGGAAGGAGAGTTAGTGAGGAGTCAGTGGCGCCTTTGATAAAGGCATATTCAATGCAGTTTCCCTGTTCATTTTGCCATTGCTTCCCCAAGTGCACTGAGAAGAAGCTTCAGATAAAGAACAGGTCCTTTCCTTCTGGTTTGGTCTAGCCATGGTGTCAACCAGATCCGCGTGTTACGGAGCATCACTTCTCAGAAGGTTTTCCTCATCAGATGGAGCGCTGGTGGCATAATGGTTAATGCACTGGACTGCTAACTGCGAGGTCAGCTATGAAACCCCCAGACGAAGTTCTGCCCTGTCCTATTGGGTTGCTATGAGTTGGCGTCACGTCAATTCAATGGCGGTGAGTTTGTCTTTTAACCCTCACAGAAACAGGTAACCAGGACTTTCTTTCATAGACCAATTATGTGGCTTGAATTCATCAAGTCTTAGGTTAGCAGCCAATCACACACCACGTGGGCCGTGAACCCATCTTTGATGAGAGTGAATCAATGAGAAAGATATATCACGTCCATTTGGCTGGCTGCTTTAATCTAGTTTGTTGTTGTTTTTTCTTATCTACGGAACAAAGAAGAAAACACATTATTCTGCAGTTGCTTGCTTGTTGAGACCTCTAAGGCCAAGACCCGAGATTCTTCCTGTACTTTAGTTCATGTTCCGGCGCGCGTGGTGGGGCAATAAAGACTGAGCTGCACTTCCCTAAATAGAACAGCCTAAGAAACCCTGCAAGGCATTCTACTCTGTCATTCAAAGTCAGATTGACTCCAAAGCACATAGCACTACAGCGCTGCTTGGGTAAAAAGCACAGGGCATCCTGTTCTAACGTACAGTCTTCCTAAAAAGTTGGTGCTACAAATGCTGCCTGCTGGTTGATGAGCCCAGGGGCTGCCTTCGGTGCCAAGTGAAGCATATTGGGCACCACAGGAGGAGAGACAAGGTTGCTGAGAAGAACCAAATGGCCACACTGGAGTCCTCATGAAAGGGAAATTGGTTAGAGCCCTGAACGAATGGACAGAAATAGGTTTGTGTTCTCTCAATTAGTTGAAAACAGGAAAGGATAATATGCTTATCTTTGTTGGTCTCCAGATCTTAGAAAATGTAATGTTGCATTGAACTTATTTTACTAAGATTTTTCTATCAAGTTTAGTTTTAAACTATGGAGAAAGGTATCCTCTGAAATTCCCCCAAATCTCTCTGGCTCTCTTAAAATTTATCTAAGGCACTTTACTTTTGGGTTGTTTGATTTTTGGTTTATCATAAGGGTGAAATAAAAAGAACCGTGCAGACCATGTCTGTTTTCCTAGTTGTAAAACCAACAAACAGATCATAAACGAGATTACTTTTCTAATCCATTTGGTTTTCCTAAATGATAAATTTATCCTACACAATGTTCACACACTATGATAATGAACTCTTATCAAGTGATGCAGTATTCTAACCACATATATGCATTTTATGAGAAAAAAATCACACAATACTTTCCCACTGTGGCTTTTTCCTCTGTGGAACTATATACCAGCAATAATAAATAAATCAATACAAAGTTTTCTGGACCAGAAACAAATAATTATTTGTGAAAGCATTTACAGCACCATCGTCAACCCAAATGCCTGTTGCTTCAACGGAGGCAACTTTTAATTATAGACAATACTTAATTGCTGTGAAAATTCAGGAAGTTCAACCTAACAGGCTGTAAAAATTCAGGTAGTTCAACCTAAATGTATGTGAATTGCTGAAGTGAGTAAAATTTCTACTGGGGAAACTTTCAAAAGTGTTGTGTCAACTTCCTGGGCCAGGATTTTGGGAGGGTAGGAAGTTAACCCCTTCCTTATAATACCCCCATGATTTGACCTAAAACAATGTCATCACCTCCATCATATGATTGGCTTTGAATAGCCAATCTGTCGTAAAGTGATTAGGCCAGGATGAAACACTCTTACTAACTTCACAATAAAATTGAAAGGGAATTTCCTTGGGAGTGTGGGCTGCTTCCAGCATCCGGGGAAGCTATGGAAAACTTTGCTTTGCTTGTTTCTGGCTCTGGATCCTGCATCTGGTGCTGTGAACTTGAGCCAACTTCAGGCCACGTCGTCTTCTTATTTGGGGAGTCATCAGCAGCATACTCTCTGAACTGCCAACCTTGAATTGATTCACCTCTTCAATCGAAAGCCTGACTTGCTGATCTTGGATTCATCTGCTGCTGAAGCCCCCCAGCTGTGGTCTTCCTGCTGATCGGGAGTTCACAAGCCCTCCAAGCCCTCCAGGTTAACATCGGAACGATGAACTTGGAACTTTCCTGTCCTTGTACTTTCCTGATTCTACAACTGTGTGAACCATTTTCTTGATATAAATCTATCTCTAAATATATATGCATCCATGGCTTTGCTTCTCTTGAGAATCCTGCCAAAAACAAACCTTTTAGACATTTTTTCCTCTAAATTTAACACCTGAGCCATACAGTATATAAAAAAATTTTGCCTCCCTAAACCAATTTTCTTCTGTGGTGGATAATACTAAGCCTGGTGAGAATGGGTAATCTCTATACTTTGCAGCTTCCAAGACTTCATGGAAAATTACTTTGAAAGGTAATGGAATTTTACCACAATCTGTTAAGTGAATATCCCTTGTATGTGCTGTTACTGTGTATGTGGGTGTGTAGCTGCCTTTACAGTGTAGAGTCTTCCTTTATGATGAGGATTGAATATAGCATGTGAGACCTTCATTTGTTCATGTGGCACTATATAAAATGAGAAAAAACACCACAAATATCCATTAAAATATCAGAATGTAGAATGTATGATTGTGACTTTAGGAAAGTTGAAAGCTGTCAAGAATATAATGAAATGCATAAAGACCAGAGTTGTAAACATTAGTCCCATGAAATGATTTGATATAAGGAAGTCCAGTTAATACTACTGTCGTTAAAATGTACATACTGGTGTCAAAGTTTTAGAATTTGAAGATTTTACACAATTTCTGGATTCTGAAATTGATCAAACATGCAATCAAAATCCATTAATAATTACTGCTGATTGGTAAGTCAAAATTGGAAACAAAACTGAAAAAAAAGTCTAAAAGGCTTGTTAGACTATATGGTCTTAGTGACCTAAGGTTCTTCACTGGCAGAGAAGACCTGAAGCACCGAAGAAGCGCGAAAACCAGCCTTCAGAAGGGATTGCACCGCAGCATACAGAACACAAACATCTTCACTGGACCGATTCATGATAGCCACATCAATGGAGTCGTTTGAAGATGTAATTTTACTTGGACCCCAAATCAACGGATCTAAGCCAATCACTCGGCTTAGATGTTTCCAATCACTTCATATGCATGTGGAAGCTGGACACTAATAAGAAAGATAAAGAAGAATGTATTCATTTGAATTATGGCGTTAATGAAGAATGTTGACTGTTCTAGGGACTACAAGAACAAAAACAGAAAAACGTTTCTTGGAATTGGTACAGACAAATATTTCTTAAAATTGAAAATGGTAGAATTCTTCTTCATATGCTTCAGACATATTATCAGTAGGGACCCATCCCTGGACAGGGGCGTTATGCTTGTGAAACTAGAGCGGCTGTGAAAAAGAAGACGCTCCCTGAGATGGATTGAGACCATATCTGAAACCAGGGACTCAAAGATAGGAAAACTTGTGAGCATGGCACAAGATCTGAAATGTTTCCTTCCTTTGTAAATAGGGTTGCTAACAGGGAGCACTAACTCAGTGGCATCTAGCAACAGCATACATGAGAGATTAAAAAGTTCTATGGATAAATGGAATTTTAAAATAATGGAATTTCCCCATAAACTATTTGCAGGCCCCTAATACATGGGTCCATTGGGAGAGATTATATTAGGAGACTTTGCTTTGCCACTTGAGTACACTGCAAAACTCCCCTTTACAAAACTCACTTTCTTATTGTTCCTTCTAGACAATGTACACTGGGGAATTGCTGGAGCCTCATATCGTATAGCGACTTTGTACATGGATTTGGAGCTATGACTGCCATTCATCGTGTTCTGCAATCCGGGCACTTAGGGTTTGGGCCCTGATACCATTCCCTTTCCAGGTGTGGATGTTGTTACTGGCTGCCTGGACCACGTGGATTGGTGCGCTTCTTCCTCGTGGAGATAGCTTACTCCTTGCTTATGGATGCTGGTTTTGAGACAAGCTTTTAAGACCCCATACACTATTATATTTGAGAGGTAGACACCATCTAGTTTCTTCATCTCTTCATGGGGTGCAGTGCCAGGCAGGGCCATGTGATGAGTAATAATTACTCATATTAGGGCTATGATCAAGTGATATGTCAAAATCCATTCTCGCAACTGTTGTTTCTATAAGTCCCTACTTCAATTATTGGGCCATCATATAAGCCTATTATTAATTGTAGTGACTGTGTCAATCCATCTCACCAAAGACTTTCCTCTTCTTTATTGCTCCTCATTTACCAAGCATGATGTCCTTTTCCAGGGATTTATCTCCCTAATAGCACATCCAAATTTCAAGACAGATGTCTTGCTACCCTTAACTCTAAGAAGCATGATGGTTATACTTATTCCAAGACAGATCTGTTTGTCTGTGGTACTTTCACTATTCTTCATCAACACCTTTTTTAAACAATATGACCTAGTTTCTTCAGTGTTCCTTATTCAAAATCCAATTTTTACATGCATATGAGGCAATTGAAAATACCTTGCTTGGGCAATGCACATCTTAGTCTCAAAGAAACAATTTTGCCTTCCAATATTGAAGGAGATTTTATGAGGCTGATTTACAAAGTGCAATGAGTCATTTGGCCTCTTGACTGCTGTTTTCATAAACACTGATTATGGATCCAGGCATTATGAAATTCTTGACAATGCCAATATTTTATTTGTTTATCATGAAGGTACCTATTTGTTCACTTGTGAGAGTTTTTGTTTTATTTCCACTGAGTGGAAGCTCTGCTGAAATTTGTCCCTCAATGGTCACCCTGCTGATATCTAAATTACCAGTGCCATAGCCGTCAGCCTGACGGTAACACACGGGCCACCAGAGCATGCCCAGGAAGGGTTAGCATTTACGCATACTGAGGGCTAATTTGGTGATGCAAGCAACAAACAGGAAAAAAAAAAACATTTTTAAGTTGATGAAGTGTCAGAAGATATTCGTGAATACATATAAACATTACATTTTTCTTAGTTTGCGATAAGTGAATATACCTAAAATATGCATTTACTTAGTTTTGTGCCTAGCATTGTATACCATAGAGACTCAGTCTCCTACAGTGAAGTAGACTTCAGAGGAAATGTTCCTCCCCTTGTGCCATATTGGTATGGCTCTTTCAAAGTGCCTTTGCTCACAAAAGCATTAGATTCATTTGGATAACAGCACTGGAGTTTCTCATATAAATCTCAGTTTGTTCACTCCAGCTTAAATATGTCAAAAGTATGACCTCAATTCACAATTTCCTCTATTTATAACTAGCAAATAATTTGAACAACTGTTCCAATATGTTATGTCACATAAGTTAAGTGGAATTGAACACAGCAAGCACCTGTGAACTTCCACTCTATCCATAGAAGGGGACCAGATGCTGCAGCTGCAATCATGAATTTCTAATAGTGTAATGCATCCATACTGGAAAGTAATCAGACTATTATAATAAATATATGTGAATGTGAATGTGAAGGGAGTGTTACCATGAGACAAAATAAGGTTAGTGTTAACTTGAAATTGAGGAAAGGATTAAGATGAATTTTCTTTTTTTTAATTAATGATTTATTTTCATTGTAAAATTAGGTAGGTGGTTATGTTTCAGATCCTCAACTTTGTTTTTGACAGTTTAAACTAGTAATCCACCCACTTCCCCAATAGTTTGCCTACTCTTGCTCCTTAATTTCTCTTCCGTCTTGTGGATTACTATTTTCCCATCAAGCATCTAGTCTATTGTTTTATATTCTGTCCCTTGCCCCGCCTGCTTTGGCAAACCCCAAAGACTGCTCTCTTTAATATGAAAAATAGTTTTCCCCCCTTAGAACAATGGTTTCATAGAATATTTATCCTTTTGTTATTGATTAATTTCACTCTGCATAATGTTCTCCAAGACCATCCTGTCATACATTTTTTTGTCTTTTCATCATTGTTTTTAAGCAATGCATATTATTACATTGTGTGTATGCACCAAAGTTTCCTTATCATTTTTTTTTTTAGTGATGGACATTTAGGTTGTTTCTATATGCTTGCTATTGTAAGCAGTGTTGCAGTGAACACTGGTGTGCATATGTATTTGTGTGTGGGGACTCTTACTTCTTGAGACAATATGCCCAGCACAGGGGTTGCTCCATGTTATGAAATTTCTACTCCTAGCTGTTTGAGGTAGGACCATATCATTTACCACAGTGCTGTGCAGATTCCAGTCCCACCAGCAGTGCATGTAGGATCCTCTCTCTGAAATCACTCTAGCATTTGTTAGTTTCTGGTTTTTTGTTTGTTTTGTTTAGCTTTGTTTTTATTTTACTTCTCTGTCATTACTGATTTATTTTGCATCTCACAGATGGCTAGTGATAGTGAACATTTTGCCATATGTTTGTGGGCCACTTGAATGTCATCCCTGGTGAACTGTCTGTCCATGTTCTCTCCCCACTTTGTAATTGGATAATTCATCTTTTTCTTATTGAGGTGTTGTAGTTTTATATAGATATTAGAGATTGGTCACTGGTAAGTAAAATACTTGTCAAAAATTTCTTCTTTGTTCATAGAAGAGCTTTAAAAAAATTTTTGGATGAATTTTGATGCACATAAGTATTTTATTTTTAGTAGGTTTCAGTTATCTATTTTGTTATTAATGTGTGAGTTTCTTTCCTTATATTTGATCATGTCTCCATGCCCTGAAATAGGACCCTCAAGCTTGTCCCTATTTTATCATTGATGATCTTTACAGTGCTGATATTTACATTTATGTCTTTGATCCAGCTTGAGTTTGTTTTTGTGCAGGCGTAAGGTATGGTATTGTTGCATTCTTCTGCAGATAGAAATCAATGTTTCCAGCACCTTTTGCTGAAGAAAGTATGTCTGTCCCATTTAGTGTTTTCAGAAGTTCTTCTGCAAGTGGATGGATTTATTTCTAGATCTTCTGTTATTCCATTTGTCTATATATCATTGTACCGGTGCCAGGATATTTTAAAGATTATGGCTGTATAGTTAAAATACACATGTGGAAGATGACATCATGCTTGGTAACTTGGAGGGACAGTGAAGGAAGGGAAGTCCCTCATGAGATCAATTGACACAGTGGCTGCAACAACAGGCTCAGGCATAGGAACAGTAGTGTAGATGGCACAGCTTTTCACTCTGTTTTACATAAATTCACGATGCGCAGGAGTTGCTTGGACTGCACTTAAAAACAGCATACTGTGTAGTAGGTCTTGAGATGAGGTAGTACGATGCCTCCTACTTTGTTTTTATTAGAAGTTCTTCGCTTATCTTGCGTGTCTTCCTTCATTATGTAAAGTTTGTAAATTATTTTCCCCACATAAATTAGATAATTAGTTTTTCCATGTCTTTAAAGGAATTGGTATTTAACTTCTTAGCCAAAACTTTTAGACAACAAAAAGAATTCAAAGGAATCCAGACAGGTAAAGACCAAGTGAAACTCTCACTATTTGCAGATGACACAATTTCATATGTAGATAATCCCAAAGACTAAACAACAACAACAAAGTTGAAGCTAACTGAGAGATTGTGTAATATGAAAAGATAAAAGACTAACATATGCAATAAATTATGTTCCTGTATACAAATAAAGAAAGCTCCAATAAAGAAATCTAGAAAAAAATACCATTTACAGTAGCCACACAAAGCATGAAATGCTTCTGAACAAACCTAGGAGGAAAATTACAGACGACTACAAGAAGCCAAAGGAGACCTATTTAAATGGAAGGATGTTCATGGCTCACTCATTCACGACCATTGAGTCAGTACTGACGCATATTGACCCCATAAGATAGGGTAGAACTACTCTTCAGAGTTTCAGAGACTGTAACTGTTTATGGGAACAGAAAGCCCCATGTGTCTCCCAAGGAAATGCAGGCAGTTTTGAACTACCAACCTTGTTGATCAAGTGGCAGCCGGATCCTACAATGCAATTAGCTGGAGGCAGTTCGAAGAAGCATTCTTATGAGTCTTCCAAAGAGAAAGTGCAGTATTCTTCGACTCTCTGGAAAATGGCATCAGGCTCCTCTAAAACAACACAACACAAATAGCAATCAGCCCCAATAATCTCAACGAAAAAATAGGAGAAACCAAAGTCAATGTTGGAAGAAGTCCTGAACCTAACAACATGCTTAGAAGCAGACATTAATCAGCCACAGATAGAAATCTTCACAATGCTGCTTGGAGCATAGAGGATGTGAATACAGAAAAAGGGTGAAATGACAGAGGAGATAAAGGCCATGCACCAAAATAAATACAAGATCTAAGAGATGAGATAACAAAAACCAGTAGCAAATTTCCAGATTTCACCAACAGATTTGATGCAGCGAATTACACCTATGACCTAGAGCAGGGTTGTCAAACTGGTGGCCCACGGGCCACATGCGGCCCCTGGGGTAATTTTTTGTGGCCCACGATGTTCTGAAATAAAATATAATGAGGGAATTCTGTGTACAGTATTGCCTTGATCTCCCATAAGGGCTATTTTCTTCATTACATTTTTATTTCTATTTTCATTTTATTTCAGAGTATCGTGGGCCACAAAAAATTACCTTGGGGGCTGCAAGCGGCCTGCGGGATGCCAGTTTCACACCCCTGACTTAGAGAATAACCAGGCAGACTTCATCAAACAGGAAAGGCAATCAAATAAGAGAACCAGAGAAGCGGAAGAAAACCTGACAGGCATGTCTGATGCTATGAAAAGGAAAACATTAGAATAATTGAACTACCTGAACAAGACACACCAAAGAATCAATGGCAAAAATAGTGAGGGAAAATTTCCCCAGCTTAATGAATGAAAACCAGACAACCATTCAGGAGGTCGAAAGAACACCAGCTAGAGTAAATCCAAAGAAGAAGTCACCAAGGCATATGATAGTTAAATTATCCAACTTTGAGGGAAAAAAGCAAATCATATGAGCAGCTAAGGAAAAACAAGAAGTTACCTATTAATGCACCCAAATAAGAATATAATCAGACTTTTCATCAGGCACTATGAAGAGGAGGAGAAAATGGAATAATGTATTCCAAAAACTGAAGGAAAATAACACAAATCCAAGAATACTTTATCCAGCCAAATTATCTATCAAGATAGATGTATTAGTAAGAGTCTTCCCAGACAAGGAAAAACTCAAAGAATACGTTAAAGCAAACCCACCATTGCAAAAGATCTATGTCAACCCAGTATGGGCAGAAGAATAGCTCTCACCAATCACAAATAAAAGATTGCCACAAAGAACAACCCCACCCAGTGGGCAACATAGCGAAAACAACCCCCAAGATAGCATTGGCTCAAGCGTGGAAAGAAGGCAAGAATGTACCACACACATACAGTTGCACAACACACTGATAAAAAAGGGAGGTAAGAAAACACCTAACACAAAAGATACAAGATGACATCACAGAGTCCACAGATGGTTCTAATAACCCAGAATATAGAAGGACTGAAATCAAGCATTAAAAGGCAGAGGCTAGCAGACTGGCATAGCAAACATAACCTGTAGATCTGTAGCCTACAGGAGACATATCTCAAGATTACAGACAAAAATAGGCTGAGAATCAAAGGCTGGAGAAAAATATACCAAGCAAATGGCAATTCAAAAAAAGTAGGGGTTGTAAGGCTAGTCTTGGACAAAATTAATCTCAAGGTCCAAGCCATAACAAGAGATACGGAGGGACACAATATAATGCTCAAGGGAACAACAGTAGACCGAGAACCAGTGAGCATAATAAATATATACATGCTTAATGAGAGACCCGAGAAATTAATCAATTATAGGCTCCAAAAGATTAAAAAAGAAATTACAGACTCAACAATTATAGTAGGCTACTTTAGTACAACACTCTCCAACAGGGAGGGTAAAGGGAGAATGGGTAGGAAAGTGGGAACCGATTACAAGGAACTGTGTGTGACCTCCTCCCTGGGGGACAGACAACCCAATAGTGGATGAAGGGAGATGTCGGACAGGGCAAGATATGACAAAATACCAATTTATAAACTATCAAGGGCTCATGAGGGAGGGGGGAGCGGGGAGGGAGGAGAAAAATGAGGACCTAATGTCGGGGGTTTAAGTGGAGAGAAAATGTTTTGAGAATGATGTACAAATGTGCTTTACACAATTGATGTGTGTATGGATTGTGATAACAGTTGTATGAGCCCCTAATAAAATGTTAAAAAAAAATACAACACTCTCCGAGGAAGATAGATCATAGGGAAAGAAGCTTAACAAGGAGGCTCCAGATCTAAACATTACGATTAAACAACCTGAACTGATAGATTTTTTTCAGAGCTCTCCACCCAAATACAAAAAATATTCACATTCTTTCCAAGACCACATGGAATGTACTTGAAGATAGACCACATGCTGGGAACACAAGTTGAATCTGTAAATTCAAGCACATAGATATCATACAGACTTATCTTTCTGACTACTATGCCATATAAACACTATGCTGGAAATCAACAAAAGAACGATGAAGAAAACATGAGGAAACAAATGGAGGATGGGTCACTCTCTGTTGCAAAAGCAGTGGGTGTTGGCCCACATCAGAGATGAAATCAGGAAGTTTCTAGAAACCAATGAGAATGATAATATGACTTCCATAACCTTTGGAACACAGCAAAGGCATTTATCAGAGGAAGTTTGATAACAATACATGCACATGTATATAAAGCAAACAATTCACCATGATCAAGTGGGATTCGTACCAATGTTGCAGGGATTGCTCAACATGGGAAAGACCATTAGTATTATTTGCCGCATTGACATGAAAAAGTATAAGAACCACATGATAATATTGAGAAATGCAGAAAAGACATTCAACAACATCCAACACCAATTCTTGTTTAAGACACTCAAGAAGATAGAAATGTAAGGAAAATTCCTCAATATAATACAAGCTACATATGAAAAACCAACAGCCAATGTGGTAGTCAATGGGCAAAAGAAGAAAACAATCCCACTGAAAAAAGGGACCAGATAAGGATGCCCTCTGTCTCCACTGTTTTTAACATTGTAGTAGAGGTCCTAGCTAACAATATAAGGCAAAGAAAAGACATCAAAGGTATTCACCTGGGGAAAGAAGAGGTGAAACTACTGCTATTCACAGATGATATGATTTTATAAAACCCCAAAATATTAGGGACATCAATGAGGGACCTGGGACAAACCTGAGAACTTTGGTGCAGAGTGTACATAGGTTAACAGAAATAGGGAAAGACACAAATACAGAAGAGGCACAAATTGACAAGTAGATTATACTGAAGATAAAACACCTAAGTATATAGAAAGAATTCACGGAGAGTAATAAGAGAGCCCACAGACTGGGAAAACATCTTTAGTAATGACACAGAAGACAAAGGCCTTCTCACTAAAAGTTAGAGTACTCTGCTAGCTTACAAAATTAGTTGCCCACTAACCAGGTGGGAAAAGGACCTGAATAGAAGTTTCAGACGGACAGAAATCTGAATATCCACTAAACATATGAGAAAATGTTCATAAACCATTAGCCATAAGAGAAATGCAAATTAAAACAAATATGGGATACTGCTCAGTCCAATTAAAAAAATCAGAGAGTAACAAGTGTTGGAGGGGCTGTGGTGAAATAGGAACTCTCGTCCACTTCTGGTGAACCTGTAGGTATGTAGAGCCAATATGGAAATTGATTTGGTGATATCTAAAACAGATGGAAATCAAGCTACCATACGACCCAGCAATCCCCCTACTGGGAATATACCCAGAAGAGGCAAGAAACAAACCACAGCCAGACATCTGTGCTCCAATGTTCATCACGGCACACTTCACAGTTGCAAGGAGTTGGAAACAACCCAAATTTCCAAATTTAAAAACTGTGATACATACAGACAGTGGAGTACTACATATCCCTAAAAAGCAGTGATGAATGCATGAAGCACATCGCTGCATGGGAAGAAGTTAAGGAAATTATGCTAAGCAAAGTAAGCCAAGCACAAAAGGACAAGTCCAACATGAGTCTCCTGAGGTAATCTTAAAAAATGCACAAGGGGCATAGGGGATGTGCTAGTTACATAATCTGGTGTCAATTTGGGACTTGAGAGGATTAGGAATGAAAGGGTGGAGTCTAGTCTGCCAATCAGATCATAGCCAATGAGGCCCCTGTGTGGACTAGACCTTCTTCTGAGAATTCTGGGAACTCTGTTATTTTTGGCTCACTCCCTTGGAAATTCCCTTTCTGCTCACTCCCTTGGAGACGTTCTATTGACAAGACACATTGCACTATGCTGATAGAACCCATGCCCTGGAAGCTGAAGTAACCCCATGGAGACCCCTGCCAGCAGAGGAGACCCCTGAGATGCCTCTACTGACACTGGATCCACAAGACCTTGCATCCACTGGCCTGTGATATTCATGAATTTGGTGGCATTGCATGTGTTTTGTGAGACTAAAAAGGACTTTAAAGATTGGTATTGGACATTTGGAATTATAACAGACTCATGGACTTTATCTGGACTGGACTGGAATGTTTTCTCAATGTTCAATTGCTCTTGTATACAAACATCTTCCTTATACACATATGAATGTGTCTATGAATTTGTTTCTCTAGTCCACCTGGACTGACACAGGGGAAAAGCTACTGTATAAATACATTCCTGGAGTGAGGTCCGGGTACTATGGCAAGGGCTTGATGCAATCCAGGGATACATATGGCAGGCTACTAAAAAGGAGGGGGAATGAATGAAAAAAAATACCTGAGTAGCACAGGAACAGGGCACTAACCCACCCAAAGGGAGGGTATTGCTTATATCTCCACAGGCATTGCAAGAGGGATCAGACTTCAACCCAGTGCGCCAAGATGTACAACATATCAGCATGCCACATACCAGCATGAATCAGGGAACCAATAGGGAGAGTTCTGGGAAGCTGGCCTCAATCGCAACTAAGTGGATACAAACCCAACAGTCCAGAAGAATTCACTTCAGAGGACAACATTGAAGCTACAACTCAGGAATAAGGGTGATTCTGATCAGAGCACACATGAACAAACGAAGAGTGACGAAGAGAGAGTGGAATGCATTCTGACCCACCAGGCACCGAGGAAGATATTCCTGCTCACAGCAGCCAATGCACAGAGAGGACCATAGGGCCGGCCCCACCATGAGACATGCCATCCCTCACTGACCTATAGCACTACCGGGGACAACACTACAGATACAGTTTAGGAATTGTGCCTGATCTGACCTCACCAGACTGAGGCGAAATGCTAAAGGCATGCAACACAACAGCAAGGGGAGCAGCACAATGAAGTCCCTGGGAATACCAATAATAAACTTTGGGGCCAGAGTGTGGCACCTCACCAGACTTAATGAGGAAACACTCCTAAAGGTCAACAAATAGACCTGGAATTATTTATAGCAGTGGTTCTCAACCTTCCTAATGTTGCATACCTATAATACAGTTCCTCATGTTGTGGTGACCTTCAATCATAGTTATTTTCATTGCTACTTCATAACTGTAATTTTGCTACTATTATGAATCGGGCAACCCCTTTGAAAGGTTGTTCAACCCCCAAAGGGGTCGCAACCAACAGGTTGAGAACGACTGCTTTATAGGCTTTGCTTTTTTTGTCATTGGTTTTTGGTTTTGCTGTGGGGTTTTTTTGTTTGTTTGTTTTCTTTTGTTGATTTGTTTTGCTCTGTCTTGTTTTTATACTTATTATTGTTTCAGTATGTCTATCTAGATAAGATTAGGTAGGATAAATAATCTGGAGTAGAAAGCAATAGGACCTATGGTTCCAGGAGGACACAGGACAGGGAGAGGCAGGGGAAATAAAGAGGGGTGTCAACCAACTCAGGAACAAGGGAACAACAAGTGATCCAAAATCGATGGCAAGGAAGGTATAGGATGCCTGGTAGGGCTTGATCAAAGGCAATGTAGCCAAGTGGAATTACTGAAACCCGAATGAAGGCAGAAAATGATAGTGGGACAAGAGCAAAGTAAAAGGAAATAGAGGAAAGAACTAGGAGGCAAAGGACATTTATAGAGGTCTAAACAAAGGCATGTACATATGTAAATATATTAATATTAATAAGGAAATAGATCTATGTACATATATTTATATGTTAAGTATTACGGTAGCGGACAAACATTGGGCCTCTACTCAAGTACTCCCTCAAAGCAAGAACACTTCATTCTAATAACCTGGCATTCCATGATACTCACTTTCCTGACATGATCACTGAAGACAAAATGGGTGCATAAGAAATGTGGTGAAGAAAGCCGATAATGCCCAGCTATCAAAAGATATTGTGTCTGGGGTCTTAAAAGCTTGAAGATAAACAAGTGGCCATCTAGCTGAGAAGCAATAAAGTCCACATGAAAGAAGCAAACCAGCCCGTGTGATCATGAGGTGTCAATAGGATTAGGTTTCAGGCATCAAAGACCCAGAACAAAAAATCATAACAATGTGAATAAGGAGGAGTACAGAGTGGAGACCCAAAGCCCATCTGTAGACACTGGACATCCCTCACAGAAGGGTCACAAGGAAGAGATGAGTCAGTCAGGTTGTAGTGTTACACCGATGATGAACCACAGCTTTGCTCTAGTTTTTTAATGCTTCCTCCCCACACCTCCCCACTATCATAACCTCAATTCTACCTTACAAATCTGGCTATACCAGAGCTTGTACACTGGTACAGATAAGAGCTGCAAACACAGGGAATCCAGGATAGATAAACCCCTTATGACCAATAATGAGAGTAGTGATACCAGGTGGGTAAGGGTAAGGTAGAGGGAGAAAAGGGGAACTGATCACAATGATCTATATATAACCTACTTCCAGGGGTCAGACCAAAGAAAAGTGGGTGAAGTGAGACATCGGTCAGTGGAAGACATGAAAAAAAAATTATCAAGTGTTCATTAGGGAGGGAGTGTGGGGGCAGAAGGGAAAAAGTGAGGAGCTGATATCAAGGGCTTAAGCAGAAAGAAAATGTTTTGAAAAATATGATGACAATATATGTACAAATGTGCTTGACACAAAGGATGAATGTGTGGATTGTGACAAGATATGTATGGCCCCCAATAATATGATTTTAATAAAAGATATCAACAGATGTATTGCTTTAGGAAAATCTGTTGCATAAAACCTCTTTAGAGTATTGAAGAGCAAGGCTGTTTCTTTGATGAGTAAGTGGTGCCTGACCCAAACCATGGTATTATCCATTGCGTTATATGCATGTTAAAGGTGGACATTTAATATGGAAGATCATAGAAGTATTCATTTGAATTGTTGTGCTGGACAAGAATATTGAAAGTACATGGACTGCTCAAAGGAACACTGATCTGTACTAGAAGGATGTCCTGAGTGTCCCTTGGAGGCAAGGATGGCAAGACTTCATCTTGCATACTTTGGACATATTGTCAGGAAAGACCAGTTCCTGGAGAAGGAAGTCATAAAGTGGAGGAATGGGGAGACAGAGGAAGACCTTCAGAGAGATGGATTGACACAGTGGCTGCATCAATGGGCTCAACGTAACAATTGTGAGGATGACTCATGATTGGACGATGTTTCGTTGAGACCTAGGTTCTCCATGAGTCAAACTTACTGGATGTTATCTATCAACAACCAAAGTCTGTGAGATTTGGGATGGGACTTTATGTTTTCTCATTCTCCTTCGCAAATATAAGTGGCATTGGAGGTCGTTGTTTCTACTCCTTTCCAAAACCAAAATCCCACTGCCATCAAGCAGATTGTGACTCACAGTGACTCCAGGACACAGTAGAACTGTCCCGGCCATCTGTGAGGCTGTAGAGCATTGCAGAAGCGGGACAGCTCATCTCTCTCTGGTAGGGTAGACCTGCTAACCTTCAGGTTAGTAATACGTCACTGTGTGAGGCTGGGTTGACAAGAGAAACCAATCCAGTGACACTTATATATGTGTAAGAAAGAGCTTTATATCAGGAAGTAACTGCGCAGCAGTAAAACATCCCAGTCCAGTCCAAGTCAAGTCCATAAGTTCGATACTAGTCCAAGTCCCTCTTCAGACTCATGCAGTCACATGCAATGATGCAGAATGCAGGAAGATCGTCGGTTGGAGGGTGCAGAGTTGTGTGGATCCAATGGTGGTGGCCGCATCACATGGCTCATCGAGCAGGTCTCAGCGTGGCTGGTGAAGGCAGAGAAAGAGGGGGAGATTCTCAGCGCCCTCCTCATGAGAAGGCCATGCCCACAAGGAGGCACCATTAGGCTGTGACCGGATTGACAGGAATACCACCATATACTTGCATCTGTCTTCAAGCGGGCATGAAATGATGTAAACACTATTCATATAGCCGAGTTCTTCTACTCCTCTAAGTCAGGCACCTACCTTTCTATCGGAATGCACCGAGAGAGGAGTGCATTTTGTCCGGGTTGATATCCTGACTTCTGTCCCATTTCTGAAATTGATTGTGTGTTTGGTCGATCAAGGTCTAAGGATGTGAGGAGGATAATCAAACCGATTCCCTTTTCTGCAAGCCCCGCTTTCCCCACAGCAGTCTTAAACCTCAGCGCTGCCACAGATGCTGGCCTAGAAGAACCAGAAGCAGGCTTGACTTGTGACAGAAGCACTTTCCTTTGCAAGGCGGGTCACAGAGAATGAGTACTGAAAGTACCACCTCCGAGGAAGAGTCGGGAAAACAACCCAGCTTTGGGTTTATTCAGCTGCACTCAAATTTATTTACTGTACAGCTTAGGTGGATAGGTTTGGAAGATGGCATGACAACATTGTGGGTAAATTATAACTCACCTCAAAGAGTGGGATTAAAAGTAATGGGAGATGGATCTGTCTTATTGAGCCCTCAGCTTGGAGAGCTGTGACATTTAAGCCCTTTGATATTACGCTCGTGGGAGACAGAAAGCATCCCTTCCAACTGACCAGAGATGATCCAGGCTGTTTGTAAGTGAGCCCAGTCTCAGTGACTTGGTGATATGTGCGATGATGGGGTGGTGAAAGCTTTGCACAGACCGCACCGCTAGTAACATGTTCTAATTAGGCAGTTTCCTGGCCACCAGCGTCTCTGGGGAAGTGCTAACTAAACAAGATTTCTTTCCAGGAGTTACCCTTTCATGACATGGATGAAAATGGCCTGGGTCCTTTATGAAGAATCAGGTTAAGGTGTGCAGCGGTCCTAACAGTAGAGTGAGCATCTAGAAAGATGAAGCACTCCAAGATGGCAGATGGCTGCTATACATCCCCATTCCTATCCCTGCGAACTCCCCCTTCCCTGCCCCCAAGTGTCTGCGAACCAAATTAAGAGCAGCACTCGGGGCACAACTTAAATGGTTTCTTGTACCTTTTATTTATTGTTTTGAGGCTTTGAAGTTCATCAAGGTAAATCTGTAGCTGGCAGTTACCACCAGAAAGCCCTAGTGTTATGAATCATGGCTCTGATTAAATGAATCAGCTAGCCTTAGTCTCCTTGCAGAACCCGCAGGAACACTGCAGAAGCCTCATTAAGCATAACAGGTGAACAATCATGTTGCTGTGGGCTTCATTACCTTTCATCATGTGCCTGTATTCTTGCAGGGGCGCGGGGGTGAGCCGTAGGTGATAAGACAGCTCTCCAGGGAAGCGGGGTTTACTAGGGAGGAGAAGAGATTTGATGATGTTGGCCAGACTATTTTGCCTTGATTAACCCAACATACACCACCAGGCCCTGGAAAGTGTCTTAAGATAAGGGACAAGACCCTACTCCAAGGATGCAAACAGTGTCTGGGTTCTTGTGCAGTTTTTGTCTGAAATGGCATGATGGATTTGAACCAAGTATTTTCTTACATTCGCGCTCCCAGCCCATCTATCTTCGTTTCCCATTGCTTTCCTCACCTGCTGGGACGATGGTATCATCAAGGACAGCTGATAAATACACAGGTCTTCCCAGGATGTAGAAAGCTGGAAAGATCAGAGCTCCCAACCCAACAAGAGGAAACAGCTAGACACAACACACAAACACAAGGTGATTTTCACCTCTTAGGGTGCTGTCATTAGAGATAAATGGGCCAGCCTAACAGAGTCAGAAGGAAACACCAGCCTGCCATGTCAGGCGAGGAAGGAGTGTACGCTCTGCTGGCAGCCAAGAGACAAGCAGACCAATTTTTAAGGATGAACTAAAGGCTGAATGGGACCTAGGACCCTTGGGAGCCTCAGACAAAAGAGAGCTTGTACTCACCCATTAAAAACCCGATTCAGCCAAGTTACGGTGCTTGTTCCTTATGAAAAAAGGGTCTAGGTGCGGGGCTTTATGTCTCTCCCACAGAGACCTTTGTCCCTTCCTGCAGGCCTGCATTACTAATGGGTTCCCAAGGGTCCACCCTGCTGCTGAGAGTCCCCAGGTGTCACCACCCTTCCCTTGAGGTTTCCTTGAGGGTCCACTCTTCCCCTGAGGGCCCCCAGTGATCACCATCCCACCCCTGAGTCCCTCATGGTCTCTATGCTGCCCCTGTGGATCCATGAGGTCCCACCCTGTCCCTGAGCATCCCTCATGATCACTACCCTGCCCCTGAGGGTCTCCAAGGCTCACCATGTCTCTGAGGAAGATCAACACCTTCCTTTCAAGGTCCCCAGTGAGAGCCACCCTGTCTCTGATGGTTCCCAAGAGTCTTCTCTGTCCCTGCGGATCCCCCATAATCACTACTCTTCCCCTGACAGTCATGCATGATCACTACTCTGCCCCTTCAAGCCTCCAAGAGCCCACTATGTCTCTGAGGGTTCCTAACGATCCACAGCACGCTGCCCCTGCGGGTCCCTGAGGGTCCACTCTTCTCCTAAGGGTACCCTGTGATACCCACACTGTTCCTCATCTTTCACATGAACAGGGGAGTATATGAAAAGGAACACAAAGGACCACTTTATGGGGATGTTTAGTATCTGTATTTACAGAATCAAGCATGCTTCTAAAATTCATCAGAATCAATTCAGTGGTAGCTTACCATTCTGGCTGTACTCCCTCCAGAATCCATTCCCTTGTTCTCTTGCCATTCCATGGACTTCTATATTTTCCAACACCATAATTCAAACAAGTTAATTCTTCTTTGGTCTTCCTTTTTTATTGATTGGCTTTCCCATGAATATGATGCAGTTGAAACTGCCATATCTTGGGTCAGGAAAAATGTCCTCAAAATGTTATCTTTTCTCTTACACACTTCCAGGAGGTCTTCTGAAGAATATAGGTCCAGTGCAATATATTGTTAATTTCTTGACTTCTGCTCCCAATGGCAAGGGAATGAGGCACTTGCTGATGAAGATCAAGGATGGCAGCCTTCAGTATGGATTATGACTCTATGTGAAGACCAAAATCCCTACAACTAAACCAATAAATATATCTACATGGTAAATTGGGAAAAGGTTGACGTTATCAAGGATTTTGCCTTGGATCCACAATCAATGCTCATGGAAGCAGCAGTCAAGAGATCCAAAGACGTGTTACAGTAGGCCAATCTGGTGCACAAGACTTCTTTAGAGTGTTGACAAACAAGGATGTTACTTTGAGGACTAGAGTGTAACTAATCCAAGCCATGGCCTCACCTGCAAGTGAACGCTGGACACTGAGTAAGGAAGACTGAAGATGGGTGCATTTGGTTTGAAGAATGCTGAAAGCGCCATGGACTGCTCAAAGAACAAAACTGTCTTGGATGAAATATGGTCAATGGGCTCCTCAGAGGTGAGGATGGTAAGACTGGGTCTCACACACTTTGAACATGTTGTCAGGAGACGACAGCCTTGGAGAAGGACACCATGCTCGGTAAAGTGGAGGGACAGTGAAAAAGAGGAAGGCTCTCAACTCGATGGATTGACACAGTAGCTGCAACAACAGGCTCAGGCATATGAAAAATGATGAGGGTGGCACAGGACTGTGAGGTGTTGTGACAGGGACACTATGGGTTGTAACTGGCCACGTGCCCACCAGCTACAATAGTAAAAAGGCTTCCGTTGGCATAGATTCTTGGTCCAGGTGCAATGAGATCTTGAAAACTTCAATTTCTTCACCCTTCGTGCAGCCGACCAAGCCCACTGCCATCCAGTCAAGTCAAGCTCATATCAGTAGGACCAAGCACAACCTCACCCTTGCTGAGGCTATACATATTTTCCTCCTGTGTTTAATTTTTTTAAATTAAAAGATTGTTTTATTCGGGGTTCTTACAGCTCTTAGAACAATCCATACATCAATTGTATCGAGCGTATTTGCACATATGGTGCCATCATTATTTTCTAAACATTTACTTTCTATTTGAGCCCTTGGTATTAGCTCCCCCCCCCCCCCTCCCTCATGACCCCTTGATAAATTATAAATTATGGTTATTTTAATATCTTACACCAACCATTGTCTCCCTTCCCCCATGGTTTCTGTTGTTTGTCCCCTTGGTGGTGGTGGTGTGTGGTTATGTGTCCATCATTGCAATCAGTTCCCCCTTCCTCCCCTCTGCTCCCCACCTTTCTCCTACCTTCCTGGCATCGCTACTCCCATTCCTGTTCCAAATAATATCTTAATGAGACCAGATATTCTCGCCATCTTTCCCAATCACAACAGCTGGTGGACTTGAACTACTGACCTTGTGGTTAGCAACCCAAAACGAGACCCACTTTCCCACCAGGCTTTAAATACAGCTTATGGGATGAATTGGGAGGATTTCAGAATATCCAGATAACTTATTACCTCCTTCCCTGGCCTCTGCGAAGGTCTGCAACTGCATCATTACAGAAGGACGTGCTGCTGTCTTTGAGTCCCAGGTGCTGCCATTCCCTGTGCTCAGTCCCCACCTCTGTCTCCTTATGTGGAACTGTCATCACCTTTACCATGAACTGTCACAACAGTTCCTGAGTGGCATCTTGTTCCCCGTTGGGTCTATGCTCCTCTGAGCCATTGACGGGCACATGCTTTGTGTTCCTGCTCCTTTTCCAGGTACTGTGCTACGTCCTGGAAAGAATGACCAACAAAACACGCCTCTGGCCCTAGTTTCTAAGAGAGACAACAGATAATAAGGCAGGCAACCCCATGCACGGAGGTAAAGCCAAGTGACAATGTGAGCTATGCACTTTGGAGTGGGATAAAATGAGTCTTGGGGAAGCAGTGGGTTAAGTTGTGGGCCGAAAACCTCAAGGTTGGTGGCAGGTGACGCTATCTACTTCCTTACGGATTTGCAGCCTCGGACACCCTAAGGAGCACGTTTACTCTCTTCAATAGGGTGCCGATGACTCAGTCATCTTGATGCCAGTAGATTTGTTTGGCATGGGTATAAAAATATTTGGAGTAACATCCATTTTTATGAAGCAAAAACAAAAATAAGAACATTTCCTGTGAGGCTGTGAACTCTTTATATCTGGAAAATGATTAACATTTAGTATTGGATTACCTGATTAGCAAGGTAACAGGGGCTTACTCATGCTTACTTATTAACCAGTTGTGACAATTTCACAGTTTTTCACCACACCAAAGATGGTGCTTCTAGATTTGACTGGCATCTGTCTCTCTCCCAACCCCACAGCACTTTCCCACGGAAGCAAAGTCTCTTTTCAAATCCCTTGTCACTAATAGGGCCACACTTGTGCTTACTTGTCACAGTGAACAGTGTCACAAATTTTGGCCATAAGATGGGGCGAAGGCCATGTGAAATGATTCACATAAATGAGTAAGCCTGTGATTTTCTTGCTAATGAGAAATCCTTTCCTGATCACATCCACAAAGGATGCCTTAATTGCTGGGTTCATTGAAGAACAAACTGGGTTTCTATGAGTCTCTTTTAGAAGGCTTACAAAAACTTCAAAATGTGTGTATAAAACAGCGACTGTCTGTGGAGCTAGCTCACGATCTTTGCTACATAAACTTTCAACTCTCTCTGGAAAGGTCAGGATACACTCTCTGGGCCATACATTGCAAAGCATGACTTCCCTTGTTTTTTTTCCCCTGCAAAAGGCCACTTCAGTGAATCCTGGTATTCACCAACCTGGGATCTCATTGTAATCTCCTGGCAGAAAGACAGGGAAGGTGATCAAACTACCTTTCGGGGTCTCATAATTAGCACGTGCCATTTTAGGAAGTCTGCCTGACTTCAGAAGTTCGAATCAAGTACTGCAGGCTTTCCAGTGTCTCATGAAGAGGAATCCTAAGGGCTTCCATTGCATCTTTGCCAACCTAGGATGACATCTCCCACAGAGGCTGCACAGGGCGGTGCTGTGAAGAGTAGGATCGTCCGTTTGCAGAGGTAGAGTAGCGTTTCCTCCCTCTTGAATCCATTACTTCTAAGTAAATCACATTAATGAAAATAAAATCAATTTAAAAAGTAGAGGGTTGGTGATAAACAGGAACCCCTCCAGGAGAAGCGCTGACTCGGTGGTTGCAGCAATGGGCTCTAAAACAAAAACTGTGCAGACGGCTTTGTTGGAGCGGAGTCATGGGGCTGTAACAACCTTCACTTGTAACTATAACAAAGGTACACATTGAACTGTGCCCCTGCATAATCTACCTTTGAACCCTAAAACCTGTATCTGTGGATGTGAACTCATTTGGGTGTTGGGTTTCCTTTGTTATGTCAGAAAGGCCATGTCTGTGTTTGGTGTGTCCTAACTCTAATCACTTTTAAGCTATAAAAATAGCAGAGCCCCTAATGAAATGATTATTTAATAATAAAAAAATAGCAGAGCTAAATGCCCCATGAGGATTCCCCAGGAACCAAGACACGTGTACGGCCAATGACGGACGAAATCAGCTAACCGGAGACTACTTCTCCAAAGAACCAAGGCGTGCCCGCAGCTCATGACAAAAAGAATCGACTCAACTGAGATCCTAATTTGGATTTTGTTTCCAGCATTGTGAGAAAATAAATCTATGGTCTGCAAAAAGCCCCCTACTTGAGAGATTTCTCTTTCAACTGCCCTGAGTAACTGGGCAAATAATAATAGTTGACATTCATAGTGCGTTACTATTTTTACAAGGGAAAGGTCCCTAGCCTAGGTGACATAAACAAGTTACACTCAACAGTTGAAGTAAACGTTGATGGTTTGAACCCACGTAGAGCATCCATGGAGGAAAGCTTTGGAGACCGGCCGCTGTTAAGGTTATTGCCAGGAAACCGCCACAAAGCAGCTCGAGTCAGCTGCTGGGATGTAAAGCATTGGTAGGGACTCAATGGAAACTAGCAAGAAAAGCAACCCTGCTTTACATCTGTCATCTGTTTACTCTTATGAGATGCTCCCCATACCCCTGGGAAGGAGGTCTTATTCATATTCCATCCTGCTGTTCACAGGGTTGCTACGAGTCAGACCCAACTCCAGGGCACAGTAACAACTGATCAGCAACCCTGGTTTCCATGCTTCCTCCCTTGTCCACCTCTGTGCTTTAAGAACCTATGCAGACACACACATGTGCACACAGACACATGCACGCACAGAGAAGATGCTATGATGAGGTACTATAGCAGAATTGCGCATTAAGGATCTTTGGTTATACATGGCTCCAGCTACTGATCACAAGGTAAACTCACTGCCTTTGCATCAATTCCAACTCACGGCGACCTCACCGGACAGGGTAGAACTGCCCCTGTGGGTTTCTGAGACTAGAACTCTTTACAGGAAAAGAAAATCTAGCGGTTCAAGCCCACTAGTTGCTTCCCATGAGAAAGATGAGATTATATATGTTTCCGTAAAGATGGACAGTCTCAGAAACCCAAAGGGGCAAGGGGCAATTCTATTCTATTGTGTAGGGTTGCATGGACGCCGAATCAACTCAATGGCAGTGAGTTCTGAAGGTCTTTCTTCCTTTCTTTTCCTTCCTTCCATCTTCCATGATTTCCTTTTTCCTTCTCCTTTTTATAATTTTTTGAGCCATAGACTCCCAATGAAGCTCAGTCTGTTTCTGAATTCAGGATAAACCTTTGAACACAATAACTAACTTCCACATATGGTCCCTTTGCTGTAAAGCACCCACCAGTAGTAGTTTATGGTCACTTACTATTTAATATCATTCTAGGCAGGATGCAATGGGCTCATCCTTGCTTTCCTTGAATGCACACAGGATTGGCATTACTGGGAATGTGTACAGAATTCACAGTCACTACCTGTCTCCACATACACAGTCTCATGCACTGTTTAAACTCCTCTCTTTGCCAATTAAATTTCTCGGAGCTGGTTACTCCGGCACTTTTCTGCAGGAAGGGAAGGCGAGCCCACAGGCTGATAGGCTGCTGCCTTTAGAAGACTACCGGGTGTCGTTCTGTCTACATTCATTCTGAAGCCCTGTTATTGGGCACACTTTCTGGTGGAGCATCCAGCTGTGCACATTGGGGCTCCCAGTTACTGACATCAGCTAGCAAGGCACTGATACTAGCCTTGCATGTGTTTTGTCCTTAATGAAGCCTTGTGCCAGGAGGGCAGACGGGCACAGCAAGGATGGGTGAGTCATGGCAATCCAGGAGAGAAATGTCAGCGAAGCGGCTCCATCCTCAGGGCTTTTTGTATCTGAGTGCCAGGTGGGTTTTCAATGCCTTTAAAACACTTGCACTAATCAAGGTTCGATTGCGGCCTCCACTCTTCCCACCAACGTGCCGTTTCTTCCCTCTTCTTTCCTCCGTTCAGAGCAATCATTTCAAAAAGCCGTTGCACTGAAATTTTCTGTTTTGCTTTCCTGAGTCAATCATGGGAAAATGAAATTTCAAGCAAATTGGAGGCATTTTCAGCCCGGTAGCGTGATGCAAGAAATCATTAATGCTTATTCTTTAGGAGAAATGCAGGCATTAGCATAGAAGAAATTAAAGCATATTTAGTTTCAAGCGCTTGTGTAGTTTCGAGATGTGCTTATCTACACAGGCGTTCTTTTAAAGAACCGCTTAAAGGACGGTTTCTATGGCAACCACATCATATTTAAGACCACAAAGAATTAATTTCCCCGTGAATTGGATAGTTTCAACGCGTAGTTAGGTAATTCATATAAATTGCAACAGATATCATCTGACACGCTGCTGTTGCTCAGCTCTTGCCTTAGTTTTCTTTCTTTTTATAAATGGGGTGTGTGTGTGTGTGTGTGTGTGTGTGTGACATTGAAGTGTGCCTCCTCAACCAAATAAAGTGGCTGGATAGAGAATTCTAGGTTGACAATTCCTTTTTCCTTTTTGCAACTGCATGGAACAACACTCCTGCCCAGAAGAATGTACTCTCAAATGCCTGTCAACAGTTTATCATAAAGAATTCTAGAAATGTCTATGCTATAAAATTAGGAATTGGCTGTTACTTATGAACTATCCGAAAGTGCATACAGTATGTCAGGACTTCAGAAAGGGGGGAAAGGGGGGCTCTGACTCGCTTTTCCTGTTCCGCGACGCTAGGGAAGGGTGAGACATTTTCATTTGCTGTATTTTCACCTACGGTTTCATTTAGCTTATGGTTATTTTCCCTCTTCTCTGAGCTGTTGCTTTTAATGCATTACATTTCTTGAAATGTGCTAATATCCAACTTTGATTTATATATTTAAAAAGTTTCCTTTCAATATTTTCCTCATTCTTTGACTTTGTTTTTAAGCATAAAGGATGCTTTGAAAAGCTCAAAGAAAAATTGAATTGAAAGATAGGAATTTTCTTGTGGCCTGTTTGAAATCTCTCACACATAAAAGTACTGAGCTTTTTAATGAGAAAAATGTATCATCAGTCTTCTTTTTTACCATTAAAAAAAAGAAGTTGAACCTTTCTAATGTCATGAATTCATTAACTTGTATTGTTTATAGGGTTTTTTCATTTTTTGATGATTTGTCCAAAATGTATATATAGAATGCCCCTGCTTTCTCTAATTTCCATTTTCTACTCATTTATTTTAGTAAATTCTTACTATGTCTAATCTAAAGACATAGTAATTTTAAATGTAAACTGTTTTTGATACATTGAAGGCTAATGTTTTCTTTCACTTGCTTGGATCCACCATCACCGCTTGTGGAAGAGGCAGTCAAGGGATCAGACGACTCATTGCATCTGATAAATCTGCTACCCAAGACCTCTTTAAACTTTTGAAAAGCAAGGGCATTACTCTGAGGGCTCAGGTGTGCCTGACCCAAGCCATAGCATTTTAACTGCCTCATATGCATGTGAAAGTGGGCCTTGAATAAAGAAGGTAGAAGAAGAATAGATGCATTTGAATTATGGTCCTGGTGATAGATATTGAAAATATCACGGACTGCCAAAAGAACTCACAAAGCTCTATTGGAAGAAGCGTAGCCAGAATGCTCCTTAGAACCAAGAATGGTGAAACCTGGTCTCCTGTACCTTGGACATGTTACCAGGAGAGACCACTCCCTGGAGAAGGACACCATGCTTGGTAATGCAGAGGGGCAGTGAAAAAGAGGAAGATGTTCAACAAGATGGATTGACACAGTGGCTGCAACAATACTGTGGTAGTTACATAATCTGTTGTTAATTTGAGACAAAAGTGAAGGGGTGGAGTTTAGCCTGTCAATTATGTCTCAGCTTGATGATCTCATTTGGAGGTGTTAAGGGGATAAATAGCTCCGGTAGAGGTGGGGTACAGGCTCACTCCCTGTGAGACACATGGAGCTGCACTGATGCAGCCAGAGCCCTGGGTGTTGTAGGGGCCATATTAAGACCCCTGCTAGCACTGAAATGATTCTACCACCACTGGATCCACATGACTTTCCACCCAGTCACCTGAGATCTTCCTGCATTCAGCATTTTTGCATGGCTGCATGAGTCTAAAGAGGAATTTATGGACTAGTATTGGACATATGGACTAATATTGGACTTATGGACTTGATCTGGACTGGGCTGGGATGTTTTCTCAATATTCAACTGCTCTTGTATATAAAGCTCTTTCTTATACACTGAGTTACTTAAAGTTTATTGTGCCAACCTGGCCAATAAACACGTGTGTTAATTGAAGGGTGGAGTGATAAATGGTTCAGTGAGCCTCACCTTTCTAGTTCTCGGGTCTCTTGCTTTGTGATGGTCAGACCAGGGTGCTGCTGCCTTAGCCAGTTTCCTGCTTCAGCTGGCAAGGCTCTCTTCCTGCAAGACATCCTCAAAGAGAAGCCACATGTATCTACCCTGATGCAACCCTGAGTGCCGGAGCAGCTGTGTGGAGACCCCTGCCAGTGCTGAGATATGCCTACACGCTCACTGATTCGGCTTGCCTCCTGCAGTCACCATCATTGCATGTGTTTTGTGAGATGGAGGAGGACTTTGTGGATTGGTATTGGACATATGGGTAATGTTGGACTTGTGGGCTGGGGCAGCACTAAGTTAGGATGTTTTCTTGATGTGCACTTACCTTTATTTCAAAGTCTCTCTTATACATGAGTTTCTGTGGATTTGTTTCTCTAAAGTACCTAGACTAACACATACACATATGAATGTCTCTGGATTTGATTCTCTAGTCAACCCGGACTAACATAAATGTGCTCAAACATAACTACAATTATGAGGCTGGGGCAGGACAAAGAGATGTTTTCTTCTGTTGTACAAAGGATTGCTGGGTTAGAACCAAGTGGATGGCACCTAGCAACAGCAACAATGAGAACACCCTCCTCTTGTTTCTCCAAAACAGTGTTGGCTCTTCTTGTGCATTCATTGCATTAACATAACCTGGGAATGATGCTGACACCTAGCTCACCATCACCACCAGAAACCATGCAATTTCAATTTCACAAACACTAAAAGCAAAACCAAAACTCATTCAACATCACAGATGCTTTTTAAAACCCATGAATTCTTCGTTGCCAATGGTCTTGTTAGGGTTATCATAAGGTCTCCATAGACCATGGAGGAATCTCTTCAGCTAATTTCCCTCCCAAAATGTGCATTCACTACCCTTGCAGCAACCCAATCCATTCTCTGTCCAAAGACCCCTTTCAGCGTTTACACGCAGTGACAGCAGCCCCTTTTCTTAAAATGATCTGAGCTTTGCATGTGGCACTATCTTAGTTTCTTAGTCCTGCTGTCCCAGAAATGTCACAAGTGGTAGCTTAAAGGAACATAAATTTATTTTCTCATTTAGGAAACGAGAAAACTAGAAGTCTGACTTCAGGATGCTGGATCTAAGCGAAGACTCTCTCTCTTTCATTCTCTCTCTCTCTGTCAGTTGGCTTATGAGAATGTCTTTGCCCCTTAGAGTGTCTGGCCCATGGCTGCTCACTGCCATGTGGCATCTTTCATCCCTGTTCATCTTTGCTGGGGGCATAATCTGCGTCTCCGATACCTCAAAAAGTATTGTCTAAAGCATGCCATCCACTGATATAGCTGAATTAACATGACAAAACGCGTTCCTAGATCTGATCACATCCATATGGATAGAGGTTGACATTTACAGCACTCATTTTTTGGGAGGTGGGGGTGCACAAAATTCAACCTATAGTAGCCACTTTCGTTAAAATTCTTGCTGTAGATGCCATTGGGTCAGTTTCACGTCTTGTGTGTAACAGAACGAGATCTTCCCCAATCTTGTGCACCCTCATAATTGATCTCATTCTAGAACCATGGCTTCAGCCTCCATGTTCATCCACCTCATAGAGGCTCCTCTTATTTTTCACTAACCTGTGCTTTACCACCCCTGCTATGCTTCCCCTAGGACTGGCTCACGTGGGTGATGTCTAAACGAAGTGAGATGAAGTCCTGCTGACTCACGTTGAAGGAACCTTCTGATTCTGCTTCCTTAAAGGATGATGTCTCCAAAATATATCGGCCCCACATACAACCTCATGATGAATCATCTAGCCTTGATTCAAAGTCATTTGCACCACTTTCTTACTTTTGATAGTAAAGTGGTCCAGGCTTTTCTTTAAATTCTAGCTGTATCCACCAATCTCCCACCAAACTGCCTTGGCACATTCTGGTCCATTAGCCTGTGTCCACACTCACCACTTTCATTAATTAAATTGTTTCCCCCAAAACGATATGTTGAGTCCCTAACCTCAGCACGTAGGGGTGATTTATTTTCCCTCTTGTTACGCCAAGCTTCTTAACCCAGGGGGAATAATCCAAAGAGTCACTCAGAGTCAATCTTCAGTGGAATTTACACAAAAAGGAAAGGAAAATGCTCAAAGTTTATTGTATATGAGTGATGTCTTTTACATTTGCAGTGTTGATTTTTCTCTCCCAACTTTGTTATTACTTTGTACATGTCAGTTATTTCTGGGAAATAACAGGAGAGGGTGGTCATTAGCAGAGGGGTCATAGGTTGAATGGCTTAGTTCATGCTACTCTCATGACTTTGTCTCATGTGCTTTGGACATGCTATCAGGAGAGATCCGTCTCTGGAGAAGGACACTAGGCTTGGTAAAGTAGAGGAGCAGTGAAAGAGGAAGACCCTCAATGAGATGGGGTGACACAGTCACTACAACAATGAGTTCAAAGGAACAATTGTGAGGATGGCATAGGGCGCAACTGAAAGGCACCTCACACCCACATCTCGCTCTCATCTTACAACTGATTCCTGTGATTACCTTGTGTGAGGTCCAGTTATGAGGGACTACGCAATGTTAACTGCCAAGCCAGCGAGGACCCTTGCCCAGGGAAGTTAACACAAAACCTGGCACTGCTCTTGTCACTGTTGTTAGATGCCCTTGGGTCAGTTCGGACTCATAGCAACTTATGTACAACAGAACTAAACACGACCCAGTCCTGGATCATCCTCAGAATTGTTCTCATGTTCGAGCCCATGTGGTGGCCATTATATAAATCCATCTTGTAACAGCCCTCCTCTTTTCTGCCACTTCCCTATTGTACCAAGCATGATGATCTTCTCCACAGATATAATTATGCTAGTTTCTATTTCTGTCTTGTAAATTTCCATACACGTCCAATCAGCCAATGGTACAGAACATCAGGTAAGTGTAAATATTGGAACATTCATTCTGGATTGCTTAGGAGAAGATTTTTATTTCTTATTTTGTTCTATACCTTAAACACTGACTTAAACATGTTACTGCAAGCTACCCTATTTTTAAAAAGCATCAATGAAAATATCACACAACATATTACATTGGGCAAATCAACTCTGGTGCAAAACAATTCTTTAAAGTATTAAAAAAAACCCTGAGATGTTAGTTTGAGGACTACTGGGAATATCATATTAAATCATATTATGTTCATGCAAAGGCTGGATGATGAGTAAGGAAGACAAAAAAAGAACTGATGTCTGAGTTATGGCGTTGAAGACTATTGAATAGACAGTGCACTGCCAGAAGAAAGAACAAATCGGTATTGAAAAGAGTTCAACTAGAATGCTCCTTAGAAACAAGGCTGTGGAGACAATGGCTCAAGTATTTTGGACATGCATGAATCGTGCTCATACCATGGAGGACATCATTCTTGGTTAAGTACAGGGTCAGGGAAAAAAAAGGTGTGTGTGTGGAGAGACTCTTGATGGATTGACATAGTGGCTACAATCACGGGCTCACATCTCAGATGTTGATGGTAAAGGTGATGGGGGCAGAGAATGGGGCAGTATTTATTCGGTTGTCATAGGGTCACTGTGATTAGAACCAACCTGATTGTGCTTAAACCATAAGAAGCTGGGCTATATGAAAAATAATGTATCATCAGGATTGGAGGAAAGCTTATTTACTTTCTACGGTATGCAGATTACACAACCTTGCTTGCTATAAGTGAGGAAGACTTGAAACACTCACTGAGGAAGATCAAAGATTGTACCCTTCAGTATGGAAGACCACAATTCTGAAAAATGAACCATTACGTAACATCATGACAAATGAAGAAAAGATTGAAGTTGTCCATGATTTTGTCTTCAATGCTCATGGAAGCAGCAGCCAGGAGATTCAAAGATGAGTTGAATTAAGTAAGTCTGCAGCCCAAGACTAGAGTAATGAAAAGCAGGGATATTCCTTTGAGGACTCAGGTGTGCCTGACAACGCCATGGTATTTTCAATGGCCTCATGTACATGGGAAAGTTGGATATTGCATAAGGAAGATGAAAGAAGATGGGTTGCAAAAAGGACAAGTCAATCTGTCTTGCACGCAGTACATCCAGCGTGCTCCTTAGAGGTAAGGATGACCAGGCTTTGTCCTGTGTACTTTGGATGCATTAGCAGGAGAGATCAGTCCCAGAGAGGACACCGTGCTCAGTAGAGTGGAGGGCAGCTCTCAAGGACGTGGATTAACACAGTGGCTGACACAACGGGCTCAGGCGTAGTAACGATGATGAGGATGATGAAGGAAAGTGCAGCATTTTTTTCCTGTTGTTTATAGGGTCTGCGTGGGTCAGAGCCCACTGAGAGCGCCTAACAACAAGAATAAACCAAAGGAGAATGTGTGTGTTTGTCAAAGCTGTTCACTTGTGCTATTTCTGTTGTAGCTGCACTAGATAATCCAGAGAGAATTCAGACATGGAGTCGTATCAAGATAGTCTTGTGGTGCATGAATAATGAATTTTCATACCTTTTAAATGTTTTCCTAAAACATAGGAGAGTATATGAAACCCCCCCTGAAACCTTGTACATGTACATAAGTATAAACGGTGTTTTGAAAAGTGTGTCAAGAGGTAAGACAGCCTATCATTATGTTTGGCATTGATAAAACCCAAATTAAGGTTTTTGTGCATTGCAAGACATTTTCGTACATATTTGTCTTCTAATTTTTCTCTTTCTCTTAATTCTCAAGTACTTAAACTCATATTTTCACAGTTTCAAGTTTATTTGAATAATTGAACTCTAAAATTGTATGCTGTGGTTGGCTGTATATTCTATAGGGTTGCTCTAGGTTATGCACCAAAAGTATTAGGGGGTTTCAAAAAAGTTCGTGGACAAGTTCCATTATCTTTTAAATATACATATACATATATATGTGTATATTTCCCACAAGCTTTTTGAAGCCCCTCTATAGCTCTGTCTGAGAAGAGCATGTTCATCAGCCGACTTTAAAAGCACTTATAATGTAGATATTCAAAAACTTCATGGGTAAATGGAATAAAAGGATAATGGAACTTATCCAAGAACATTTTGCAGTCCCCTCATATAACCTGCATATCTTGTGTGAGAAAACCACTTACAGTTATATGTCTATTGGATGTTAGGACCATATTACTTCTACTTATCTGATCCTAGCCAAAGATCAACTACTTCTCCATTCAAGTCTCCCTATCATTTTGCTTGTTTTTCAGTATAAAATATAATGACCCCTCCTGGTAAATGTTAGCAGTCCAACTTCAAGTGCACTCTGACATGACTCTAATCAGTTAGAGGTGTAAGTTGATGGTGCTGAGCGAACTGTACGTGGTATTACAGGTATTCATACTGCTTTCACTGTGGTTGTCTGTCTGAGGACTCCCTTATGCAACACAGCAAAAGGCTGCCCTGCTCCATTCTGCTCCCATAACTGCTTTGGATAAGATCATTGTGATATGAAGGATTGTTAGCTTGTTCTTTTAAATCCTTTTCATGGGGGATCTTACAGCTCTTTTAACAATTCATACATCAGTTGTAGCAAGCATATTTGTGCATATGTTGCCATCATCATTTTCAAAACATTTTCTTTTTACTTGAGCCCTTGGTATCAGCTCCTCTTTTTTTCCCTCCCTCCCCCACCCTCATGACCCCTTGATAAATTATAAATTATTATAATTTTCATATCTTACTCCATCTGCTGTCTCCCTTCACCCACTTTTCTATTGTTTGTCCCCCTTCGGAGGGTGGGTCTTGTACATCGATCATTGCAATTGGTTCCCCCTTTCTCTCCTTTCTGGTTCCCACTTTTTCCTCCTTCTCTCCCCACCTTCCCCTTACCCCCATGGTATCACCACTTCCATTATTGTTCCTGAGGAGTTTATCCATCCTGGATTCCGTGTGTCAAGAGCTCTTATCTGTACCAGTGTACATGCTCCAGTCTCGCCGGATTTGTAAGTTTGGACTTGGGTCATGATAGTGGGGAGGAGGAAGCATTAAAGGACTAGAGGAATGTTGTGTGTTTCATCATGCTATACTGTACCCTGGCTGGCTCGTCCCTTCCTTGTGACCCTTCTGTGAGGGGATGTTCAATTGTCTACAGATGGACTTTGGGTCTCATCAAACCCCCCTTGTTCACATTGATAAGTTTATTTATTTTGGTTCTTCTGATGCCTGATAGCTGATCCTGCCAAAACTCATGATTGCACAGGCTGGTGTGCTTCTTCCATATGGGCTTTGTTGTTTCCCTGCTAGATGGTCACTTGTTTAACTTCAAGCATTTAAGACCCCAGATGCTGTATCTTGTAATAGGTGGGCACCATCAACTTTCTTCACCACATTTGCTTATGCACCCATTTTGTCTCCTCTATTTACAAAGGGGTTTTACTGCTTGAAGTTTTATTTTTTGAGGTCATCTCTGAAATGCTCTGTTGAAACTTGATCAGCATTGTAGCAATACCCTAACCTCCACTGACAGGTGAGTGCTGGTTGACCATGAGTTGCACTGGGAATTGAACAAATGACGGACCTGGAGGTATCCTGTGGTACCGCGGTTAAAGTGCCTGCTGCTGACTAATATGTTGGCAGTTCAAAACCACCCACCACTCCAGGGGACAGAGAAGTGCGAGTTAGCTTCCCTCCTTCTGTAAAGATCTGAATCTTGGACATCAGCACATAAAGGGTCACTGTGATTGTTAGGTGGTTTTTTTTGTTTTGTTTTTGTCTTGGTCAACTTGGCTGGACCAGGATTCTCAGTGGTTCGGCAGTGAAGGCCTCTTTCATTCTGTGATCTCATATAATGTGATCAATTAGATGTTGGCATCTGCTGTTAGCAGCCAGGCAGATTAGGGTGATGTGTAACCCTATATTCTGTTCACAGCCCTGATGTCTTCTATAACAAGTTGTATCCTACTTCTTATATAAGTAGATACTATGAAGAGCTTCTTTGATCTTGCTGGTGTTGTGGCATAACCTGCCATGTTGTTTGCTGACCTTGAAAGACATCTGACCTGTCAACCTTGGATTCACCTGTCTCAGCATCCACTGGTCATGGCCTTCCTGCTTCTTGCTTTGTCAACTCTGGTAGCTTAACATCTGACTCAAGGACTTGAACAGAAATAGATGTACCACTTTCTACAACTCTGTGAGCCACTTCCTTGAACTAGTTCTCCCTCCCTTTCAGCATTCTTCTCCAGCCCGCAATTCAATGCATCAATTCTTTTCTGTCTTCCTTAATCCATGTCCAGTTTTCACATGCATATGAGGCAATGGAAAATACCATGGCTTAGGTCAGAATATTGAAAGTACCATGGACTACTAAAAGGACAAACGGACCAACTTTGGAAGAAGTAGGGCCAAAGTGCTCCTTAGAAGCAAGACCTCATCTTACATGTTTTCAACATACTGTCAGGAGAGATGAGTCCCTGGTGAAGGACATCACAGTTGGTAAATCAGAGGGGCAGTGAAGAAGAGGAAGGCCCGAGATGAGATGGATGGACTCGGGGGCTGCAACCATGGGCTCAGGCACAGGAACAATTGTGAGGATGGCAAAGGACCGGGCAGTGTTTCACTCTGTTGTGTTTAGAGACGCAATAGGTCCAAATAGACTTGATAGCACCTAACTCTCTGTGTGTGCACACACTAGACAGTTCATAGTCACTCACCAGCCAGAGGAGAAATGACACAATATTTGCTACAATTAGCAGGAACACGGAAGGATGTGAGTGAATGCTAAGAGCTGTGAAAGTACTATAGTATTTGGGCGGAGGCAAAGGTTTTTATTCAAGGTTTAATTTCAAGTGTGCAAAATGTAATATTGACTAAGCTGAACTTTTCTAGATTGCATTTGAAACTAAATGCATCTGAGTACATTGATTCTTTGTAAATAAGTAAAAACAGTAGGACTTCACGTGACACAAGTAAAACCTGCTGCTGCCAAGTCAATTCTGACTCTTAGTGACCCTATATGGGAGAATAGATTGTATCCATAGGGCTTCCCCTGCTGAAATCCTTCCAGGTGCAGATGGCCCCATCTTTCTCCTATGGACTGACTGTTGGGATCTAACTACCAACCTTTAGGTTAGGAGCTGAGCATTTTCATCACTGTGCCAACAGGATGCGGCCAACATAAAAATCGTGATGCAAGCACAGTGCCCCACTGTGTCTGGGCGAGACCAGTTTGCAGTTGCAGCAATGTGATCAAAGACAGCTCTGGTTAAAATATACCCAAATGAAGACATCCGTGGAAGGGCATGCGGAAGCCACGAAAGCCGTCAGGCTGGAGAGGCCAAGGTCCCTGAGTAGAGGGAAACTCATTGAGTGGAGTCCGATATTTTTCATATATTTTACTTTCAAAATATCCAACAATTAATTCACTGTATAATGGAGAAGCAGGGGTAGAGCATGGGAAAGCTCCACTCTGATTCACAGGAAAAGTATTTGGAAATGGGATACCACAGGGGATAGCGCTTTCATTGATGTCATATAATATTAAACTCGGATACCTGGATACAAGTGTCTGCTAAGACTGAAAAACTAAATAATCAACATTTACAGGGTTCCAAAGAAGGAAAATTGGAGTTTAGAGATTTCTAGGGAAGAAGAACCTCAGACAAGACAGTTGACTCTATTGGCAACCCCGAAGATTAGACTCCAGTAGAAAGACCAACCTCATTGTCATTGAGTTGATGCTATGCGAACTCATAGGGATCCTCTAAGACAGGGAAGAACTGGCCCTGAGGGTTTCCGAGCCTAACTTTTACAGGAGTCGACGTCCTTGACTTCCTCTCCCAGGAGAAAGAGTGAAGCAAAACTGTGTCAGAATTTACAAACGCTGTCCCATTCCACCTGTAGAGTCAAGTCCATTTCTGGCTACACAAGGTCATTTTCCCCTGCACTTACTAATGGCAATAAGCTAATGGAACAAGATAGACAGAAGTTGTTTGTTTTCTTTTTCAAGGTACATACTGTCTAGGGAGCCCTTATGGTGCTTCTGTGACACATTGGGCTGGAACTACAACGTCGGCAGTTTGAACTCACCAACCACACCATGAAGTTTTAAAAGAGAGTTGTGTCTTTTGGACAGCTTCAATGTAGATCTTGGAGGAAGAGACACATACACAATTTTAAAAGGGCACAAGTAACACAGCCCACATTTCAGAAGGCAGACTTTTGTAGTTTTCAAGTTTCAAACATGTCCCTTAAAGATTATAAAGTAACGAAGGGAAAACCATGAAATCCCAAACTCCTAAGTTTGATAGGTGAGGTAGTTAGTTTATTGTGCCAACCTGGCCAATAAGCACACGTGGGGTTAGTTGAAGGGCGGAGGAATAAATGGCTCAGTGAACCTTGTCTTTCTAGTTCTTGGGT
>NW_022107431.1:3595289-3654122 GCF_000313985.2 Echinops telfairi
GATCACACAGGTTGATATGTTGTTCCATGTGGGCTTTGTTGCTTCTCAGCTAGATGGCCGCTTGTTTACCTTCAAGCTTTTAAGACCCCAGACGCTATATATAGCAACCTATTTTAAGAGTTGAAAGAGAACACATTTCTAATTTGGATTTTGGTGAAAGGTTTACAAAGAAGGTTGGTTTTCCATTTGTATACATTTTATCTTGAGATATTGATTGTAGCCTCCACAATGGAACCGAACTCTCACCAGCCCCAGGCTGAAAGCTCCATGGACTGATAAAAGGACACCCAAATCTGTCTTGGATGAAGTAAGGCCAGAGTGCTCCTTAACGGCAGGGATGGCAGGTTTAGTCATACATATTCTGATATATCGTCAGGAGAGGCCTGTCCCTGGAAAAGGACATCAGGTCTGGTACAGTGGAGGGGAAATGTACAATAGGAAGGCTCTCGATGGTGAGACGGATGGACACCGTGGTTGCAGCAATGGGCTCAAGCACAGGGACACTTGTGAAGACGGCACAGGACCGTGCAATGTTTCCTATTGTTGTGCATACGGTTGTTATGTGTGGGAACTGACGATATGGCGCCTAACAACAACAACTCCCTACTTCTCCCCTGTGTTCCACATTTTCCAGTATCCAAAAAAACAAAGAAACTAAGTAAATCAGTATAGATACACAAGCACTAACATCATCCATTGATTTTAACTGGCAGATAGAGAAACTAAAATTCCTGAGTTGAAATAGTCAGAGAATGTTGACTTAATACAATGAAATGAATGTCGAAAGCAAATTAAGTATTTAAATGTGTCTTCAAATGTTAGAAAATTAAGTACTATATTTCTACATACCTCAATCATTAAAGAAGAAATAATAGTAGACATTAGAAAATATCTTGAACTGGAAAATGACTACAACATCAATATTAAAATGGCTGATGTTAAGTATATCCAGGTGTGAGTTTAGGAGGGGAGAAATTTCTCTAGCCATTGATACTTGAGTTAAGCGGTTACTTAAACACAAGCATGACTATCATAGAACCAGAAGGACACATTTGACTTTACAATGTTATTTATCCATGCATGTCAGAAATGATGATGGTACAAAATAAGGTCACATTACATAATATTATGTGATGATATGTCTACCAAATATGAATACATATTCACATTTGTTGCAAAACATGTAAATCCTACAAAACATTAAAAAATAAAATTGTGTTAAAAGCCTCAAACAGAACACTACACCTGAGAATAGACTGTCTAAACAACTAGAAAGCATATGAAATGTTTTTCAACCTCACTGGTGAAGGATATGCAAAATAGAAAAAAATTAAACATAAAATACATTAAAAATTGAAAATATGAAAAAGGTAGACAACATCAGCAGTTAAAGAGGCTCTGTAGAGGCTCACAAATTCTCATTCATTTCTTAAAAGAACTGATTCCACAACCACTTCCCCAACCCTTTGTCTTAATGAAGTTTTACTTTATGGAGCAGAAGCACATCATGATGGAGTGTTGTTCGGCGCATCGAGGTGCTCCAGCTCAGAGTGATCCTGTGCGCAACAGAGCAAGGGACTGCGTGCCCCTGAGCCGTCCTCATGAGGGCAACCGAGGCTGGGCTCCTTGCTGCAGCCACGTCCGTGAAGTATGTGCCCCAAGAAGTGTAGACGTAGCAATAATCGTAACAACCTGAGTTGGGAAAAGCCAACCGTCAGATGGAGAAATCCATTGTGGCAGATTTATGCATGAATATCATCTGCAACAACCATGATGAAGAAGAAAACGTGCACTTGAAGGAGAAAGGCTGGACACGGAAGATGAATGCCACAATTGATTTACAAAAGTTTTTTTTTAACTAGATAAAATAAGTCTATGTTCATGAATTCAATGCGGTGCTTTCTTCTTTAGTGGAAATGGAGATTACGACATCAGAGAGCGTCCAGGTTGCTTCTGGGTGATATTCTAGTTTATGCTCTGATGGAGGCTATCAGAGTGTGTTTACTGTGTGAAAACACAGTTAACAGAATACTGTGGCTATTTGAGCTTTTTGATACTAAGCTGCATAAAAAGTACTTACAGAAAAAATGTGCAAAGTAATTTAGTTTTGACAATAGTTTCCAGTAAAACAAAAGAAACCTAAAAAACGATATAATTTTTTTAGTCTCATGTTGGGAACCACTAGATAATTTTTACCACGCTTTAGTTTAATTTAATTAGACCTATCAGTATTATGTTTAATTAAAAAATACTAGTAACATTTCCTTAGTTTTCTTGCTATTTTAAAACTTGCAAATTATTTCTGCAAAACTTTCCTCAAAGATTTTTGAAGGGAATCATTGTCATTTTTCACATAGATTCAGACATAGAGTTAGACACATCCATGTATAAAAAGATTGAGTGCCTTGTCCCAAGTCAAGCAACTCGTTAGGTACAGAAGTGGGTCTCTCTGAAGCCGTGGAGTGGGTCTTTATCACATGGACAAGATGTGCCTAATTTTCATCTGAACTAAGCAAGAAGGCATGCCTACTCATGGTAGCACCCTGTGCTGTTTTACATAGTTTCTCTGCTTGCATAGTGCATCCCATGGGCAAGGCTGTTTTTCCCTCGCCTGCACTTCATGAGGTAGCCAACCTGTCTTTGAGTTGCGCACCCAGCATTCCTTGGAGCCTGTGTGATGTATGAGGAGACTTGGCTCCCTGTGACAGGCAACCATCTGCTACAAAGTGCTGACACATGTGGGCTGACAGCAGCAGCACTGGGCAGAAACTGAACAGAGCTGCAGTCGAGGATGAGGACCGAGCTGTTCCCAGTCCTGCTGGCCCACGAGGGAAGGAGAGAAGTCTCAAAGGGAACAGAGAAAGATCAAAATGCTCTCTTGCAAGCAATTCGGAGTGCGAGGGATCAGCAGAAACACCAAGTATATCTTTCCTGCTCAAGAGGGAGAGATTATCTTTGCAATACTTATGAAAACATTTACAAACTCTATGTGCCCTTTGGAATGTATCATTCTGACATAAAAAGACATTATTAAAACTTTTGTTGACTATAGTCTGTTCTTCCTGTAAGCAAAAGCTAAGAACTAACCTACCACCTGACTGTCAGTGCATTGACCGCAGTGGCTTGTGTGTTGCTGGAAGCCCTGCCCCGGTATGTGAAATACCAGTTATATCGCCATGGCACACAGGTTTCAGTGGAGTTTCCAGACTGAAAAAAGGGCCTGGAAATTTATAACTAAAAGTCAACCAATTAAAAACATATGACTCGTATTAGAATACTGTCCAACTCGCTTGCTTTAGATATGTCGTTAGAAGGGACCCACCATTGGAGTGGATCATGAGCTTTGGTAAAGCAGAAGGCCACCGAGGAGGAAGGAAAGCCTTGGTAAGATAGATTGGGCCAGGAGCCACCAGGATGGGCTTAGACATGCTGGATATCTTGAAGATGATGCAGAACTAGTATAGCTACCTCTCTATCACGATCAATTATCCATTATCCATCTATCCATCTACCCACATATCTATCATCTATCTATCATGGATCTAATGATAGGTCTAGACACCTGTGATGTGATGGACTTGAATTATGGTGTTGGCAAAGGATATTGAGTATTTTATGGAAAGCCATAATTCTGCCTTGGAAGTGCAGCCGGAAAGCTCCTTCAAAGTGAGGATGCCGAGGCTTTCTCTCCCTTCGTTGGGCATGTTATCAGGAGGGCGTATTACCTGGAAAAACGCCTCAGGTTTGCACCTAATCAGTGGAAAAGAGGAGATGGATTAGCCCAGTGGCTGTAACAGCGGGGTCAAACATAACAGTACTTGGGAGGATAGAACTTGATTGGGTCATTTTGTTCTGGTGTAAACAAGGAGTCATAACTGACCCTGTAATGCCTACTTCTTAAAACAGCCAAATTACTAGCATCAAGTGGATTACCACTCACAGAAATACTATGTACAGGTTTCAAATCTATAAATATTTATGGGAGAGGATAGCCTTGTGTTTCTTGCATGGGGCAGCTGGTGGGTTTGAACCTCTAACCTTTTGGTCATTGCTTACAAAGGCTTCATAACCTAACTACATCAATCTATTTATCATCTATCGACCATCTATCAACTATTTAAGAACTAACTGGTCTCTCTGTTCTTGCCAGCAGGATGAGAACTAATTTATATCAGGGGAAGGCTTCCATGGGGTCGAGCAATTACACAGACGTAAAAAGAGGGTGAGATAGGCAGAATAATGCCTGCCTCCATATGATGTCCACATTCTAATCTCTGGACCTGAAGATACCATGTTACTTGGAAATGCTGTCTCAGCTTATGGATGAGGCTGAGGCTGCTGATGAGAGAGGCGACCCTCGTGTGAAAGCTGGACACGGAGTAGGAAACCTGAAGAAGAATCTATGCATTTGGCTTTCGGTGCTGGTGAAGAACACTGACAGTACTACTAACTGCCAAAAGAGCAAACCAATCTGTCTCGGAAGAAGTTCAGAGTGATCTTCAGAAGCAAGGATGGTAAGACTTCATCTCACATATTTGGACGTATTGTCAGGAGAGTCCCTGGAGAAGGACATCATGTGTGTTAAAATGGGAAGCAAAAAAAAAAAAAAGACCTTGGATAAGATGGATTGACACATAGGCTGCAACTTAACAACTGTGGGGATGGCATAGGGCCAGGCAGTGTCTCATTCCGTTGTACGTTGGGTCTCTATGAATCAGAACCAAATAGAAGGCACCTACCTAACAACCTTGGCTTTGAGAGGTGACCTTGGATTATCCATGTGGATCCTCTTAAGTGAAAGAGGAAAAGACTCCAGTAGCCACTGATGACCCTGAGAGGGATGGGGACCAGGACTCAAAGAATGCGGACAGGAAAAAGTAGGAAAATAGATTCTCCCTGGAGTTTTAAGAAAGACACTGTTCTGTGACCATGTGTTTTTGTGACTAGTGACATATGCATCAGGCTTCTTACCTACAGAACTAATAGTGGGCGTGAATACAAGGGACGAGATGTGTGCTAGTTTCTTCCGCAGCAATAGGAAACAAGGTGGTGAGGGGAGGGTACCTGCTGGTGGGGTTTCACTGCCTCGCATGGTGGCCGCATTAATAATCAATGGACACATTTAGTAGTGGGACTCAATGGTGAGAGGGAAGATGCTTCTTGTGTTCATCTTGAAATCAGAGCTCTCCTTGTGAGGAGGCAGTAGGAACAAGAAATAGGCAAATGCAGCCCCTGTTGTGAATAACTGAATGTCTGACGAGAGGAGTAACAGGAAATTAAGACTGGATCCACGCAAAATGGCGTGGACTATAGTGTGACTAATTTTGCATCTTGTGCTGCATGTTAAGGGCACAGCGGTTTTGAGAAGCGAAGGTTTGGGGAGCCATGCCTCCCAGGGGCATATGGGACAACCTGCAGGCAAGTTAGGCCAGCCAACATGCCTTACTCTGTTAGTCACTCACTAATTATTTCTTACGACTGAGCTCAGCGTGGGAAGGGTACAAAGAGGGCCCGATGTGGCTCCATTTGTGGTCTCTGATTTCCAGCAATTCATTGCTCACAGACGGAGAGAAACCCAGGTGTGATTCAAGCACAGCCTGGCAAATGCTGTCCTGGAGATGGTAGTAGGGGCTGGGCAGTGAGGGGGGACTGAAGGGTGACCGAGGGGGAAGATCAGCAATAGTTCTCACTAGGATTCTCTTGACCCCGTGCCTTCTTCATGCAACACATGTCCTATTGCATTATCTGGATGATTGGTTATTTGCTTGTCTGTCTTCCTGGATTTATTTTTATGTTATTAATGAAAAGGACTATACTTTATTGGTAGATTACACTGTTCTGGGTGTCATATACAGGGAAAAAATTAAAAACAAACACAGAAACTAGCAATGATTCCTTGGGGGTCTGGAAGGGGGTGGGGTTGGACAGAAACAGGGAGCTAATAACATTGAATGCAAGAATGGAGAAAATGTCCTAAAATTGATTGTGGTGATGATTGTACAACTCTTCTCGATGTGACTGGATGATTGAATTGCATGTGTGAATGATATGCCAATAAGCTGTTAACAGTAAAGGGCTAGAGTTTCTCTTTTTTGTAGTCTTATTAACTACCTTAGACTCTGGCTGCACTGATAGTCTCAACAAAAACATTAATTTCCTAGGTGACGAAGTGAGTGAGGGGGCGAGTGAAGGAGTAAGTGAGTGACTGAATATAGAAGAATGGGAAATAATCCGCATCCCAAATGCCATCACAATCGGAGTGTGGGTGCTACAACCCGGAGACACACTTGTACTGGCATTTATAAATGGAAAGCTGAAAGCAATCTCTCATTTTGCTTCCAAACACAGACCCAGTAGTGAGGGCATACCCACTCACTTGTGTATCCTGTAGCTGAAGACATGACCTCCAGGCTCCAGGAAGGGACTGTAGAAAATAATTACCACCCCTTGGTCTTGGGGCTCGGGAAGGAACACCTTGCCTTCAGGGAGCCTTAGGGATGAAGATGTTGTCTTTGGGTTATTGGTAATTCACTTGTTTTTATAAAAAGTAATTGAAATGTATTACATCAGGGGGTATTTTTTAGGTTCTATTCTTTAATCTAATGTCATTTCATTTGTATATGTTATAACTTAACTTTCTTTTTTTATTTTAGCAACATAGGCTCCCGAGTGAGCACATCTAAGTCGTCCGCTGTCTCCCTAGTCCCTTCTTATTTTTCTTTTCCTTGGGCTGTGTTCTTTGTTGACATTTACCCAGACTGAAGCCAATGGCACTCAAATGTCCTTGAATCAACTGCCTGACGTTAAGCATTTTCCTGCTCTAAAAGGAGTCATGTGGCCCTACAGCAATTTGAACCAGTCTCATCATAGTGTCAGAGCTCTAGTGGGTTAGTAGGTAACAGGTTGGGCTGCTAATCAAAAGGTCAGCAGTTAGAAACCACCAGCTGTTCCTTGGGAGAAAGAGGACACTTCCTACTCTAATACGGAATTACAGTTTCAGAAAGCTACAGGGGAAATTCCACTCTGTTCTTTAGGGTGGATGAGTGATTGCTATTACTGCTATTGGCTGTGTTCTTAATGAGTAGAAGTTCAAAATAGTTTGTTTTTTTCCCCTATGTATCATACAACTTAATTGTTCAATCATATTAAAAAGATTTGTGCAATCATCACCACAATCAATTTCAGAATATTTTCATCTCATGCTCACTGCTGTCAGTTCCCATTCTCCTTCGGCATGCCCCTAGCTAGTTATTGTCTCTGTAGAGCTGCCTATCTTGGATTTCTTATACAGAAAATCATACACCACTTATCATGAATTGACTTGTGCTCCCCCAAAATAATGGTTGTAAATCTTAACATCCTATACTCATGGTTATAATTACATCTGGGAATGTGTATTCTTTGTTATGATAATGAGACCACATTAGTGTAGCATGTGATCAGAATAAATTTCCTTTGAGATTAAAAAAAAGCAAAAACAAACAAACAAAACCGTAGAGAAGCCAAGGAGAAAGCGAGAAACAGATATGGGGAAAGGCCACCTTGTCTGAGGATCCCCAAGGAGGGAAGGAACGGACACTGAAGAGACAATGACTGTCCCCCGGAGCCAAAAAAGAGAGAGGCCTTCAGCTAGAGCCAACACCCTGCCTTTAACTTATATTTCCAGTTTTCATTCCTGTTTTTCAAAGCCGCCTCTTTGTGCTCTTACTACTTAATACTACCAGATAACTAGTACACCGTTTCTGTTATTCCAGAATCAGTGCAGGGGTAGACTAGAGAAACAAATCCAGAGACACGCATATGTGTATAAGAAAGGGCTTTATATACAAGAGCAGTTGACTATTGAGAAAACATGCCAGCCCAGTCCAGATCAAGTCCATAAGTCTAATATTAGCCCATTTGTCTGATACGAATCTATAAAGCCCCCTTCAAACTCACAAAACTCATGAAATGATGCTGAATGCAGGAAAATCACAGGCCAGTGGGTGGGAAGTCTTGTGGATCCAGTGGTGTTGTAAGCATCTCAGTGATGGCAGGGTTCTCTATGTGGCCTGTCTGGCTCCAGAAGTCTGGCTCCATCAGCCTCTCTACATGTCTTCTCCACAGGGATATCTTACAGGGAGTGAGCTGAGAGAGAGTGTCTACCACCCCCAAGGAGGAAATACAGGAGTTCCCAGAATCCTCAGGAGGCCATGCCCACATAAAGGCCTCATTGGCTATATCCTGATTGACAGGATAGATTCTGCCCTGTTAATCCTCAAATTGACACCAGATTATGTAACCACCACATCCCCCAAGAGAAATGTAGAGAAGAGAGGTTAAAATGATCCAAACTTCAAACCAAACTCACTACCATCAATCAGTTCTGACTCACAGAGACCCTATAGGACACGGTATCGCGGTCCCTGTAGGATCTCCTTGAAGGGATCAGAATTAGAATGAAAGTGGGAAAGTTATTCTCCTTTTTCTCTAACATGAATCACCAGAGAAGCTAGTTGGCTTTTAGGGAAAAAGTCATGACCAAACCATGTGAACAGCTCTTCTCTTCAATAACTGGCAGCTTAAAATTTCCATTTAAATATTCATGTTACAAAGCTATTGAAATTACACTTTTTGCTCATAACATACTGTGGGCCGGTAATGAGCTTTTATGATGATAGCTAATTATAAGAGGTGTTGTTTCATCTTGTGTAACAAGGTAATTTTTGGAATTTTAATTAATAACTCTCATTAATGTGTGATTCTTAAAATATGATTTTTGCATATATTTTATTTAAGAGGAGAGAAGTATTTCTGTAGTTTGGGATTTTATTAGACACTTGAAATGGATATCATTATATTTGCATAAATCCAAAGAAAATACTGCAATTATCTCTTGGAATCTTTTATTTAGAATATTAGCCACTGATTTAAAGATTTGCAGAATCATCATTTCTAGCGTGATGGTGATGGAATTTTCTGCCCTACAATTTATTTTTATAGGAACACAAATACTTTTAAGAATTGCATTGACTCTGTCTACTGATAATACAATAGAATTTTCTAGTAGCAATATATTGAAAACTTTTAGTAAATCCTGGCATTTGATGCCATGTAGTATGGGTGCCTTCTGATGCAAGTGGTTAATGTTATATTATATATTTTGAGCTAGTATTAATTTGTAAAGCATATTATATCTGCTGCATGGGCATTGAAATATTTAATGTGGTTCTGCTAGCAAAATTTTCTGTAACTGCCACCAGATGACCTTTACATTCATGGGTCTGGGTAAGAAGGTGGGGGAAGACACTGATAAGGTTCACCTGTAAGTTGTTAACTGGATTTGTTGATTGCTATCTTGTTGGGTATAAAATGAGTCCTCTGAGAAACAGGAGTCAGGATTTCACTACCAGCAAGAGCCAGGGATGGAGTATGTCCGTCCTCTGGACTTGAGACACCTGCATAGGGAGCCTCTTTGATCCAGAAGACAGCTGTGGCATCAGAGGAGCACAGCAGAACTAGGACCCATGGCATGAGAACAAGAAGTTGACTTCCCAGCCCACAGAGCGAGTACAGTTGAGTGCTTTAAAGGTCGGGGTTTGGCTTGTGGAGAGGGTGTCTCTGGACACTTAACTGGGGGCCTTGCTGACCCATGGAAGTGGAGCTGGGTGCCTTAATGTTGTGGCCTTCTGTACTAGGATGCCTCTGGGCACTTAACTCAGGGAGCTGGCTTCCGGTGGAGTGGCATACCCTTTAGCATTTATTTGCAGCCTTGAAAGAACGTTGTCATGTGTCCTGATGAAACATTTGTATTCTGAGCATATCTCACCTGTATTGCAACCTGTTAATTTCCTTAATAAATCTTTTAATCATGCATATTGCCTTACATTCTGAATTGCCATTGCTATGAATTATAAACTCAGTAGCTGTAGGAGTAGAAAGTGTTGTGAATGACAGAATATCTGCTATTAAAATTGTTATGTAAATATTTCTACAGTGATATTTCAAAAGAGCCCCTGTCAGAGATCCAGGGTGAAAGGAAGGGATGGTATTGGTAGTTTCAATTTATAAGGAAAGACAGAGAGGCTGGTGAAAGGCATTATGTGTCCCTATAAACCACAGAGGCTGCCATCAAAACAGATACTCGGATTGTTAATCTTATCCCTTGCATTGAGTATGCATCCCATTACACACATTAGCACAGACTGAGGTGAACAAAGTAACGTCAAATGCAACCCAAGAGATCTGAGCCTAGGACCCGAACATCCAGGAGGGAATATGAAGGTATCACTGGAAAAACACTGTATGTAGATATGACACCCAGGAAACTTACTGTGAAAATTGTGAAATATGCCCTAGTTACCTTTTGAACAACACAAAATTATTATTTTGTATCAAGATTGGTAACCAAAAATCAAGTATCAGATGGGAAGTCTCGAAGCAATCATGTATTTTGTTTTATTTTTTCCATCTCGGTTTCTTGCTTTTCATGGTGTGTAGAAGTCAAAGTAAATGACATATCTCCTTCCCCCTCATTTCTAAAATTCTCTGAAAATGTGGTTGTTAAACAGCGACCAAATGATACGCTTAAATAGCACATGACAAGAGAAGATCAATAATGAGGTATCCTGAAGTAGTGCAACATGACATCTGTGATAGTTAGGGTTTTGTGTCAACTTGGCTTCCCAGGGATTCTCAGTGGTTTCACAGTTTAGACCTAGAAACCCCTTGTGGTGACATCTCAGGGATATACCCTGCTTCCAATATAAGCAGATACTGTGGAAAAGCTTGGCTTGTTTTTTCTGAGTCTGGATCCTGCATCTGCTCATCAACCTCCAGTTCTTTGGAATAGATCCAACATACGACAATATTGATTGCCAGTTCTGGGATTCATCCAATCTTGATAAGTGGTGTCTGTCATTTTTTCTGTGGACCTTGAAATCATTGACCTCGACAGTCACAAGCCTGGTCAGCCAACTTTGGATTCCTTAGTCTCTGTAGCTCCATGAGTTCATGGAAGCCTCCAGCCTGACATTTGCCAGAGACCTGGGACTTTCACACTTCCACAGCTCAGTGAGCCATTTTTTCTGATGGAAATATTTATCTCTTTAGACATACATGTGCTAGGATGATTTTGGTTTTCTGGAGAACTCATCCCAAGACAATATCCTAAAACAGACAAGTCGATGAGCTGTTGGATGACATGGCATTTGAGTGCCCTTGAGTGTCAACAGATACAGCAGGGTCACCTCGGGATGTGTGACTTGAAAAGCTGGCACGGTGACCTGTGAACATACAGGTCCTAAGGCAGAGTTGGAGCAGTCGCAGGCATCAGTGCTCTGGGATGCAACTCAAGATGGGAGAATTCCTTTGGGGCAAGAAAGGCAGTCAACCAAGAGGCACTTCTAAAAGAATGACAGGTCTCAGGGCTGAGGCTACCACGGCTCTCCAAACAATGTGTGTCCGCTCTGTTGAGTTTATGGCTGTGCATGTTGTCAGTAGCGACATCCTTGAAAGCCCTCACTGAAGGGGGATTTTTCTTAGACTGCAGCTACTGGGTGGTTGTCAATATAGCAGACACCAAAACACGGTTGCCAGGACAGATTGGAAAAAAAATGTGTTTAACAAGGAATTAGAATCAACCACCCAGTATCTTAATTCTAGAGGTATCTTGAGTTTAAGAACATGCAGAAAATTTACTCCATGCACACTGTGTTTGATACATGTATGTTCACCACGGGTGGGGCAGGGGCGACTTACCAACAACATACTCTAAAACATGCATTCTCATCTACTTCTGCATTCAATCCATTACAAAGTGTAGTTTTAGTAGACCTTTATAAGGCATATCTGACCTCACACAGAAATGTAGCTAGAAACGGGGGCATCATTTTAGTAGATTTTTTAGATGGTCGTGTATAATCATCTTTCATACTTCACCCAAATTGACAAAAGGTCATTTTTTTCATGGTTTGGTTGCAATATAGAAGCTTAAACCTTAATAAATATTAGTCTATCTTATTGTGTTAGTCTGGGTAAACTAGGGAAACAAATCCACAGAAACTCATATATGTATAAGAGAGAATTTTATATAAAGGGTTAGTGAACATTAAGAAAGCATCCCAACCTGATGCTGCCCAAGCCCATAAGTCTGACATTAGCCCATAGGTCCAACACCGCTCTACAAAGTCCTCCATCTCACAAAACACACGCAGTGACACTGACTGCAGCAGGAAAACTGAATCAGTGAGCGTGTAAGCATCTCAACGCTGGCAGGGGTCTCGCGCGGCTCTTCCAGCACCCAGGGCTGCATCAGGGTAGGTCCATGTGGCTTCTCCTGGGGGATGTCTCATAGGAAGGGAGCCTTGCCAGCTGAGGCATTGAACTAGCTAAGGCATCCACAACTGGTCTGAGCATCAGAGAGCAAGAGACCAGAGAACCAGAAAGGCGAAGCTCAGTGTATTAGTCTAGGTACTTTGGAGAAACAAATCCACGGCGACTCACGTATAAGAAAGAGTTTTATGTAAAGAAAATGTGCATCATGAAAACATCCCAACCCAATGCTGCCCAAGCCCACAAGTCCAACATTAACCCATTAACCCAACACCAGTCCACAAAGTCCTCCACCTCACAAAACAGAGGCAATGACGCCACCTGCAGGAAGAAAGCTGAGTCAGTGAACGAACAAGCATCTCAGCACTAGCAGCGGTCTCCACACGGCTGCTCCAGCACCCAGGGCTGCATCGGGGTAGGTCCATGTAGCTTCTCCTTGGGGATGTCTTGTAGGAAGTCAATCTTGCAAGCTGAAGCAGGGAACTGCTAAGGCAGCTGCACCCGGTGCAACCATCACAAAACAAGAGACCCGAGAACTAGAAAGGCGGGGCTCACCACCCTTTTATCCCTCCGCCTTTCAATTAGCCTCACATGTGATTATCAGCCAGGCTGGCACAATTAACTAACTCACTCACCAAGTTATTTTATCTCTCCCCCCTTCAATTAATCCCACATGTGTTTATCGGCCAGGTTGGCACAATAAACCTTAACTATCTCACTTATTATGGTTGTAATTTGAAGAATAAGGTGCATCTGACTCCAGGCAAAACTGGACAATAAATAAGGAAGATTGAAGACTTGATGTATTTGAATTACAACGTTGGTGAAGAACATTAACTGTCAACAAACAAATCTGTATTGGGGTAAGTACAGCTGGAATTCCCCTTGGAAGCGAGGATGGCAGGATATTGTCTCACTTCAGTCATGTTATCCAGAAGAAAGTGTCTCTGGAGAAGGAGATTGGACTTGGTAAAGTAGAGGGTCAGGAAAAAAGAAGAGCCTTAACAAGATGGAATGACAGAGTGACTGTGAGCATGTGTTAAACCACAACAATACTTTTGAGGATGGCACAAGAATGGTTGTATTTCCTTCTGTTTCTATGAGTAGAACTGGCTCGATGGCACCAACACCATCGGACATCCATATATACTTCTCTCATCTAACTTAATACTAACTTACCATCTAACAGCAAACGGCAACATATTGCTCTTTCTTGTACTTGGAAGGGTCTTTTTACTCATTGTGACAAAGCGAAATGAATTACTTATGACTTTTCTACCCATTTCTAGACAACTCCAATCAAATGATTGGGTAGACCACGCAAATACAATGTTGGCAGGACTCTAATTTGGGGATTGGTTAGTTTTGTCATTCCTCTGGTGGTTCAAATAAGGTATTTAAATGATAGGAAGAGAGAATTCCTGTTCTTTAGATGTTCTAGAAGTTTAAGTGGGGTATACTCAAGTTTGTATTTGGCTCTTATGGACTTGTATCTAATTTTCTTTGGTGTCAACCTGAACTTACATACAAGCAATTGATGCTCTGCCCCATAGTCAGACCTTGGCTTCATCTTAGCTGCTGATATTGAGCTTCGCCATTGTCTCTTCCTACAGATGTACTCAGTTTGATTTCTGTGAGTTCCCCCTGGAGAAGTCCACGTGTATGGTTGCCTTTTATGTTGTTGAAAAAGTTACTTGCAATGAGGAAGTCATTGGCCTTTCAAAATTCTATCATATGCTCCTGAGTTTAATTTCTATAACCAAGGCCATGTTTTCCAACTATTGTTCCTCCCTCCTTGTTTCCAAATTTTGAATTCCAATTTCCAATAATTAACAATGCATCTTGATTGCATATTTGGTCCATTTCAGTCTGAAGTAAAAAGATGTTACTATGCACCAAATACTCTATCCTTAAAGTTTTCTGATCTTAATTGTGGTAAATTTTTAATTTCCTACTGAGACCTCATAAGCTCCCCCTTCCCCCACTCCCATAATAGGTTTGGGTTTTTTTGCCATATCTTACACAATCCAAAATATACATTCACATGCAATTCTGTTATTTGATCCCATTGAGTGGGGCTCAATAGTTATCAGGCTATCCACTCCCTATTCCTCTTACCCCACAACTCCCACCTTCCCTTACCATCAGGGAACCATTACTCCTGTTACTGTTTCTGAAGAGCTTTCTATCTTGGCTTTCATGTACTGAATAATCTTAAAAATATAAATGTACATACACTAATCTAACATGATTAATGAGGCAAAACAGATAAAAACCATAATAGTAACGAGTGGGAATATTAAAGAACTAGAGGATAGTCATGTGTTTCATCAGTGCTATACTCCCCATGAAACCTATTGATCTTGAGTATTGTCTAGGAGTTCTGTGTGGAAATCACAGCAGATTATTAAAGCAGGGTATTGAGCCCACCAGAGAAATGGAGTGTTTTGGGAGGAAAAGTTGGTGCTACAGTAAGGAAAAGAAGGGAAGAGGGTGGAAGTATGTTTGGTCTATGCCTTGTGGAAATTGGCCTTGGGCTGCTGTGGATAGTGAGTGTCCTTCTCCCTACTGAATTAGGAAGTCAGGGGAGATCAGTTGTGGGCTGTCACACCATCCTCTCACCCATGTAGGAATTTGGCCATTTAGAAACACTGATTCATCAAGCTACATAGATGTTTCAAATATTGAGACATTTCACTGGACAATTGTGGTAGTTATATAATCTGTTGTCAACGTGAGAGTTAAAGGGTGGAGTTTAGCTTGTGAATCAGGTCATAGCTTGATGACCTCATTTGGAGCCACTAAGGAAATAAATAGCTTTCTGGATGCAGGACACTCACTCACTTCCTGTGAGAAATCCCTGTTGACAAGACACATGGAGATATGCTAGAGCCCTGGAGCTGAAGGAGCCACATAAAGACCCTTGCCAGCACTGAGATGCTTCTCCCATCACTGGGTCCACAAGACTTTCTACCCACTGGCCTTTGATCTTCCTGCATTCAGCGTCACTGCATGTGTTGCATGAGTCTGAAGAGGACTTTATGGGACATATGGGCTTATATTGAGCTTATGGACTTGATCTGAACTGGGCTGGGATGTTTTCTCACTATGCAATTGCTCTTGCATATAAAGCTTTCTCTTAAACACATATGAGTGTCTATGAATTTGTTTCTCTCATCTACCCAGACTAACACAACCATATTTTAAAAATCACCACCAGTCTTATTTGAAACCTTTATAAACATTGAGGTGCTTTTAAAACTCATGTTAGGGTATAATTGCTTTCCAAAATTATAAATTTTATTTGAAATGCATTGTTGGCAATGTGTACAGTCAGTGTTTTCCACTGTGGAAAGACCTTGGAGTTCATTATCAAGGAAATGCCAGTCTAAGGCCAAAGTCTGAGCAGCTACAATGACTTTCAGTATGAATCTTCTAGGTAAAAATCATTCCCGGAGAAAGGGATTGGTTCCGTGTGCCCCTCAAGCACGGCACTTTTCCTGAGGCAGCATCTGCAGGTCTCCATGTCTTCTTCCCATTTCCTCAAACAATGTTAAAAAGACAGGAACTCAATGGCAAGTTATTGAATGCCAATGAAATAAATACATTTAACTTCTTGACCAGAACATTGTGCAGCACCTTCTTTCTGACATTTTTTAACGTGGCCACAAAGTATGCCCCCACAGCTTGTCTGTCCTTGCAACGGTTCTCACATCTATTACTTATAGATGAACCAACCACCTCCTTAGACATGAAAATGGCTAAACTTCATCTCTGAACATGGTTTCAGGAGAGACCAGTCCCTGGAAAAGGACATTATGGTTGGTAAAGCTGAAGGGCAGTGAAAAGGGGGAAGTTCTTCCACAAGATGGATTGACATTGTGGCTGCAACAATGGGCTTGAACACATGAACAATTGTATGGACGATGCAGGACGGGGAAGGGTTTGTTCCATTTTACATAAGGTCCCTATGAGTTGTAACTGACTCAACAGGACCTAACAACAACAACAACAACAAAGAAGTTCAGTTTGCTGCCACTGCCTATACTCTCCTAAAATGCCATCAGATTTACCACCATTGTTTCTGCACCATAAGGACAAATGTCCTCACCATAAAAAAGACAATGTCCTAGCATTATTTATTAAAATAAACAAGCACAGTTTAAACTTTCGGAGTCCCTGAGTGGTAGAGTAGAACTTCTAGAATGGCTTGGAAGATCCTATGTCTTAATCAACAGGGTCTGTAGATGCGGGGAGACATTTCTCCCCATGACCGATGGCTTTATGTTGTATGACAAACTGACTTTAAAAGGGGGGAACTATTCTCAGCTAATCACATGAGCTCTTGCAAGCCCTGTTCTTTCTCTAGTGATGGCAGAAAGGGAATGCAGAGAGAGGAGTCAAAAATTCTTGAACCTTAAGAAGGCCTGGTGCTTTTTTACTGGCACTGAAGAAGCAGGGACACATAAGATATCAACCATGAAGGCAGCAACGAGAAGCTAAGGACAGCCTCAGTCAAGGCCACATGGACACGCACAGCTGCAGTCTCACTGCAGATGCAGCTTAGTTCTACCAAGACCCCGAAGGTGCCTAGGAGAGGCTGTCCTCCCAGAAAGTCTAGCAGGAAGACATCCTTGCTGACTCCGGGATCCTGGCTTCCTGAAACTTGTAGCAGAGAATTTAGTCTCATGGTTTGGGGCTCCTGATCCATGGGAACGAAGGAGAGATAAGCATGAGCTGGTTTGACTCCTAGTTTTGCCCACAGGAGTTGAGGAGTAGAACACTCTGGAAGGGCCTTGTAGATTATTCTGCCCCATGGCATAGTCCACTCTGCCTCACAGTGACTGCCTCCTAATATTTCAAAGGCTGTTGTCTTTACAGAAGCAGTCTGCCACATATTTCACATCATTTATCTGGACGACTGGCTAGTGGGTTCAAACCACTAACCTGGTGGTTAGTAGCTGAGCACTTAAAGCACCGTGCTATCTGCACTTTTCACAGGAACTCTCTCTCTCTCAAGGGCCCAAGTGTTGACACCACAGCTGCCTTTTATATACTGAATTTAGTCTTTCCTCGACCAACTGGTTGAAGATATTGCATGTTGAGATCATAAACTGGTTTCTCATGGCCAAATAACACACCTTGATGAGGTTAGTGGGTTCCACAAACAGTAACCCACACAGGCCCTCTCAGTCAGAGGGTGACATTCAAAACTCAGGAGTTGTCTCATGAAGATCCAGACTTTTGACTTATTTCAACAGGCACAATACATGGAAAGAGAGCATTCATTCCTTTAGGGAAACATTTGATTAAAGCTGATTTAAAATTGTCTTTCTAGCCCAGGGATTTACTCTTCAATAAATGACCCCAGGTTCCCCTGTGTATGCTCAATTCAGTTTATAGTCACTTCTGTCATCCATACGATATTCCTGGTGTCCCCTGCTCAGAGCTCTGAGTCAGGCTGGTTTCCCCCAGACAGTGTCTCCCTTTCCACTTCTTTATCCCATTGTCCCCTGGAGGTAGCCTTAACCAGTTGGATCCTGTTTCCTTTGATGAGAGTGGATTTGCCCAGAGGAAGGAAAAGAGAAAGATCCTTGGACAGTGATTTAATTGTGACTGATGCAGGCTCTCTTGGTATCTCCACTCTGATGTGAGGCAAGTTTGATGTGAGATTCATAACTTGAAATTTTATAGGTTTGGTTTGGTTTTACTATGTTTAGTAATAGAAGTTCTTTTTAATATAAATCTCCTATGACTCTTCAGACATCACTAGGGTATGATCTTACTGGCCCTAGTCATCAACAAGACAGCTCTGACTCATGGGGACCCTCTGGGTGTCCGCGTAGCACATTGCTGGTCCTGTTGCATCTTCACGGTCCTCGGTATGGTCCGAGCCCACGGTGTCAATCGCGCCGTCACTGAGTTTCTCCCTCCGTTTCACTGACCCTCCCCTCCTCGTGGAGTCCCTCTCCTGAGATGGCTCTTTCTGGCTATTGTGGGATCAGAATCTGGCTCAGCGCAGTTCTGAACCCACTGCTTTCGACACAGAGACCAGAACTGCTTGGGTCTTCCTCAGGCACGTCGTAATCCTGATTGACTGGGAAACTGGTACTTTTCTTCCAGAGTAAATTTGTTGACTTGATGAATCTGTTTCCATACCAGGGATCTAAAATCATGTTTTTCTAAGTAAAATTACGAGGTAAGCAGAAAACTGTAGGAATCCTGAAGGTAGGGTTCAGTAAGTTATGTCTCAAGGCATTCATGAAATGTTACCTAGTTCCTCATATGTATTTTTAAAATCATTTTATTGGGGGCTTGGACAGCTCTTATCACAATCCATCCATCCATCCGTTGTGTCAAGCACATTTGCACATATGTTGCCACCAACATTTTCAAAACATTTTCTTTCTACTTGAGTCCTTGGTATCAGCTCATTTTGCCCCTCTCCTACGCTCCCTCTCTCATGAACTCTTGACAATTTATCTTTTTTTTTTTTCATATCTTTTATTAACCGCTGTCTCCCTTCACCCATTTTTCTTTTGTCTGTCCTCCTGGGAGGACATCATTGTGATTGTACATCACAATGTACATCATTGTGATTGGTTTCTCCTTTCTCCCCCCACCTTCCCCTAACCATCCTGGTATCACTGCACTCATTATTGGTCCTGAGGGGTTTATCTGTCCTGGATTCCCTGTGTTTTGAGCGCTTATCTGTCCCAGTGTACATCCTATGGTTTAGCCTGATTTGTAAGGTAGAATTGGGGTCATGATTGTTGTGGGGAGGAAGCATTTAAGAAGTAGAGGAAAGTTGTATGTTTCATCGGTGCCATACTGCACCCTAATTGGCTCGTCTCTTCCTTGTGACCCTGCTGTAAACGGATGTCAATTGTCTACAGATGAGATTTGGGTCTCCACTCCATACTTCCCCTCATTCACATTGATATGATTTTTTGTTCTGGGTCTTTGATGTCTGATACCTGATTCCATTGATACCTCATGATCACACAGGCTGGTGTGCTGCTTCCATGTGGGCTTTGTTGCTTCTCAGCTAGATGGCCACTTGTTTATCCTCAAGCCTTTAAGACCCCAGATGTTATATCCCTTGATAGTCAGGCACCATCAGCTTTCTTCACCACATTTGCTTATGCACCCACTTTGTCTTCTGTGATCATGTCAGGAAAGTGAGCATCACAGAATGCCAGGTTATTAAGAACAAAGTTTTCTTGCATTGAGGGAGTACATGAGTAGAGGCCAAATATCCATCTGCTACCTTAATACTTAACATCTAAATATATGTACATAGATCTATTCTCCTATCATTATGTATAAATGTGTTTATATATGTACATGCTTATATTTAGATGTCTGTAAATGTCCTTTGCCTCCCAGTTCTTTCCTCTATTTCCTTTTATTTTCCTCTTGTCCCACTATCATGTTTGGCCTTCATTTGGGTTTCAGTAATTCCTCTCAATTGCATTGCCCTTGATGAAGCCTCACCAGGTATGCTATACCCTCCTCACTATCGATTTTAGATCACTTGTTGTTCTCTTGTCCCTGGATAGGTTGACACTCCCCTTCCTTTCATCCACCTCCCCTTCTACCATGTTCCCCCAGAACCATTAGTCCCGCTTTTTTCTCATACTTTTACTTAATGAGCCTTTCTAATCTTAACATCAGTGTATTTTTCTTTGTTCTGATGTACTGATTTGATCTCAGGGGTATAATTGTGTCCATTATGTTGATCAAACAGGAGCACCAATGGATCAGAAAACAATGGCAAATTTTTCTCCTCATCAGGGTCTAAATCCACTCAGTGAGACAAATTTTCTCCTACTCATGAGTGACTACTTTCAGCATTTTCAATACTCTTTCACATCACATTTTGGTGATAGGAAGTTTTCCAATTATTTAAATCCCATAGATGGTCTTAGCTGCATCATTAAAATGACAATCTCTGTCTTTCACAAGATTAGCCACAGGAGTAATAGGCCTTACTTCCAGCAGTGAAGACTTGGAAAGAAAATTAGATGTAAAACATGAGATCAGTAACTGAATAAATCATGCAGTCCTCTATAGTGGTAAGTCCACTATCTACTAAACTACATGCAGCAGATTACCCAGAAAGGCTGTCATTCTTCCGCAATTTGTATTTATTAAATATCCACTTTCCTTAAGGTACTCTCCCCTCACACACAATACAATATAGCAAAGTTCCAAATCTGCATCATATCATCTAGTGAGTGGAGATGATTTCAGCAATCTGTGATTTTATCAAAATAGTTCATGAAAAAGAGGATGATGAATATGAAAGCATGTATACAGTATGCTCTGTTTTGAAGAATAAGTATTTACATCACAACAATGTTTATATACACACAGGTATAACAGTAGGATTCTTGGATTGCAAATATTATTATGATTCTTATACTTAAAATAAAAGCATTATTTCGCTTTTTATATGTGTGCTTTCTAAAATTATAATTTAAACAGAGCACCATAAATATCTTAGCTCTTTTGGGGGGGTGTTAATCTCTTATTTATATCTTTCATTTCTTATTTATATATTCATAATATTTTATGAATTAAATTGAAATTGATGTCACTTTGTGATCTAAGATGTGCTTGACTCAAGTCCATGGGTTTTCAATCACCTAAATGCATGAGAAAGCTGGATAATGGGCAATGGAGACAGGAGAAGAAGCATTGTGCTTGGATTGCTATGTTGGTGCAGTGTATGAATATACCATGCGCTCCCAGAGGAAGGAACAAACCTGTCTTGGAAGGTGTGCAGAAGTGAGGATGGCAAAACTTTATCTCACGTCCTTTGGCAATGTTTTCAGGAGGAACTTGTTTATGGAGGAGGTGATTATGCTGGGTAAAGTAGAGGCCATGGAGAAAGTTTAAGACCCTCGCTGAGATTGATTGGCACAGGCGCTAAAACAATGGGCGCAGGCACAACAGTGACTGTGAGGATGGCACGGGACCAGGCAGCGTTTTCCTTCTGTTGTAATTGTAATTCAGTGTCTATTTTATTGTAATTAATTGTAATTTGTGAGTCAGCACCAACTTGATGACTGCTGACAACCAAAATATGTAAGAGTTAAATATAATAGTTAAATATAATCTATAAGTTATTAGATATTTGAACTTGAGCTCAATGATATTAGGTGACCTGACTCATAGTTGAATCAACTTTATTTCTGCTTTCTCTTGTACATTTTAGGAAACCTTTGTCTATCCACATAAAAAGCGCATACCTTTGCACACTTGATTCTATATGAGTTCTCGGTTTCTTTCCTTATGTGCATTCTCATTTTATTTTTTTCTCCCTCAGTAGTTGAAGATTTTCTATCCTCTTTAGCAATGCATAGTGGCCCATCTGAACAAGTTGGAATATGTCAGTCCATCTTTTAATTTCCTCATCCCAGGTCCCTGGGTTGTATTAACTATTTGACCTTAGTGTCTAGCTCACAGTTGGTGGTTATTGCTTCCCAATAAGCTTTACAGAAAATGTTCTTGGGATCAGATTCCTAGCATTTGTAAGAAGACAAGAGCAAGGTTCACCGGTGGGGATTAATTCTATCACATATACGATATGCCCATGATAACCAATACAATTCACGGGAATCACTACGATTATGTCACACTAAAAAAATAGAAAAAAATATCCTGCAAATGTAGGGCGACACTTGGAGAAAGGAGATGGAGGGGAAATGATACAGCTTCCCTTAATTTCAGAGGAAATGTGATAATATCACCTGTAGCCGCTATGTTGTTAGGTTCCATCCAGTCTAGTGAGTTCTGATTCGAAGCACAAGGAAACGCTACCTTATCCTGCATCACCCTCACAACTGTTGTTATGCTGGAGTTCAATGTTACAACCGTGTCCATCCATCTCTTTGAGGGTCTCCCTCCACCCCCATCCCCGATCCTCTGCTTTTCCAAGCATGGTGCCTTTTCCAGTCACCATGATAGCAGTGAGTTTGTGTTTCTCGCTGTCTCCAGTGTTAAAACTCTCTGTGTCTTGGGATTAGGTGATTTCTAGCACAGGGATCGCTTGTCCAAAGGGCATGTTTTCTCTGTTTTCTTTTCCTTCCTAGCCAATGGGTCCCCATTTCCATCTCTGGGATAGCTCATTTTAAGCTTAGTGGACTGACCATACTGACCAATCCACCTTATTTACATGGTCCTGGCCCCACAAGCAGAAGCCTGGTCGTGTAGTGGATATATGTTGGGCTGCTAAAGCGAAGGTCAGCATTTCAAAACCACCCGCCACACCAGAGGAGAAACACTCGGCTTTCTACACCCATTAAGAGTTCCAGCCTCTGAAACCCACAGAGGATGTCCTATAGGGTCCCCATGAGTCAGAGTCTTCTTGATGGCAGTGAGTTTGGGTTGGTTAACAGATCCACAAGGGTGCTGTGCACCTTATTTTCTTTTTATGTTTTTAAAACATTTTGCACACTTCACATTTATTTGCTCATAGTCATGACCAGTTATCATTGGTTGGATTTGTTTAGCTCATGGCAACCCCATGAAATTCAACAAGAGCCACTGGATTTTCAATGACTGTCACCTTTCTTTCTTTTTTCCCCCTTTTTAAAATAAATCATTTTATTGACAGCTTATATATAGTATAACAATCCATATGTCCATGATATCACACGGACTTGTACAATTGTTGGTGTCAACAATATCTAAACATTATCTTTCTTCTTGAGTCCTTTGATATCAGCCCCTCTTTTATTTCCTTCCTCCAACCTACCTAGGGACCCTACCATCCCTGCAAACCCTTAATATATTACATATTGTTAGCATTATTTATACGTGCTATACACCGCCCGTTCTATCCCTTCACCTACTATTCTGGTTTTCTTCCCAGGAAGGGGGTTATTCTTCTGGCACTGCTCTCTATTCCCTCTTCTCTCCCTTCCTCCCCCTTCGCTTCCCCCATCCTCCTGGAATCGTTGCTCTAATTACTGTTTCTGAGGAGGTTGTGCATGCACCATATTTTCATTATTGGACAGGCAACATTAAAATGATGTCCTGCATCACAATATTGTTCTGAAAGGAATCATAAGTAACACCAGTATTGAAAGCATATTTAATATGTAGTCTTATTTCATGGATAGTCTTATGTTTGATTGAAGATGATTTATTTAAATAGTACATAAATATCAAATAGCTACAATTTACTACAAGCAACTCTAAAAGCATTGAAGTTAATTGTACTACTTAACTGAAATAGAGATGAAATGTATATCTCATGTCCTTTACAAGATGTTAAAATAACGTGAATCAATTAACGATTTCTTAATAAATAGTAAAAATTTTCACCAATAATCAAGCAAAATGTAATGTATCAATAATGAATTGATTCTGTTTTTACATAGATTATTTCTCTACTACACACTGTTGAATCCTGTCATAGAAATACCATGTGCATAAATCCATGGAGCAGAGAGCAACGCTTTCTTTAAAGCCTACATTGCTGCTGATTGCCTTATAGAAAAATTCCAAAGGAAATGCCAAGTTTACATGAATGTGGATGGAATTACAGCTGGTGTAATACATGGCGATTTAAATAAGTGCTATTGATCTTTGCTTATCACAAACTCAAAAGCCTATGGATCGGCAACGTTCTCTCTTTCGGCCTTTCTTTTCCTAAACCTGTTTTAGAAGATAGCAATTTGTTATGACAACCTGCTCTATTCATCAGGACTACAAAGAACCAGGCATTTGTCAATATGCATTCTGAGCAGAGCACTTGTTTGGTGCAAGTGGCGTACTGTGGCTGAAAATTAGCCTCTGAAATCAGCTACCTGATACACTAAGTACAATACAGCAATTGCACCTTTCAGAAAGAAATCTCAGCACAAAAAAGAAATTTTGCTTTTCCCTGTATGCATGTATATCCATTTTTTTCAATACATTAGATGCTGATTGTACTTTCGAAAGCATAAAATATAAATGCATGGGAAATGCATGCACATACAATCCAACAATCTTCCATAAATTATGCGGTGATGTATTTTATCCTGATCCAAGTTAGATGTGGAGAAAAAAAGATGCTATTCTGTAATAACAAATATTCAAGGTAGCCTAACCATATGTACAAGATGTGTTTAAATGTCAGTTTGAGAACTTAGCTTGTGCCTGATCTAAGGCAGGGCATTTTCTATGACTGCACATGAGTACAAAAGATGGACTATAGATAAAAGAGACCAAAGAAGAATTCATGCATTTGAATTACAATGCTGGTGAAGAATACCTGGAGAAGGACTCCAATGCTTCGTAGAGGATCAGCACCTAGGCCGCCGCCCCTCACAGAGATGGATTCACCCTGAGCCTGCAGCAAGGAGTCCTTCTCCAGGGATTGTTTCCTCCATCAGAACAAGTTCAATGCACTCAAGACCATGTCTAGCCATCTTGCCTTTGAAGGACCACCTGGCTATACTTTCTTCTAGATTTGTTCATTCTTCCTGGGCAGTCAACAGTGTATTTAATATTTTTCACCAGCATTATAATTCAAATGAAATCACACAGCGTTCCCTTGATCTGTTAGAACAACTAGTTCCTGGTCCATATATGAACATCTTTCTGAAAATCTCGTCACTTTTTGCAACTTGATAAATGCCAGACATGTTCTCCCCTTTTGGGGATATTTCAGGGTTTCTTCAAGCATCCAATTTTGTATTACCTTCATTTCTTGATTTTGCAATGATATTTTGTGTTCTTCATGTATAATATCCTTTGATATTATTCCATAATTAACTAGGTGTTCAGTAATTAGTGTTCAAAAGATCAAATCTATTCTTTCAATGGTCTCTACATTAAGGGTGTATATAGTCAAGGTCATATTTAGCTCTTTTAAACATGTTTAAATATTCCTCATATTCAAACTGAATTTATGAGCAATTGGTAACCTGTTCCACAGTTAGGTCTGACTATTGTTGTTACTGAACTGTATAAAAAATAACTCATCAATATATTTAGAGGGAAGATTATTAACAACCTCAGGGATGCATATGAAACAATCTTCCTTGTGGAGAGTAAAGAGGAATTGAAGCATTTGTTGATGAAGATCAGGGATTGCAACCTTCAATATAGATTAAAATTTAATGTAAAGAAGACTGAAATCTTCACAACTTGACCAAGAGATAATATCATAATAAAAAGAGAAAAGATTGAAGTTGTCAAGGATATTGTCTTGCTTGGATCCACAATGAAAGCTCATGTAAATATCAGTCAACAGATCAAAAGACATCTTGCATTAGGTAAATCTAATGTATAAGACCTCTTTGAAGTGTTGAAATACTAGGACGCTACTCTGAGAACTAAAACCAACCTGGTTCAAGCCATGTTTTGTTTTCAGGTTGCCTTATATGCGTGAGAGTTGGACACTGAATAAGGAAGACTAAAGAAGAATCAATGCATTTGAATTATGATTCTGAGAATGTTGGCAGTTATATAATGATGTTGATTATCAGTTGTGTAATGATTTAACTGCTCCCCACAATGTCATCTCATGTGGTCAGGCAAAGGATTGTAAGAGTACTTGAGTGGAATACAACGTTCTAATCCCGGTCACAGCCTTTATCCAATGTCAGGGGAATTTTCCTTGCATTTGGCTTGCTTCACCTTTTATCTTAGAAAATACAAAGGAAGAGAGAAGTGAGCAGAGAAGATGCCAAGACAAGTGAGGTGGTTTGACATAGAGGCTATATGCTGAGAGCTATAGGTAGAGTTTAGCTATAGTTTCAAATCATAAGGGCACCTTCAAATGTTGAGAAGACTTATATGAAACAAACCATTTTACCTTTGACCAACCTGTCAATCAGGTGACAGTCTGATGGTGCCTCCTGGGGTGTGTGGCCTTCTTATAAGGAGAATCCTCAGACCCTGGGAGCCTCTCATTCTCATTGTCCCTTTGCCTTCCTGCTTGTTGGGACTCTGCCCCTGACCCTGGGAGCTGCTGGTGCCCTGCCGTGTTTCCACACACATGGGATTCACAGGACTCCCCGCCACCGGCCCGTGCTCTCCCTGCAGCCTCCACCATTGCACATGATGACAGGAGTCTGAAGAAGGACATATAGGCTAGCATTGGACTTATGGGACATGAGCCAGACTTGCTGGCATGCTTTCTTTAAATATAATGACTTCTTCATCTTACGTTCCTTCTTATCCATAAATGAGCGTCAATGGATTTGTTTCTCTAGATAACCCAGGCTAACACAAGTGCCAACAATTCTGTACTGATTCAAACTGACCTCTGCTCAACAGAGCCAAGTGCTGCTCTGTCCTGTGGCCTGCTCCCAACTGTCACTGTTTGAGACCATGGTACAGCCAATGTGGCATCCGTCTATTGGAGGTCACCCTCTGGTTCGCTCTGGCCTGCAAATTTAGCTTTCGCTCTTCATTTCGAGTGGGATCAGCTGATTCACGCTGGCCTGAAGACCATATGTGGTGTCTCTGCTATAATCCATGACAAGGACAGAACACAGTAGAATTACTTTTGGAAAATGCCCAACGACGTCTTTGCAAAGATTTTCTTTTCCATCGCAGAAGTTTACAATGTGATTTAAAAAATTACTCAAGTGATAAGAAAACACTTGTGCATGTACACATTCCTGATGCTTATGATTCTGTCTTCCATTGATTCTTGGAACAACCTGTAAACATTTGTCTGTTTTCTTAAAAGTTTGCATTATTTTTCTAACTTCATAACTCTCAGCAAAAAGGAGTAAAAAGAGAACAGCAATCAGGAACAATCTCACGATTGGGATAAAATCCACTCTACGATGTGTTCAATTTTGTTCCCGTCTGTTTCTGATATGCATATTTTAAAATCAGACATAGATTCTTCTGGTTATGTGCTCTGCATTCACTTGAGAGTTTTAATGTTTATAATAACTAGAGAAGAAGGGCCTGCATGGAGTTGTAGAGAGGTCCTTGCAAGGAAATTGGATATTTCTGGAAGAAAGGTAAAGTGAATCCTTATCATACTACTGATGGTCTTCCTTTTAATGATGTGGTCACATTTATTTTCTCTTCAGACATCTGCTATCTGATGTGATGTGAACCATAGTAACTATTGCTCAGGTTTCAGTGAGCCTGGCGAATCTAATTTCATGCAGCACTAAGGATGCTGGTTCAGTTATCATTACCCAGTAGGGTATGCCGAACTTGGACTCGGAACTGGAATGTGCAGTATTCCATGAGACACTTTCCTAGTAAAACAGCTGACTACCTAGGGAGAATGTAAGTTTTAATTGTAGGAGACTACCCTCTTCTAGTTTGTCATGCATTTTCTTTCTGAGGAGCTAAGACTGATTTCAGTAAGTAAAAGATTTCAGGGCTAAAGTGTTCTCAGTGAACACATCTGGCTTCCTCTGGGAGCACACAGAGCCCCTTCATAAATGCTCCCACGGTTCACAGTAAGATTTGGTCCGTTCATAGCCATGGCTTCTGAAGAGTCCATTTCTTATTTTCTTTTCGTTGGGATGATAGGAAAGTTGCAACTACAAATTTTAGTTTTCAGATTCAAGATCGACTTCTATTTCAGTGACTATTAATTGCTGTCAAGATTGCACTTCTTGGAAGTGTGATGGGGACAAGGTCAGGTGATACTTTAAGAGTACTCAAAATAAATTTCAAAAATGAGGGAATCAAGCCAAGGAAAGAGAACAAAGCCCTGCCAAGAACCGTAGACACGCATGGTTGCCAACACTATAGTAAGCACAGACAATAAAGAAAGATGATGTCCTTCGTTCTGTGCTGCCAGTCTCAAGTTGGCTTCCAACTTCTCTATGCAGAGGGCATAGAGAAGATCGAGAAGAACCCGACTCTCCAGTCTACACTTTATTGCACTTTAAGCAGCTCTGAGAGAAAAAAAAATCAGAAAAAGGACTCCTTAAAAGAGAAAAACGGTAGTGTGATAAGCTTGATGTCAACATGGGTGGGCCAGGGTTCCCCCATGAAATGATCTAACTGAGTATGGTCAACTCTATAATGGGGTCTTCTGTGAAACCATTAAGCAGTTAATCTGGCCATGGTCTTAATAAACTGAAGGAGATTTCATTGAGGACGTGGCCACCTCTTAATATAGACCCACAGTGTGAGGAAAGCGAGCTCATTTCTCCTGCTGGATCTTCACCCTGCATCTGGTTCATAGACCTCCTGTTTTGTAGCCTGCAATCCCAGAAGCCATCAACCGGCCTCAGATTAATTCCGCTCTGTATCCACCAGCCTGTGCTCTTCCTGCTTGATCATCCTGCTTCTTTTTCACCTGTCCCTGCAGCGACGGGTGTCAGAGCAAGCTTCCAGTTGACGTCAGACGCTGAACTTGAACTGGACTAGACTTATCTACCTCTACAAAGATATGAGCCATTTCTTGATTGAAGTCTCTTTCTATGTTCATGGACACACACGAGTCACTGGTTTTGCTTCTCTAGAGGAGAAATCAACACTCACACAGGTAAAGAGAGAAAGCAGTATGCAGTGATGTAAGGAAGCATCCAGGGTTAGACCTTTGATTACGTACTGCTGCCACATCTCCCAGAACTGACAGTTTCCATTCACTGTCTGTGGTAGAGAAGATGGGAACTTGGGTTTCCATGGGCAGGAAGCATAGTGCTGGTGACTTCCAATGGAGTCACATCATAGCTGATGCCCTGGAGACGACTAATGTGTGCCACCCTGGGTGACTGCGGAGGCTGCTGCTTCACACTTGAGAGTGCCCCATTACCAGTTCAATCATACACCGCGTGAGTGTTCTCCAATGTATAGATCTGAACAAAATAACGTCTTCCAGCTCACCAGGTCATTTCCAGCTTTCATGCAGAATGCACATTACAGGATAATGACACTGCATTTCCATCACAGAAAGTGACAGAGCAGCTGGGAAGGGGGGGAATGGACTTATTTACTTTTAAAGGGTGGGTAATGGCTTACAAACTTCACAATTTGTAATTTCTTAGTGTCTCCTTCGCATGGTGACAATAGTCCTGAAACGAACTCTCTTGGAATAGCCAGCTTGGGATAGGCGGGTGGAAAGAGTCACAGAGGCCTGCTTTCATGGTGAGCTTCTTCAGCCTCAGCTCCCACTTGCTCGGTCTGGACCAGATAGCTCGACTGTACCGATAATTTGACTGAGACTGGCCAAGGAGCTCAGCATGGCATAGAAAGGAGCTTCTTCCAATGGTGTAAAATGCGGTTGATGAAGAGCTCAGAAACAAATCACTCTTTTGCTTGCCGAACCTGTAACTTCCTTTCCACTCTTTTCGCCAGTGTCATTGAAGTCATATTTTAAGGGCATTTTCTGTTGCAGTCTTTATCTAATGGGCCTCACAACTGTGTGACAAACAGAAAAAAAACACCAAGAAAATATTGGGAGCACCAGAGGTGAAGCCAGCTGATAATTGACAGGATCGACCTGAGGGGGTTGTGAGAAGAGCCATCAGACCAAAGCAGAGTTGTGGCCTGAATGTTGACTCCACATGCCAACCAGCCACAACAGTCAACATGCTAGGGATACACGGATGTGGTTTTTAGTCCAAGAGTGCCAATACGTTGAGTGAGGCCATCTTAATACATACCTACATTTTACTCCATGTCATTTTTTGAAGGGTACTAGATTGTCGCTCAAGGTTCCCTTCATCTGATATCATCCCCTCTTCTTTGAAATGGTGCAATAGAAATTGTGACAGGTCTTCAGGTTCACCATATCAGCAAACCCATCATCCTATGAACCTCTATATTGTTAAATGCTAAACTACTCCCTGGTGTCTATCAGGCTGCAGGAGCCCTTGTCACCATTGAGACGCCTTTGAAAAGTACTAGTGAGCCTTGCCTTACTTCGATCTACCAACATTCTGGCCAGTTTCTCTCCCGATTCTTCCACTCCCAGTCTTTAACAGATACCCACATTTCTCCTTGTGAAAAAGCATTGGCAGGAATTCTTCTCTTTCCCTTCTGCTCAAGACTGAGGCATTGCTCCTATAGCGACTTCAAACAGCATCCACTGTGTCCAGGGCAGAAATCTAAACTATCCTGACTTAGGCAATTGTAAAGCAGTATTGCTTCCCAATATGAATTATACTATTATTATTAGTTCATCATTTTAATTGCTAAGGATATGTCAATAATGATGCATGCACCATAGCGCATGCAATCAACATGCATAATACTTCTTATAATCTTGACAAATATCTTTAGGTTATACTCGCAAAATAACATATGAGACATGTCAACATTATAATAGGTGTTGAAAATATATTCATGAAACATTTCATTTTGACTACATGATACCTATAAAATAGAAGTAACATTTTTCATGTAGATTTTTTATCATTGTTAAAATGTAAGTGATGTTTTAGGGAAACTTTGACAAAATATGAGAGTAAGTCAAAGAATTATAGAAATCCTGATTAAACAAAATTATCAAGATGTGGAGTTATTATTTCTCAACCTATCCTCTGTTTAGGTCTATACATGTTTGAGGCAGTGTTTACAGTTTTCTGACCCTTCCTCGAAGAGTCCTGCTTCTTTTTTGCTGGCGTTAGGTGCCAGCACGTCCAGGCTGACCCTGTCCACAGCTGAAGGAAACACCGCTCAGCCCTGAGCCTTCTCACGGTTGCTCCTGGGCCATCGTCATTGTTCTTACGCTTGCAACATTGTCGCAGCCGCTTGTCGATCCATCTTGTGAAGGTCTTCCTCTTTTTAGCTGCCGCTACACGTTTCGAATCACAATGTCCTCTCCAGGGACTGGTCTCGTCCAAAGTACATGAGGTGAAATCTCACCTTCCTTGCACCCAGGAAGCACTTTGCATTTCTTCCAAGACAGATGGTTTGTCCTTTGGGCAGTCCACGGTACTTTCAATATGTCAAAAGAGTGGGTTTGGCATCATTGAAGAGCTTGAGCAATGGTTCTTTTCAATGTTCTTTGTGTTCGGGGAACAAAAAAGAAGCATGAAGGAGCAAAGCTGACTTTGTAGGATAGATGGAGTTAGATTTCCCAAAGAAACTCTGATGGAAGAGCACTTGTTAGCCTGAAAGAATAAGTAGAATGCATTTTTATGATAGAAAAACAATTTCTTTGTGTAATTTTCCTAATCCTTTTCTCACCGATGCAATTTTCTATTCTCTAATAAGCCTGGTGATCACCCTGTGCCCTTTGAAAAATCTGCTGACATTACCACTTTGGTGTCCCCCCAGTTACTGCAACCTTTTAGCTAACCTCTCTGTCGTGAACTTACCTGCCTCAGCAGATGCTCTCTGTAGATGAAGCCACTACGTAGATTAAACTTTTTTTTTAAGGTACTCAAATGAGGTTCAGATATGTGTTTTAATGAGAGAAAGTACTGGCAGCCATGCACCGACAGCAAACATGTTTCAATCTGCTTTGCTAAGAATATACCCAAGCATGTTTGGACTGGAAGAGTAGAAGCAATATTTTTTGACTCACCCTCATCCATCTCATCAAATACAGGACAAGACCATTTAAAATACTACTTTCTTTTGCTTTTGAAAATGTGGCTTCAAGTGATCTTAAATACCAATCGAAACCCCTTTAACTCATAGCAATCCTGTAGAACAAGGTAGAACTGGTCTTGTGTGTTTCGGAGACTGAAACTCTTTACAGGTATGGGAAGAACTTTTATCCTTCTCCCACAGAGTAGCTAGCCGGTTTTGAACTGCTGATCTTGCAGTTAGCAGCATGTCATGTGACTCACTATGTCACCAGGGAATAGATGAACAACATAGTTAACGAAGTATAGAACCCTTCCACTTTCCTCATTTCACTTCATGCCGTCGGATGGATGCCGACTCGACTCGCAATGACCCTACAGGACAGCAGAGAGCTTCCATTGCAGGTGTCCAAGACTGTACCTTTTCGTGGGAGTAGAAAGCCTCATCTTTCTTGCGAGGAGCAACTGGTGTTTTCAAACTGATGACCTTGAGGCTAGAAGCCCAATATGTAACCAGTATGTCACCACAACACTTCCAGAAAGCTAATATAGCGAGTACATAGAAGAAGAAATATGTGGGTTCGTCATAAAGCATTGCCATTAGCATTCCATTTCATACATGCACAACTATATTCCAAGTAAAACATATTGAATGTGTCCCTGCAGTTGGTGGACAGCTGCAGACAGATTCTTTCAGTCATTCACTTGTCTTGGTCCCATCGGGTGTCTTAAAAAATAGAGTCAACTAACAAAAGTGGCTTCCAAGGGGATCTGCCGAAACAGTTGAATTCAAGATGGGGTCAGCACGGATGTAAATGACAATGATTTTTTGAGATTACAAAGGCATAATCCTGACAGATTTTCCCAAAATAGTACAACCATCCCTCAGCATGATCGTGGGATTTATGATGAAGAAGTAGGAAGCAAACGGAAAACGGCATTTTTGAGAAAAAGGCCATGAGGCTGTGCTGAGATGATTTTTCTCCTTCATGACAGCATGTTTGTCCATTCTTTGATAGTGCCGAGGGCTGTCTTTTGAGAAGTTTGTATGAAACTTTACTTCATCCACCTCACAGCCCTGATGCTGCCACTTCAGACTTACTTCTGTGTCCTAAACACAAGGAACACTGAAGAGCATGGTCCTCTCAGTCACTCAAGGGTGTCCGAACAGCCACTGGGAAGTGGCGCGCAGCACAGAGTGCTGACGAGTTTGGGACAAGGGACAGAGGGATGGAGACACTGCCTCCAGAAGCATACAGACCCAGGTGGAAGGAATATTTGAACTCAATGTAATCCACGACGTATGTTACCATGCAAAAGATGTTTGGAACATAATTTATGAAAGAATATCTAAACAACCACCCCTCAGCTATGAACCACCTCCTTACATAACATTTTTCATTCATAAAAGTAGTAAACAATCTGCTATCGTACTACTTTTCACATTAACGACGTATGCCTGGCAGTAACAAATGGCCCTGTGCAAGACATGAGTTACACTGGCTGTGAAGGTTAAGGTTAGGCAGCCACCTGGCTCAGGTGTTGGCAGTCATGGAATCATGTAATTTGACACTTACCAAAACATGTGGTTATACCCCATTTTGCGATCTAATGTGAAGGAAAAAATTAAATAGAATTTGTGTGTGTGTGTGTGAGTGTGGCTTACATCCAAAATTCAATCCAAAACAATGGCTAGCCTGGTTATCGTAAAAGAAGATTTATCTACAATATCATGTCTGCTCAAATCCTGTGCTTAAAGTAGCATTCTATATGAAACACACATGAAAAATGTAGATGGTTTTATTCATTTGACATCATCTCTTGTACATTGTGGTAGTTACATACCTGTTGTCAATTTGAGACTGAAGGGGTGGAGTTTAGCCTGTCATTCAGGTCTCAGTTTGATGACCTTATTTGGAGGCGCTAAGGAGATAAATAGCTTGCTGGAGGCAGGACACAGAGACTCCCTGCAAGATATTCCTGTTGACAAACTCTCTGCTTTGTCTTCCTCTGCACAAGTCACATGGAGGTAGGTTGAGGCAGCCAGAGCCTTGGAGCTGGAGGAGTCACATGGAGACCCACACCAGTGCTGAGATGCTTACACCACCACTGGATCCACAAGACTTTCTACCCACTGGCCTGTGATTTTCCTGCTTTCTGTATCATTGCATGTGTTGCATGAGTCTAAAGAGGAATTTATAGATTGGTATCAGACATATGGGCTAATATAGGACTTATGGACTTGACCTGGACTGGGCTGGGATGTTTTCTCAATATTCAGTTGTTCTTGTATATAAAGCTCTTTCTTATACACATATGAGTGTCCATGAATTTGTTTCTCTAGTCAACCCAGACTAACACATATATTGAAATGGTAGGCTAAAGTAAGTTCTCAAACACAGAATGTTCAGACAAGGCCAATTTAGACACATGATCCTGATTTTTGCAACCAACCCTGTCAACCATTGGGGGTGGACCTCTTGAATCTTTGTAGTATGTTTTTCTGGTTTTTAGTATATGAAACCCATAATTGATGAATGTACAGAGACAATAAGTATAGTAAGGGTTGCTAGGGGTGGGGTTGGTACAGCGGTAGAGATGGGAGTGTGTAAAAGGAAGCTAATGGCGAGGAGTTCAAGAAGGAAGAGAATATTTTGAACTGATAGTGGTAGTAATTGCACAATACTGCTTGATGTGACTGACCTCTGGAAAAATATATCTGTTTTAGCTCCCCCAAAAGAGAAGGGGGTTTCTCTCTATGGATGGATATCTATCTGTCTGTCTATCTATCCATCCATCCATCCATCCATCCATCCATCCATCCATCCATCTATCTATCTAATCTATCTATCCTATATATTTTTTTCTACTACCTGTCTCAAACATCATCATCTCTATATTTATACATACATGTGGATCCATACACACATATTTATAATACACTTGAGCTAATGCTTTCTCTTGGCAAAAAAAATATTTCTTCAGGAACATAACAACTAAATACACAAAGATGCCTCTACAAGGACGCTTAGAGCAGGGTTATATAAAATAGAAAACAAAGTAATCTATGGATCCAAGCACGATATTTTTTGGAAAAGCTCTAGAAAACTGCTGAAAATGCTGCAAAAGACTATTGCATGGGTAGGTATTCACAGCACTCACTGATCTGGAAAAAACAACAACAGTATTTCCAATCTTTCTGAAACTGTTCTTAAAATTAAAAACTTCAATAAATAATTGACCTGGAGCTTCATCAAACATTTCTATATATTCTCAATTTCTTTTGTTGTCACTAACAAACTCATTGTAGAACAATTTAAACTATGTAATGTAGCATCATATAATAGTAATATTTAACAGGTAACTTTAGATAATTTTTTTTTAGTCAACATTGGGTTTCTATTATGTTATTGTTTGGGGAAGCAGGGAATTATCTTCAAGAAAACATATTTTATACTATCAAATTGTCTGTAAGTAGTCAGCATTTTTTTCTGAATAAAATATTTAATTACATAGATTTTGAGTACTTCTGGTTGTTAGGTGCCATTAAGTCAGTTCCAACTTCCAGCCACCCTACGCAGGAGAAACGGAAACACTGCATGGCCCTGAGCCAGCCTCGCTGTGTTGTTAGGTTTGAGCCAATTGCTATAGCCAGAGTGTCAATCTCTCTCATTCAGGGTCTTCCTCTTGTTCTATGGCCTACACATTATTTCCCATTGTAGTTAGAGGTATAAAGTCTTTTACTGTTTTCACTTTCTAATTGTATTGATAGTTATTGGTATAATCCATAATTTACTCAAGATATCTCCACAAGAATGACCAGTTCTTTTATTTGCACTTTAATTTGTTTCTTTAATTATACAGCCTGGAATTAGTCAGGTAGGCTGATCTTATGCATATTATGATTGATATGTTTGAACATTAAGACAGTGAATGTCCATCAACAAGACTGATACAAATGTTAAAAATACACTAATTAGTTTTAATGTTATTAAGTGTGTGGAAAGCTCAGATCAGGCACATGATACCCCAAGAGACCCCAGAAATGATGTATGAAAAGAATAAACTAACTAGTTTTATTGAGATATAATTAACGTATCATGCAGTTCAATAGTTCAATCCTATTATGGTTTCTGCATTCATAACCACAATCAACTTTGGAACATTTGTTTCTTCTTGTACTCATTGTTGTCTACTCCCCATTTCAACCCCACATCCCCTTCTGTGGCCCCAGATTATTATTAATCCTGTTGCCTTCTTCAAAGATCCACCCACCCTGAATCCTCGATACAGAAAAAAAAGAAATCATACAAATTAGAGGCAAAGAGCACAAACGGACCCACCAATAGTGACTATGTAAAACAGAGAAAAACCTCAACTGGAAAGAAAGCAGAAACTACCTTAAAAAAACAAAACCAAAATAAATCCAAAGTGGGTCAACAGAGAGCTCTAATGACAGGATGTTACAGCTATTTACATTCCTAGACAATGGTCAGAGGGATTCACCAGAGACTCAGTCCATCTAAGGGCCCTGCAGGTGGATTTGGGGCTTCCATTAGCATCTTTCACTCTAATCTCTAATGTCCCACAAACTAGGTGTTTATAATTTAGGTTCTGGTACTATTTCTTCCACAAGAATTTCATTATTTACAACCTTTGGGTCGCCCAGGTGGAGTGCTTCTGCCGAGTGTCATTAGATGGCTCTTAGATAGCTGCTTGTTTAAAGACAAGCCTTTAAGAGCCTAGGTGATATTTTTTTTTCTAATAGCCAGGCATCATCTGATTTCTTCATCATATTGCTATAGAACCTATATCCTCAGTGATCACCTAATGAGGGTTAGTAAAAATAAATAAATAAAATAACTACACTAATGGACTTAGGACTTTCTTACTCTTTAAATATTTTGTGTTAACTGTTTTTTTTTACAAACAAAAGGAAGAAATATATGTAAATTTAGCTATCTTAAAAAAATCTACTAACAAGAATATCTGACATTCAAAATGTGTTATCTGTACTATTATAATAAACATTGACTAGTGATATATTTGAAAAGTAGTATTTCTGTCATATATGAATGTAAAATTTATAAATAGATAACAGTTGGTTTAAATCTTATTTGATGTAATACATTAGGTGATGTGTTAGACTGAGTTCTCTAGAGAAACAAAACCAGGGCACTAATAATTTTGTATATATTTATATAGATAGATAGATGACATAAGAAATGAACAGTTAAAAAAAGAGAAATGAACAGTTAACTAATCTATAAAGCAGTACAAATGGCTCAGTGCAACTCACTTCCGTGAGACATGTAGTACACTGGCAGTCCTTCAAGTCTTGAGGGCCGCAGGGTAGTCCTCTGTGGAGTGGTTCATGCTATCTGGGAACACACAGCAAACAGAAAGCAGGTCACCAACACTCAGCTAGATGACAGGGTCTGACAGTCCTCAGCTCAAGAGATGTACCATCCAGTAGTGTGGCGAAGCAGGTCTTGAAGGAACCTCAAATTATAACGAGATAGTCCACGGGTAGGTGTCCCACAGATAGTGTAGCTTGCAAATGGAGGCAGGGAACAAGAAAGGCAGCCACACACTCGTGCGATGATCAAAGAGCAAGAGAGAGAAGCAGGCTTGCCGAGCTATCTGTCGCTCCGCCCTTCAACCAATCTCACATGTGTTCATTGGCCATGTTGGCACAACAAACCTACCTATCACAGGTGAGTAGGTGTAATAGTATCATGCCAAAATGCACATTTACTTTTACATGGTTGACAATTTACCAAGGGAAGAAACCAATAATATATTCACAGACATGTAAGTTTTGGACTCCAGGTTTAACACACCAATATTGTAAAAATATCTCTATAAGCTTAGTGATATTTGTTTCTGTAAGCTAAGCCTTAGACTAGTGAATTAAACTAAAATTACATAGCAAGTTTCAGAGTTGATGTGGAAACTTCTCTAGCATACTGCTAGTTTATGTATTATTTTAGAATTTTGCTGAGAATACTGAAGGTACTCAATAAAGATTTGTTAAAAATTTGAATAAATGAATGGTAATTTTAGTTTGCCCCTATTTACTTTATTGTGGTTGTTGGAAATCTATGAATTTGCTACAGATTCTGGGGAGCCCCGAGGAGCAGAGGTATTAAAAGATAGAATTCTTTAAGAGTGAACATTACGTGTCTCATTTCCCATTTCTCTATCTGGCCTAAGGGAACTAAAACCCTGACTATAAATATTCCTGTTTTAGGTGTTATTTTTTCATGGCTAAAGATAGAATAATGAGTCTTCCTTGTGAATTATGATTTGGGATATTGACACAGTTCTCAGACCTCCCTCCAAAGCGACCAAAAAAATTCACTCAGAGGTGACAATTTCTACCAGAGATAATTTTAAGTATTCAAATAAATGTAGCTCCAGGATTAGATAGATATTATAAGTAACCCATTGTGTAAAAACAGTTCGCTACTTATTAATATTTTCATTCATATTTTTGGAGACTAATTTAAAAATATGGCTATCAGTTCATATCAATAGAGATTAATTTATGCATTGAAAACTTTATAACCATTCCTCAGCTTGACTGAAAACTAATGTTGAAGATACAGCAAGAGGATATGAATGGCCTGAAAGTGCTGCTAGCCATACAGGCTGTTTGTCTTTCTTGCTTTGACCCAAGAGCTGAGGGATCTACAATTAAAAGTTGGTTGTCAAAAAGACCCTTGGCTCTTGGAATTGTTGCCACATAGACTCTCCCCTAAGTGTCTATGAGGTGCACACCATTCATTGTTGTACATCATCCACATAGAATACTGGCGAGCAGAAGCACACCACTCCATAATCGATTAAGTAGATTGGTTTCACTGGCAGATGTGAGAGACCATCACGACTCATTATATGAGCAATGCCTTAATTGGTTTTCTCCTGAAACTACAGACAATATTCGCTTTATCGCTTCCTCACAGTGCACTTAAATAAAATCTCTGAATTATTGTTTAATTATTATCACCTTTCCAATAGTGGGCATTTTCTGAGATTGGTTTGTGATGAAATACTTGTTTGTCCTTTGATTAGAAATTAATGTAGGGTGGGAAAGGTCACATAAATAGCACGGCTCTTTGCAAGTATTATCCACTTGCTATTAGTAACATGCTTAACTGAGAAATGAACTGATCTTAAAAACCAGACACTGGTAGGATTTGTAACTCCTGGTGAAAAAGAGATGCATCTTGGGAGAATCATTTGGTTTTCCTGTTCTTCGAGGTTAAGAGAAGGTCAAATGGGGCCTGTGAGTGTTACGAGTCCTGGTTATCCGTGAGTCCAGAACTTGCCAAATGAGGTCAGAATCTGGCAAGATTGGGCTGTGCTAGGTGCTAAGAGCAAGCGCGGATCAAATCCTCTGCTTCACAATCACTTTAGGCTTTTTGATCTGCAAAGAGAAAACTACTGATCAAGCTTGCAGGGGACTTCGAGCTGTAATTGCTGTGTTTGTGGTATAGGTAATAAGAAAATCCAGACTGTGGAAGAATCCGTCATGTTTAGAAATATTTGGAAAGAAAATAGCCCTGGATTCGTCCCCTCCTTTTAAATATAAAACGGAGGAAGTCACCAAAATGAAGACAAGAAGAGCGGAGAGAAGAAAGAGGTGAGAGCAGAGAAGAGAGAAGAGAGAGGAGAGAGAGAGAACGAGAGAGGAAAATGTGGGAAATGGATATCAAGCCAAATCCCACCAATTTGAGCGGAACCGCCCGTAACCTGACTAGACTGAGCTACCAGAGTCATCTGTCTCAAAACGACGACTACCAAAAAAATACTCACTGCCATGGAGTCGATGCCAACTCACCGCGACCCTATAGGACAGGGTAGAGCTGCCCCTGTGGGGCTCAAAACTGTAACTCTACCGGTATAGAAAGCCTCGTTCGTCTCCCATGGAGCGCCTGGTGGTGTCGAACCGTTAACCTTGCAGCCCAATGAGTATCAGCTATGCCCCCAGGGTTCCCTTGAACTGGTGTCACCACAGAAAATCACCCCTATCGATCATAAAAAGATTAAATAATTATTTAAACCTGTTATAAATCTTTTGAAAGAGGAGCCAAAATAAAATTACAGTTCACGACTCAGTAAAATGTCCTACCATCATTTCATTCAGCCATCTCCCAGACGCTCAACCATTTCCTACAATTCCCTCACGGCAGCGACGTCTATTTCCGAGAAAACTCACCCGCGACAGTCTGCGTTCTTGGTCCTGTCCTCCTTGCCATTAGATTTGAGGCTCAGTCAGGGCTTTTCTCACGCAGATAAATTTAGGCTTTCTAGATTTGGGGAGTTTGTTGTTCTACCCAAAGTCCGTAGTAACAACAACAACAAAATCAGGAACCAAGCAACCACACATGCTATTTTCTCAGGTGATATGATTATTTCTGTTCATGTAACATTTCATTAGGCTTAATTGAGTACAGGAAATAAATCAAACTCTGGGAAAAAAATCACAGTCACTGCCGTCCAGTCAATAGCCACTCATAGTGGCCCTATACGGCGGAGAACTGCCTATGGGTTTCCAATGCCTGTGAATCGTTTTTTTAAATCATTTTATTGGGGTCTCGTACAACTCATCACAATCCATCCATCCACTATGTCAAGCATATTTGTACATATGTTGTCATCATCATTTTCAAAACATTTTCTTTCTACTTGGGCTCTTGGTATCAGCTCCTCTTTTTTTATCTCTCCCGCCCCCACACTCTCTCTTTCATGATGACTTGATAATTTATGAATTATTATTCTTTTTATTTCTTACACTAACTGATGTCTCCCTTTATCCACTTTTCTGTTGTCCATCTCCCTGGTAGGGGGTAGTATTTAGATCATTGTAATCAGTTCCCCCTTTCTCCCTCCACCTTCCCCTTCTTGTCCTGGTATGGCTACTCTCAATATTGGTCCTGAGGAGTTTATCTGTCCTGGATTCCTTGTGTTTCTGTACACATGTACATGCTCTGGTGCAGCCAGATTTGTAAAGTAGAATTGGGATCATGATAGTTGGAGGGGAGAGAGCATTAAAGAACGAATGGAAAGTTGTATGTTTCATCGGTGCTATAATGCACCCTGACTGGCTTGTCTCCTCGCCCCAACCCTTTTGTAAGGGGATGTCCAGTTGCCTACAGATGGGCTTTGGGTTTCCATTCCACACTCCCCCTCATTCACAATGATATGATTGTTTGGTATGGGTCTTTGATGCCTGATACCTGATCTTATTGACACCTCGTGACCATACAGGCTGGTGTGTTTCTTTCCATGTGGGTTTTGTTGCTTCTCAGCTAAATGGCCACTTGATTATCTTCAAGTCTTTAAGACCCCAGACACTATATCTTTTGAAAACAGGACACCAACAGTTTTCTTTACCACATTTGCTTATGCACCCACTTTGTCTTCAGCCATCCTGTCGAGAAGGTGAACATTAAGGGTGCCAGGTTAACCCTATAACACTGAGTGTGACGTTTGAAAGTAAAGAATGAAAACAAAAAATTTTTTTCCCTGAAATTAAAAATTCAGGCATTATAGGGTTAATAGAATAAAGTGTTCTTGCATTGAGGGAGTACTTGAGTAGAGGCCCATAGTCCATGTTCTATCTTAATACTAAACCTATAAATATATGTGCATAGATCTATTTTCCCATTGTCATATATAAATATATTTACATATGTTAATACTTGTATTTAGACCTCTATAAATGCCCTTTGCCTCCTAGTTCTTTCCTCTATTTCTTTTTACTTTCCTCTTGCCCCATTGTCATGTTCGGCCTTCATTTGGGTTTCAGTAATTCCTCTCGGTTACAGTGCCTTTGATCAAGCTCTATAGGCCTCCTACACTCTCCTTGACATAGATTTTAGACCACTTGTTATTCCCTTGTCCCTGGGCTTGTTAACACCCACTTCCTTTCCCCTGCCTCCCCCTCTCCTGTGTCCCCCTGGAACCGTTGGTCCCATTATTTTCTCCTCCGGATTGTTTATCCCGCTTACCTTATCTAGATAGACCTGCAGAGACAATAATATGCACAAATACAAGACAGAACAAAACAACAACAAAAGCAAAAAAATGATATGAAAAGAAAAGCTTATAAAGAGGTCAAGTTCTGTTTGTTGACTTTTAGGAGTGTTTTCTCGTTGAGTCTGATGGGATGTCACACCCTGGGCCCACAGTCTATTGTTGGTATTCCCCGGTGACTTCACTGCTGTTTCCCTTGCTGTTCTGTTGCATGTCCTTAGTGTTTCACCGCCGTGGGGTGGGGTCAGATCAGGCACAATCCCTGCACGTTGTCTCCAGTATTGTCCCCCGTAGGGCTATGGGTCAGTGAGGGATGTCATTTTTCATGATGGGGCCATCCCTATGGTCCTCTCTGTGCATTGGCTGCTCTGAGCAGGGATATCGTCCTCAGGGCTTGGTGGGCCAGGATGTGCTCCCCTCTCTCTCCCTCCCCCTTTGTTTGTCCTGTGTGGGATTATTTTTGTCTTTTTTCTATCGACTACCATGTTGGCTGTTGGTTTTTCCTATATCGCTCATATTATGTTGAGAAAATTTTCCTGCATTCCTATCTTCTTGAGTGTCTTAAACAGGAATTGGTGTTGGATGTTGTCAAGTGCTTTTTCCACATCTATTGATATTGTCACACAGTTCTTATAATTTTTCATGTCAATGTGGTGAATAATAGTAATGGTCTTTCGTATGTTGAAACATCCCTACCTCCATAGTATGAATCCCACTTAGTCATGGTAAATTATTTGCTTTATATACTTTTGTATTCTATTGGCCAGTTATTTGTTAAGGATTTTTGCATAGATGTTCATTAGGGATATTGGTCTGTAGTTCTTGATTCTTGTGGAATCCTTGCCTGGTTAGGTATTAGGATTATACTAGATTCATAGATAGTTGATATTCAGGGTTGATATTCAGGGTTATTACTACATCCTTCTGTGGACTCTGTGATGTTGTCTTATACCTTTTGTGTTGTGTGTTTTCCTACCTCCCTTTCTTATCATTGTGTTGTGCATGTGTGTGTGTGTATTTCATTCTTAACTTCTCTCCACCCTTAAGCCAATGCTATCTTGCGGGCTATTTTCTCCTTGTTTCCCTCTGGGTGTGCTTGTTCTATGTGGCGGTCTCTTATTTGTGCTCGGTGAGTGCTGTTGTTCTCCACATACTGGGTCAGACCAGATCTTTTATAAGGTTGGGTTTTCTTTTAATGTATTCTTTGAGTTTTTCCTTGTCTGGGAAGGTTCTTACTTCTCCATCTACCTTGATAGATAATTTGGCTGCATAGAGTGTTCTTGGGTTAGCGGCAGAGAGTGGGTAGGTGTGCCTGCTTTGGTCTAGCTCACCACAGATGGTGGGCAGAATTGCTCTAGTTAGCTAGACCACCACGGAGGTTGGACAGAGGTTCCTACAACAGTGTGGAGCACTGGAGAGTGTTGGATGAGCTGCCTTAGGCCATGTGAGGCACTACAGCAGACGGGAGGAAGAACCCTCAGTTATGTGGGAACACAGAGGGTGGGCAGGAGCTCCCTTAGCTATGATGGTGGATTTCCCCCAAGGGAAGATGGGCAGAATTTCCCCCAGAGGTAGGCAGGCAGGATTTCTCACGAAGGAGGGTGGGAGGCCTTTCCCCAGCAGCATGTTATGCTGCAGAGGGTGGAGCTCCCCCGGCTGGTTGTAGTGTGCCTGTGAATCTTAATGCGAGCAGAGAGCCTTATCTTTCCCCTGAGGAGAGACCGGCAGCTTCAAACTGGAACTGCTCACCTCGTGGTTAGTGATTGCATGCAGAATCCACTACCCCACCGGGACTCCTGAAAAATATCGTATCTATTATAAACCAGAGAATAAACCACTGAGGACTCTTATCTTGTAGGTTTATTCATGTAAAGTCATGCAGCATCTATGACAACATAGCCCACTACTTCCATTCATCTTCACCAGCACCCTAACTGAAACGCATCAATTCTTCATTATTCTTTTTCTAATTCAGTATCCAACTTGCACATGCATATAAGGCAATTGAAATTACTGTGGCTTAAGTGAGGCACATGTTAGCCATCAAAGTGACATCGTTTATCTTCAACATCTTAAAGAACTCTTGTGCAGCAGATTTACCCAATACAATGTATGGTCTGATCCTTTGACTCTTACCTTCATGAGTATTGATTGTGGATGTAAGGAAGATGAAACCCTTGGCAACTTCAAATATTCTCAATTTATCATGATGTTACCTGTTGGACTCAGTGAGCATTTGATTTTATTTACATTGAATTGAATTTTATATTGAAAGCTGAAGTCTTTGATCTTCACCAGCAAGTGCTCCAAGTTGATTTAGTACAAGCATTAAACACACACACACACACACACACACACACACATACACACACAATGTATACAATACCTGGTCTGACCGCAGTAAAGCAAATAGTAACTAATAAAAAACACCCAGTAAAATTTTTAAATAAAAATCTACATAAAATAAATAACATATAATTTATGTTGTCAGCTCTTTGCTACCCTCACACTCATTGCTGTGTTTGAGCCTATTGTTGCAGTCACTCTGACTATTCATTTTGTTGAAGGTCTTTTTCTTTTTTCCTGACCTTTTGTTTACTAACCACTATGTCATTTGGGGGTATTGATTCCTCCTGTTATGCCCTCAGCAAGTGAGGCAAAATCTTCTCATCCTTCCTTCAAACAGCTTCTGTAAGTACTCCTTCCAAGATAAATTTGGCAGTGTATGATATATTTAATATTCTTAATCAGTACACAGTTCAAAGGCGCCAGCTCATCTTTGTTCTTCCTTATTCATTGTCTAAGTTTTGCATACTTATGAGACACTTGGGGGCAAGAATGACCTGAGGTGATTTTTGTTAAGTACCATCAAGTCAGTTCCCACCCATATCAAACCTGCATACAGCCGAATGAAACACTTCCCTGTCCTGAGCCATGCTCACAGTTTCCCTCATGCTTGAGCCCATTGTGGCAGTCACAGTGTAAGTCTATCTCCTTGAGGCCCTTCCTCTATTTTTCTGCCCATGGACTTTATCAAACATGATGTTCTTCTTATGGGACTGGTCACTCTTGAAATAATGATCAAAATATGGAAACCAAAGCCACCCTGGACTCTGAGAAGCACTCTAGATGTACTTCTTCACAGAGAGATCAGTTTGTCCTTTTGACCATCTATGGGACATTTAATATTCTTCTCTAGCACCACAGTTCAAAGGCAATGATTTGTCTTGTTATTCCTTATTTGCCTTTTTTTTTCTTTTAACAATTTTACAACAGACAGATCTTTACCAACAGATTTGATCATTGTAAGATACACATCATTTTCAAGCTTGTCTGCTTCCATGGGCATTGAGTGTGAATTTGAGTAAAATAAAAACCCTTGAGGACTTTAATCTCACCTTCATTTACCATGGTACTGCTCATTGGATTAGTTGTGAGGATTTTTGTTTTCTTGATGTTCCGATCAACATTGAAGGCTATAGTCTTTGGTCTTTATCAACAAAAGCTTCAAATCCTATTTTCTTTCAGTAAGTAAAATTGTGCCAGGTGTATGTCATAATTTGATAACGAGTCTTTCTCCAGGCCTACGCCAGATTGTCCAGCTTTTCACATTATGTCCTCAGCATGCAGATTGAATAAGAACGTTGAAAATATCCAGTTCTGAAGCTCATCTTTCTTGATCTCAAACCATGTGCACACGCTTATTCTGTTAGAAACACTGCCACTTTGCTTATGCACAGGTTCTGGTTGAACACAATGAGTGTTTGTGTTAGACCAGGTTGACTAGAGAAAGAATTTAGAGACAAACATATATGGATGGAAAAGAACTTTATATCAAAGAGTAATTGCATATTAAGAAAACATCCCAACTCAGTCCAGAACAAGTCCAAAAGTCCTATATTAGCCTCGAAGTCTGATCTTAGTCCATAAATCCTTCTTCAGACTCATGCAACACATGCTATGATGTGAAATGCAGGAAGATCACAGGCCAATGAGGCAACGTTTTGTGGATCCAGTGGAAGTGCAAGCATCTCCTGGGCGCTCATGCAGGTCTCAGGGTGGCTCCACATGGATTGTCAACTTGAAGGTGAAAGCAGAGGGAGAGGTTGGCCAGCATCCAGAGAGCCATTTATTTTGATGGCCCTGCAGTCAAGCTGCCATGTGATTGACAGGCTAAACTCCACTCCTTCACTCTTAATGCTGTCAAGTTGGCACGAGATTATGTAATTAACACAGTTTTCTAGAATTGAAATGCTATTTATAATCTCTTATTATCCACATGGCTTTGCATACCCTTCGCATAGCCAATAAAACACAAGTAAACATCTTTCTGATATTCACTGCTTTCAGCCGAGATCGGTCTGACTTCAGCAATATCTTTCATTCCACTTCCTCTTCTGAATCTGCTTGTCTTTTTAGTGGGTCCCTGTAACAGTAGTGCTGAAGCCATTTAAAAAATTGTTTTCTACAACATGTTAGTTGTGTATGGTATTTCCCCACATTATATTATAGTTCCTTTTTTGGAAACAGGCATGCACACGAATATGAATCTCTTCCATTTCGTTAGACAGGTAGTTGTATTCTAACTTTCTTGGCATATACCAAGGAGCTCCTTCACTGTGGAAATGCAACATGATTCTTCTTTACCCAGAGATGCACATCAAGGGACTACAATTAATCTCTAGGGCCTAATGTCCACAAACTGCTGTTGAGGCACTTTTGACTCATGATGGAAGCATGTGCGTCAGAAGAAAACTGGGTCTTAGACGGGTTTCAATAGTAAATCTGATTTTTGAAAAGTAGATCTCCAGGTATTTCCTACACCCAAAAGTGCATTGATCCTCCAAATTTTCTATTATGAACCTAACAAGTTAAACGCTTGGACCTTCCAGGAATTCCAATATTACATTACTTACGTATATCATAGTCAACAGGCTACACTCATTTTGGAAGAAATACAGACTTTCAACTAAATTCAAATTATGTAAGTGAGTTCAATACTTGGAGCAATGGCAATGAAAGTAACAATAATGTAATTGGATGACATGTTTGACCTTGATCCCCCCAAATCCCACTGCCATCCCATCAATTTCCACTCATGGTGACTCTAGATATTGATTCTGTGGATGTAAACTTTTATGGGATCAGGCTGCTTCATCTTTCTCTTGGGAGTTTGATGTGTTTGAACAAACAAACTTTCCATTATCAGCCCAATGTTTATCCTACAGGATACCAGGGATCCTATTTTTAAAAATATCTTGATGAGAGAAGAATTGTGCTTTGCTCTTTAACAATCTGATTGGATGACAGCATGTTCCTTTCAGGTTCAAGTAAGAGATGTTAGTTACTCATTTAGAACAAAATTAACAACAAAATCCCTAGTGCTATTATTCTAAAGGGCCATTCCAAGTCACCCCTTTAGTTCAGATCTTTTCAGGGCTGTGGTTTTTCTGCACTCTGTTCCATAAATTGAGGGTAGATTTCATGTTTTTTTTAACCCAAACTCTTTTGACATTGTAGCTTTCATAACCTACTCCACTCAGCCAGCATTCCTTTTCAATTATCCAATGGGTGCTAAGATGTCATGTAGAATTTTCCATTAAATTTTGAAACTGCCACTTGACATATTTTATAATTAGAATAAAGCAAAAACGTTATTAAAACTGAGCTGGAATTTTGTTTGCTTTGATATTCTCTGTGTAATGTTCTTTGGGACAGGATGACTAAACAGTACTTTCAAAGGCAGAGTTTGTCAAGTAAGTAGCATGGAAAACTGACAGATATATAAGAGAGACAATTATTTATGCCAAATATTGAGAGAGATAGAGAGATGAACAGAAATAGCAAGAGGCAGAAACTGAGATGGAAAAAGACAGAGCAGAGAAGGATAGAAAGAAGATGGGGTAGGGGGAAACAGAGAGAATATATGAATATGCTTTGGAAAGGAAATCCCACTAAATAATTTAAAAATCTCCTATCCCAGTGTTTTGTGAAACGTAAACTGTGTGTGTTTACTTAGTGAAGAACATGAGCTTTGGAAAGAACTGGTGGTATTTACTTACTCGTTAGGCTGCAATTTGAAAGATCTTCAGTTAGAAATCACTAGCCACTCCTTGGGAGAAAGACTGCACTTTCTATTCCATAAAGAGTGACGGTCTCTGAAACCCAGAGAGAAAGTTCTGCTCTGTCCTATAGCCTCACTAAGAGTTGCCATTGACTTGATAAGCAAATTTATTAGTTTGGATTATCGTTTTTACTAATCATTAGATTTCTTACATTTCCATACAACTCAAAGGTAATTACAAACCACTTTCTGGTTTTGAACTTCACAGCAACCCTACGAGGGACTTTGGCCAGGAACAATTTGCATGTGAAGGAACACTGGAGCATAGAATTTACTTAAATAATTCTAATATTTCTACCTTGTTAAATTGAACCCATTTTCTCACTTTTAGATCGTTTCTATAGATTATATTCAAATTTCTTTAAATTCTCTGTAAGGTGGAAAAATGCAGTATAGATGATGTTTTCCATAAACTTACTTGGAAATTCAGTAGCATGCATTTACTATAGTTATGCATCCACGTATCTGTGTATTTAGCCAAATATTCAAACAATAAATGGTAGGCATCAGGGTTGGCACATTTTGTGAGTGAGATTTTCACTTGGAAGCCTTGGGACTTAGATTTAGTTGAACAACCATACTGGCCGAATGAATTTCTCATGAAACTGCTAACCAAAGGCATTTAGAACCTGTAAGTCTCTCTGCTCCTGAAAAAAAAAAAAAAATGAAAGTCTTGGAAACTAAACAGAGAGCTCTACTCTGTGCTATAGAAGCTCTCTGTTTTGGAATTGACTCATCGGCACTTGTGGTCACACTGAAACTGTACGTGAATCAAGGGGCAGTGGTGCAAACAGAACAAGGGAGAACTGCATGGTTTTAAATCAGCAAAGTACCCACTCACCATGCTTATTCAATCTGTATGCTTAGTAAATAATTAGAGATGGTGGTTCATATGAAGAAGAATGTAGCATCAGTATTAGCGGAAGGCTTATTAACAACCTGTGATTTGAGGATGACACAACCTTGCTTGAGAAAGGAGGTAAACTTGAAGCACATACTGATAAAGAACAAGAGTTGCAGGCTTCACTATGGATTACAATTCAATGTAAAGAAAATAAAAATTCTCACAGGTTGGCCAATAGATAACAATATGATACATAGAGAAAAGATTGAAGTTATCAAGGATTTTGTCTTGATTGGATTGGATCCACAATCAATGCTCATGGAAGCTGCAGTTGAGAGAGCAATGGGTGGTCTACATTGGCTAAATCTGTGCAGAAACAAAAACCTTTTGAAAGTGTTAAGAAGCAAGAAGGGTACTTTGAGCAATAAGGTGTGCCTGGGGGAAGAAAAAAGAAAAGAAAGGTGTGCCTGGCCCTAGCCTGGACATTTTTAATTGCCTCATATGCATGTGAAAGTCAGACACTGAATAAGGAAGTCTGAAGAAAAATTGATGCACGTGGGTTATGGTGCTGGAGAAGGATATTGATAGCCCCATGTACTGCCAGGAGAACAAACAAGTCTGTTTTGGAAGAAGTACAGACTGAATGTTGAAGCATGGGAGACTTCATCTCATGTACTTTGGGCAAGTTGTTAGGAGGCGTGAATCCCTGTAGAAAGGACATTCTTGGAGAGGTAGAGGGGCAACGAAAAACAGAAAGGCCCTTGACCAGATGGATTGACAAAGTGGCAGCAACAATGGACTCAAACATGAACGATTGTGAGGATAGCCAGGATGGGGCAGTGTTTTGCTTTATTGTGTGTAGGGTCAGAATGGACTATATGACACCTAACAACAACAACAACAACAACAACATATAGATAGAGATGTACAGTGTAAGCAATAGTAGGTAATTGTGGACATCTGCATACAGGCATGCAAGGGTAGTATTTTGTGCATCCTTACAATGGTATATTACGATTTCAATTGTTTAATAATCTATGCCCCTCTCTTTTAAGTAATGAGTTTATTGTGATGCACAGAAATCTATAATGCATGTAATACATCAATATTCTATAAAGTGTATTGTAAAGCATGTTACAGAATTATTATTAAGAAAAAAATTATTAACAATGCTGAAACCAAAGGAACTTGATAGTACCTGGATACCACTGCTAATTGATCTGCAAGGGAGGGCACGAGAAAGTCCTCAGTAGAATGGAATAAAAATATGGAACAAATTAAAAATCATAAAGGAGGCCAGGCTTTCTTATTGGATAGGGATACTTGGAATTCCCAAAAGAATGGCCATCCATCACTTTTCTGGACTGGAACTGAACTCCCTCAAGTGGCTCACATTGAGTTAGGAGCACCAGGTCTAGTGTTGGATCACGACTATGAAAATGCACTCAATTTTGGATTATATAAAACTATGAATGTTGTTGTTTTTGTTATGTGTCATCAAGTCAGCTCCAACCCATCGCAACCCTACGCACAAGAGAACAAAACACTGCCCGGTCCTGTGTCGTCCTCACAAATGCTGCTGTGCCTGAGCCCACCGATGAAGTCAGTGTGTCCATCCATCTCGCTGAGGGCTTCCTCTTTTCACTGCCCCTCCACTTTACAAAACAGGGTGTCCTGCCCCAGGGACTGGTCTCTCCTGACATCATGTCCAAAGCATGTGAGATGAAGTTTTGCCATCCTTGCCTCTAAGAAGCACCCTGGTCTTGCTTATTCCAACACAGGTTGGTTTGTCCATTTAGCAGTCCATGGTACGTTCAATATTCATCTCCAGCACCACAATTCAAATGAATTGATTCTTCTTAGGTCTTCCTAATTTGATGTTCAACTTTCACATTTATGTGACGTAATGGAGAATACCATGGCTGGGGCCAGGCAGGCACAACTTAGTCCTGAAGCAAACATCCTTATTCTTCAGCATTCTTACTTTAAGGAGGTCTTTTGTAGCAGATTTACCTAATGTGATATATCTTTTGTTCTTTTGACCTCTGTTTCCATGAGCATCGATTGTGGATCCAAGTGAGATAAAATCATTGACAACAACCACTTTTTCTCCATTTATTATCGTGTTTCTTGTGGTCCAGTTGAGAGTATTTTGAACTTCCTTACACTGAGTTGGAATACATACTGAAAGTTCTCCAATCCTTGGTCTTCATCAGCAAGTGCTAAAATTCCTCCTCATTTTTAGCAAGCAAGGTTGTGTTATCTGAATATTGCACATTATTAAGCCTTCCTCTAAGCTTGATGCTGCACTCTTCTTCATATAATGATTCTCTTCTTCTCTGATGATTCACTCAACATATAGATTGAACAAGTATGCTAAGAGGATAGAGCCCTGATGCACCCATTTCTTGATTTTACACCATGCAGTATTCCCTTGATCCATGTACAAGTTCCAGAGGAGCACAATGAACCGTCCTGGAAGTCCCATTCTTTTCAAGGTTATCCGCAGTTTATTTTGATTCATACAGCGACAATGAAAAAAAGTAAGCTTCTTTTTAGGATTTTCTGCTTTGACCCAAGATCCAGATGACATCAGTAATGATATCCCTTGGTCCATGTCCATTTCTAAATCCAGCCTGAACGCCTGGCAGTTCACTGTCACCACTAGTGTTGGATGATCTAAATACAATTATACTTGTGTACAATATCAATGATATTGTTCTATAGTTTGAGCATTCTGTTGGGTCACCTTTCTTTGGAATGGGTACAAATATGGATTTCTTCCAGTCATTTGGCCAGGTAGCTGTCTTCCAAATTTCCTGACATAGACCAGTGAGTGCTTCCAGTGCTTCTTCAGTTTGCTGAAACATTTCAGTGGGCGCTCCATTAATTTTTGGATCTTAGGTTTGGCTGGTGCATTTAGGGCAGCTTGCATTTTTCTCCTTCAACACTATTGGATCTTGGTCATATGTTACCTCTTGAAATTGTGGACTGTCAACTACTTCTTTCTGGTATAGTGACTCTGTGTAGTCTTTCCATATTCTCTTGAAGCTTCTTGCAACATTCAATATGTGCCTCTAGAATCTTTCAAAATTGCAATTCCAGGCTTGGTTTTTTTTTCTTTAGTTCTCTCAGTTTCAGATGTACTAAGGCTATTTTTCCCTTTTGCTTTTCTAATTCTAGGACCTCACACATTTCTTTATAATATTTGGCTTTGCCTTCTCGAGGAGGTCTCCTTTGAAATTTTCTATTTAGCTCTTGACTTCATCCTTTCTTCTATTTGCTTTAGCTATTCCATGATTAAGAGCAAGTTTCAGAGTCCCTTCTGACATCCACTTTAATCTTTCCTTCCTTTCCTGTCTTTTTAATGATCTTTGCTTTCTTCATGAACAATGGTCTCGATGCCTCCCACAGCTCATTAGGTCTTCTGTCATTAGGGATCAGTGCGTCAAATCTGTTCTTGAGATGTTTCTTTTGTTTAGGCTTTCACTATTAGAAAGATGCTTCAAAGCTATGTATAAGGTTTTCCACAGTTTCTTCCTACAAAGTGGGGAGGTGGGTTCGACTTCTTTGGATCTTCATTGTGTGGAAGCTCCACTGGCACCTGTTCACTGTGGGTGACCCTGCTGACATTTGAAATAACAGTGACATAGCTTCCAGCATCACAGCCACGCACAATTCACCCATGTGTGACAAACTGACATACAAGTGGTGGAAAATGAAAAGCATTGATAAAAATGGGAATTCCAGAATACTTCAACGTGTTCCTGAAGAAGGTATTCATGGATCAATATGCAGGTGATAGAACCGAACAAGAGGGGTACTGCTTGGTTTACAATTGGGAAATATGGGGCTCAGTGTTGTATCTTAGTGCCATACTTATTCAAGCTGTATATGAGCAGAAAATCAGAGAATCTGGACTATATGAAGAAGAATGTGGCACCAGGATGGGAGGGAGGTAGGCTAACAACCCACGTGCAATGTGCAGATGACATGACCTTGCTTGCTGAAAGTCAGGGTTTGAAGTATTGGATATACTCGTGTATAATTGAGTTTTCCAGCACAGTTTTAATGCAGTTTTTGTGGTCAAATTAGGTTGGCTGATAGTTGGGTCAGCTTATCGAGTATATTTGTTACCTGCTGATGAAGATCAAGTACTATAGCCTTTAGTAATAATTGCAGCTGAATGTAAAGAAAGTAAAAATGTTCACAACTGGACCAATAGATAACATTGTGAAAAATAAAGAAAAATGTGAAGTTGGTAATGATTTCATCTTGCTTGGATTCACAATTAATGTTCATACAAGCAGCAGTCAAGAGATCAAATGACGTGTCACATTGCGTATACATCTGTTGCACACAACCTCTCTCTTCCATGGCATCAATGCCGACTCACAGTGCCCCTAAGGACAGGGTAATGAATCAGGAGACTGAATAAGAATAGATGCATTTGAATCATGGTTCCAGCAAAGAATAGTGAAAGTACAATTTACTGGTAAAAGGAAAAACAAATCTGTCTTGGAAGAAATATAGCCAGAATGTTCCTTGGGAGCAAGGATGGTTAGAGTTTGTCTCACTTACTGTGAGCCTGTTATCAAAAGAGACCAGTACCTGGGGAAAGGTATCATGTTTATTAAAATGAAAGGGCAGCTAAAAAGGAAAAGGTCCTTGACACGGCAAATTGACACAGCTGCTGTAATAATGGGCTCAAACATGACAGCAATTATAAGGATGGTGCAGGACCAGGCTGTGTTTCACTCCATCTTACATAGGGTCAGGATGAGACGGAACCAACTTGATAGCACCTAACAGCAACATCGTAGGAAGGTATACACGCCTTAATAAGGGCGTCATTTACCCAAGAACAAGTGTCTACAGGGTTAAGAAAACTGAAGAACAGACACAGGTAGCTGAGGGAGGAAGTGGGATAAGTGCTCATGCGTTAAGGAGATTGCAATGAATGAGGTGAAAATATGTATCTATATATGAGCTATATTAATTGATGAATATACAATTGATGATCTGGTCCATAAAGTTTCACCAAATGAACAATACAAGTTGTTGTAAGGAACGTACTATAAAGCACAGGACAAAGGAACTCTGAGACTACAGAAACCAAGAGAAATAAACTCAGACTTGTAGGTTTTTAAACATGTGGGTCAGCTTGCTGTTTCCTTTTTTAATTTAAGCAGTTTTATGTACTTCATTTATGTATCATACAATTGAATACGTAAACCATATCAAGAAGATTTGTGCAGTCTTTACCACAATCAATTTTAGAACATTTTCTTTCCCATGTTTTCTGTTTCTACAAAGACACATCTCACGTCCCTCTAGAGGAGAGTCAGAAAGTTTTAGATTTAGAGACTATGATCAATAAAATGAAGACCAGCTACATTGTCATTAGGAACCACAAGGCACACATTAACTAGGTAATCAGGAGCAATTCAATCACATAAGCATGCCTTTCACACATTGTATAAGCCACTTGGATACCTTATGCAAATAAAATTGATATCACATGCAAAAGATCTCTCTTGGAAGAACAGAGGCTCTATCAGTAGAGTGCCATGTGTCTGGTCAGTAGAGCATCCCCCATGTGTCTTCTCCTTAGCCTTAGGATTTATGTCTCTCATGGAGTCCAGAGAGAGTCTCTCCTGCCTCCAAGGAGGAAATTCAGATTTCTCAGAAGGAAACCATGCCCACATAGAGGCCTCATTGGTTATGATCTGATTGACAGAGTAGACTCCACTCCTTCGGTCTTAATCCCCTCAAGTCCCAAATTGACACCAGCTTATGCAGCTACTACAGACACAGTGGCTGCAATAGTTGTCTCAAAAGAACAATTGTGAGCATGACACAAGATAGGGCCATGTTTTGCTCAATTGTGCATAGAGGTGTTAGGAGTCAGAACAAATGTAGGTTCCTAACAATGACAACATGCAAAGTGATTGGTGTGGACCTGGAAGTCCAATTTTTGCCTTCTGCTCAGAAGGACAACCATTCAGCCCTTCTCCTTAGGACAGGAATGTTTTTTCATAATGCTTCCTCCTCCTACCCTGATAGACTTTATGTCGATTATGGTATCTTCCCTGCCCACTATCTGCACTTACACAAAATCACTGCAGGTAACTAGTCACAAACGCTCATTTACCCTTACATTTATGTCAGCCTGGGTGTCCATCAGAGAGAGAAATGAGGAGAAAGACCAAAAAAGATGAAGAAACTACAATATCAGCAGCAAAAGAGACATCTGTCCAAACCAGCATCTGCCCTATCCTTGCTGTGTCTGAGCTAGCAGTCATTAATTCCACTGTCACTCTTTTTATCTCAAAAAACTGAGGAGACGTTAGCATTTAGTGCTTCTCCTCCATCTGTTTTGGCTGCTTCTGTGGGTTGTTCCCCACAGTCACACTGAAGAGAAATGAGATATGTGCAGTCCCCCTGATATAAGACACAAAAAGGGAGTCCCAGAAAGCACCGAATGTGAGCTAACTTTTTTTCTGCTTTGCTGAATCCCTCTGATCATGTGCATTAGGTGAAGTTCTTCATTGTAACAGGCAAAGAAATATTTAGTTCTAGTCAATCTGAACACTTTTCTTCAATAACCACCACTAAAAAAAATCACTTTAATTTAAAAAAAAACATTAATAACATGGTATTACCTGAAATAACCATGGTAACAAGCTTTAAAGTAATATAAATGGCTTATATAACATAGATACAGTACTATAAAAATGGAAATTACCCATAATTTATCTCAGTTCTTTGCCATGACAATAATATAATATGTATTTTTCACAAAACATATATTTGGGCTACAGCAGCAATCAAGAAACAATTCAGAAATTATTAAAAACTTTCCAAAGGGTATCAGCTATTGTTTAGTTGCTAAGGTGACTCGTTAATAAGTTTCTGGACCAACGATATGTAAAACTGAATTTTATTAAAACATTAAAAATTGATACAACTAACAAAAGACAAAAAAGTGAAAGCCAGGGCACATTTCAAATGCAGAATAAAACCAGTAATTCTGAGGTTGCTTAAACAAAGATCACCCTGGTCCACCACTGTGTTAGAACCATTGCTCATATTTCTTAGTGATTCCTTTCTATTTTTGTCTTCTTTTGTGTTCTTTTGACAGTTCTCAATAATCTTGTTTTTATATGTGCATTTATAAATCTACATTTATAGCACCTTTTATGATGTAGCCCACCAAGCCAAAACTGACTGCCAGATCCCTGCCTACTTAAACTGACAGGGGGCCAGAACCTACGTGCAATCAGCACATACTGTTAAAAATGCTGGCAATTTGTTTAATTTTGTTAATTCCATTGAGTACTGGATAGCATGTTGGGTCCATGAAACAACTAAATTAATTCCATGTCTCAGGCTCAAAACTCATACTCAGAAGAGCTAAGTTATAAACCCTCATTTGACATCATAGGATACATAGATATTCTAATTTATTTTGATTAGGTATAATCTCTGTCAATGTGTTTCTAAAATAAATGTTCAAGAGTGTTCTCATACAAAGGTCAAAGACGGAAACATTTCAGTTCAGTCTCATAACATGATGTCCACTCACCAGGTACTCACAGCTAGTATTTTTAAATACTGTGTTGAGATAGAATTGAATACCCTGAAACTTGCAGAAAGTGTAGAATTCGATGGTTGTTAGTCTGTAGTGTTTTAGCTTTTACCAACCGTGACCGCTTTGGATTTCAGAGTATGTAAAGTTCCGTGACATTGGCTATGTGCTTTAGCCACGACCATTTTCTGTTGTTGGACTTTCCCTTCACACTTAGCAGAGGCTTCGCATTACCTGAACTGCGAGTCTCATCTCCCTGCTATCCCTTCTCTCCTTTATAATCGCTAATAAACCTTAATCCCAGTATGTTAGTTTATCTTAGATAACTCAGAGTGGTGTCATGCAATATGATACTTTGAGTTTGCAATGGACTTATTTCATTTAGTCTGTTTTCAAGGTCCATCCGTGTTGCAGCATGTGTAAGAACTTCATTTTTCTTTATCCTTAAGCAATACCCCATTTTATGGAGTGGATATCTGTCCAGCAATAGATAACTCTTGCAATATGGCTGCCTTTCTGTAGATGTATACATTTATTCTTCAGCTAGAGGGCTGATCTCTCTTAGTCATTCATTCTGTAGACCCTCTGTACTCCATAACCCTTGATCAGCCTCAGACAACACCATCTTTGATTGCCTTTACCAAGCCCTTGTCTCAACATTTCCCAAATGCAGAAATATATGTCTGCTTTTATTCCAAGAACAGTCAAGTTAATTTTGTTCAATTACCATAGTATTGGTTTCTTTTAAAGTTTCTATTTGTGTGCTTGAACTGAAAATCTAACAACACAGACATTTTTATTGTGGCTAGACAAAGACTAGAGACTACAGTATTCTGATCGTTTTCCAGGTTCTCAGGGAAGTTAGATATTGGTTTTCTCAAAGTGGGGGTTTCTCAGTCTTTGGGGCTGAGTAAGATACTGCACTTGAGTAACTGGAGACAAGTCTTAGAGTTTCTTGTAGCTAGGGATGTATATGGAGGGTCACAAGACCATTGAAGGATTTCTCTTTTCTGAGATCAACATTAAAGTGCTTTTCTCAGGCGTGTTGTTCCCTTGGTAGTCATTGTAAAGAAGACTGTGTCATCAAGACTCTCCAGGAACAGGCTGTCAGCCTTTGTGATTGGCTTCACCACAGAGAAAACTACCTCTCTTAGTGTAGCACTCCAGCCAGCTGGGAGCTGCCTGAGATGCAGGGGATAACTGCTCAGGACAGGAGATTGAGTCCCGAGGAAAAGGGTGAGATACTCATAGGAGAACGGACCTCCCACAGTTCTCTGCTTGCAGGTTTGTATTTGCACGCCAAAGGAGAACCTTTATGAAAGTTCAAATGCAAGAGCTATTTTGGGCACCAGGGTTTCAGGCTCAAGATGTTTTCATGATTCATAATCAACAAACACTCACAATCAAGATGGCATAAATGCTGAGAGAAAAGATTCTGTCTGCAGCAAGTACTCTAGTTGTCACTCAGTGTTTGTACTGAGTTTCTGGAACATGCTAACACTCATGCACTTAAAGGTTACTCAGTCTCTGCACCCAAGTAGCTTCCCAGGGGGAACAGGACAGTGTTTCTCAAGATGTGAGGGCCTATTTGTAAGAGGGACAAAGTACAGGAGAGAAAAACTGCTTTGGAGAAAGGGAAATTTTAGATTCAGAATGGTCTCCAGACTCATATCAAGAATGTAGGATGGATTTCAGGAAGCTCTCCTTACACTTACCAAGGGCTTCAGATATCAGACTCTTGAACACTATTCCAATCAATTAAGATATATCGGAACAGCTTTCCAACCCAAAAAAAAAGGGGAAAAAAGAGGAGCTGATTCCAAAGGCTCAATTGAAAGAAAATCTTTGAAAATATTGATGGCAACATATGTACAAGTGTGCTTAATACAACTGAATAGTGAGTTGTTATAAGAGTTGCAGGACTGGACAGGAAAACACTCCTAAAGGCCAACAAACAGTTCTTGAACTAACTACAAGCTTTTCTTTCTTGTTGTGTTTTGTTTTGTTGTCATTGGCTTGTTGTTGTTGTTGTTGTTTTGTTGTACATTGTTGCTTGCTTTTGCTCTGTCTTGTTTTTGTGCATGCTATTATCTCCACAGGTCTGTCTAAATAAGATAGGCTGGATGAACAATATGGAGGAGAAAACAATGGGACCAACAGTTCCGGGGGGACATGAGAGAGGGGGAGGTGAGGAGAAAGATAGTGGTGGTAACAAACTCAGGGACAAGGGAACGACAAGTGATCCAAATCGATGGTGAGGAGGGTGTGGGAGGCCTGGTAGGGCATGATCAAGGGTAAGGTAACCAAGAGGAGTTGCTGAAACCCTGTTGGGGACTGAGCATGATAGTGGGACAGGGGGAAAGTCAAAGGAAATAGAGGAAAGAGCTGGGAGGCAAAGGGCATTTATAGAGGTCTAGATAAAAACATGTACATATGCAAATATATTTAT
>NW_022107431.1:3654865-3792854 GCF_000313985.2 Echinops telfairi
ATGTGACCTACTCCCTGGGAGACGGACAACGGAAAAGTGGGTGAAGGGAGACGTCAGAAAGGGAAAAATATGACAAAATAATAATGTATAAATTATCAAGGATTCATGAGGGAGTGGGGAGCGGGGAGGGAAGGGAGAAAATGAGGACCTGATGCCAGGGCATTAAGTGGAGAGCAAATGTTTTGAGAATGATGAGGGCAAGGAATGTAGAAAAGTGCTTTACACAACTGATATATGTAAGGATTGTGATAAGAGTTGTATTAGCCCTTAATAGAATGATTAAAAAATATTGAATAGAGAAAAAAAAAAGAGATTTGCAGGAGTCCCCCAATGAAAGGTTTTTAAAAAACCGACCTAAAAGAACATTCTACCAAAAAAAAAAAAAAAGAAGGTCAGGATATTAAATGTGCCCATGAGAGCTGGTTCTCAAACCCCGTGCTTTCTCATCTTCCAGGTGTTCCCCAGGCAAGCATCTTCGTGGACATAGTATACCTTATTTACTCCTGAAGGTGAAGCCCTAACACCAAAACAGTCCTTGGACCCTTATAAGTAGTCAACATATATCTGTTAGATGAGTTGATGGATGGTCCCACGGTGTTAGCTAAATTTTTTGTAGGAAAATGTTAACCCAGAAAATGGGTATTTCAAATTTTGAAATTTGTCTTCAACTCACTAGAGCATCTAGATTTTGTAAGCTATTCCATAAGCTCCTGGCTAATACAAATGCTTCATGTACTCAGTTACTAGGCAACAACTTGGATGCTGAGGTCCACCCAGAGGTGCCTGAGAAGAAGGAATGAAAAACAACAGTCCTGATGAGATTTCCGTGAGTGCAAGTCAACTGAATGGCAACTGGTTTCAGTCTCTTCCAAATTCACGATATTCTCTAGAAGCTTTGCCTCTTCCTTCGTTTATTTGTTGACCAACACATAACATGTTTAACTTATCTATGAAGCTACCAATATGACATATGACCCAACATTGTAATGAAACTTCATACACAGAGAATAGCATGCATTTAACTTTATTTCTCTATGACCAAGAGTGATGATGAAAATAAAGAAAACACAAATAGAAAACACCAAGGGCTGGGTTGGTGCTATCCTGTCTCTGTGCATTTTCTATGAAGGCAGCAGGTAGATAGCAATGATGAAAGAAACGCACGGGGCAGGGGAACGGGCTTTCCAAATAAGTATTCTTTACCGTAATAGCCAACTGTATGTGTACCACTTCTGGCTACTAACAGACTGCAACCAGTCCTCTCTACATCATAAAGCTGAATCACCGGTGGCTCATTTTATGAACCAATAATCTGAGTCTGGCATTTTTCCCCTTTCTGCTTATCAGGCTAAATTTTACCAAGTTTTCTTTATTTTTTTTCCCTGATTGATTTAAGTGGAAAAAAGCAAATAGAAAATAAATCCATGTAGCTGGCTCTTTCTAGCAGCTCCCCTGCTGCTCCCCAGCAGTGGGCTGGGCACCCCAGCTGCCACACTGAAGCCTCACACCACCCCAGGGAATCAGGAAGGCCTTTGAGTCCCTGAGATTTCTCAGGAAAAAAATCCTATTTGAAGACAGAGACAAAGAGACTCTTCATGCTGCATGCATTTAATGCTCTTTCCTGACTTCTCTGTCATCAGCAAGAAGAACAGGAAACAGCTCATTCTAAAAATGGAGCTGAGAGATTTGGGGGCACGGGGCAGGGGAAGCACCAATCCAGAGGCATAGTCCCCATTCCAAACACTGACGATTCTCCTGTCCTGGATGTAACGCAGACATTGAGATTATAAAACTAAAAGAACAAGAAGGCAAGAAAAGGTCTTCTATTTTTTATTCTTCTACCTCCTCCCCCATTCCCCACAGTTATCCTGTTTCCAGGGAAGAGGGGACCCTCAATTAAAATGATTGATTAAATATATGCAGATCATAGGCAACTTATTGAAACAATAGTGGATGTGATTGGTGAATCGATTGACTAATCAATCATAATTTTATCTGGAATTTAGTTTTTTAATTTTAGATAGTTTACAAAGATACCTCAAACCAAAACATTTTAAGCGCAAGAATTTTTGTTTTTGAAATCAAACAGGTTTGTCAGCTTATCTTTGTACCATGTTTTCATCTCATCACTCTGTCTACACTCCAGTCATTGACCCCGTCAGACTGCAAGCTTTCATCATCCCTTCTCAAGAGGATTACAATTAACTCCTTAATTTTTCTTCTGGGTAATAGACATATAATACATTTTTTTGCACTTAAGTGACAGTTATCCTTTAAAAAAAAGTTGTTGGACTTTTGCTTTAAGGAGAAGGGAGTAGACATACTGTGTTTTCCTACAAATAGCACATCTATGTAACTAACCATCACATGTAACACACATGCTGACCTATGAAAATAATGCGTGAATGGATTTCACCATTGACAAAAATATATAACTTGTGAGTTATTTGTGTAACATATGGTATTGACCCTGCTCTTCCTATTATGTAAGTGAAAACCTTGGACAAAATCCATCATAGAAAACTCAGAAAGGGAAAGAGAAGACAAGCAGGCCAATTAGAACCCTCCAGATCAAGGACTTTCATGGTGGCAAGTCCTTTGGTCTTCCTGTTTGCCTCAACACCAGACTTGGTCTAAGGAAGCCTACCACGTTGGAATGCCATGGCTCTAGAAGAAAAGAGACTCCAGTAAAGCTCGTCCCTTCTCCGGTCAGAGGACCAGGAGCGGGGTAGTCTCTTGTTGTTGGGTACCACTGAGACTGTTCTTACTCAACACAACTCGATGTTCAACAGAAGGAAACACGGCTCAGTTCTCTATCATCCTCCCAAGCATTGCGTTGTTGAGCTCACTATTGGAACCATGGTGTCAATCCATCATGTTGGATCTTCCTCTACTTCCTGGACCTTCTACTTTTTCAGGCCCACCATATCTTTCCCCCCAAACAGGTCCCTCCAGGGACAGTAAACAAGTAAGACAGAAAGCGTTAAGATAACTGTTCTAATTCAGACAAGCATCACAGGGGGAAAATGGCATGCACCTCAACCATGGCATTTGGAACATCTCAAAGGCTACATACAGATGAAGCGGCAGATAAACAGAGTTCAAAGTACACAAAATTACTGGAGACTGACTAGGGTATTACATACTTCGAAAAAGTACATCTATCAAGCAGGCATAGCATCAGAAACAGAGCTACAAAATATGTAAAGGGAAAATAAATCTAGCTAAAAGTAAAAATACACATATATGCAATCAAAGGTGGGGAATTCCATGACATTCTCTCCAAAATTGATATATCAACTGGTCAGAAATACAAGAACGATATAGAAAAATTCAATGATACATTTAAGCAAGAGGAACCGATGGACATTTACAAATAGAAAATTAGCAAGATCCCATGGAATATATTCCAAGATAGCTCATATCGTGGTCCATAAAACAAAACTCAAACATTTAAAGGTTTGATATCAGAGTATTTCCTAATTACAATGTAATCAAACCTCAATCCAATCATGAAAAGACTTGGAAACTAAATACCTTTACTTATGAAAAGTAAATGAGTCAGAAAGAAAGTCTCAAGATACATCTAATATTGATTTATTTTATACTTATCTAGAGCATAAAGCACACATAGAATGCAGCAATACACTGACAGGGAACTGGCAGAAGTTCAGGCTGGATTCAGAAGCAGATGTGGAAAAAGGGATATCATTGCTAATACCAGATGGATCTCGGCTCAAAGCAGAGAATAGCAGAAAGATGTTTACTTGTGCTTCAGTGGTTATGCAAAGGCGTTTGGCTGTGTGGACCATAATAAACCGTGGTTAACCCTGAGAAGAATGGGAATCCAGAACACTTCATTGTGCTCGTTCAGAATTTGTACATATAATCAAAAGGCAGTTGTGCGAACGGAACAAGGAAATACTGCATAGTTTAAATTTAGGAAAGGTGTCTATCAGGGCTGTATCCTCTTAAAAACCATACTTGTTCAAACTATATGCTGAACAAATCATCAGAAAAGCTAGATTATATGAAGAAGAGTTCACCATCGGGATTGGAGGAAGGCTTATTAACACACACTGTGGAATACAAATGGCATAACCTTGTTTGCTGAAAGCGAGCAGGAATTGAAGCACTTGCTGATGAAGTTCAAGGATTGTAGCCTTCAGTATGTATTAGAACTCAATAGAAGGCAGACCAAAATCCACACAACTGGACCAATAGGTAATGTCGTGATAAATGGAGAAAGTTTGATGTTGTCTAGGGTTTTTGTCTTGCTTGGATCTATCAGCAATGTTCATGGAAGCAGCAGTCAATAGATAAAAAAGACACATTGCATTAGGTAAATCTGCTGTATAAGACCTCTTTGGAATATCGAGGAACAAGGATGCTACTTTGAAGACTACAGCTCACCAGATCCAAGCCATGGTATTATCCATTGCATTATAATGAATTTGAAAGTTGGTCATTGAATAACAAAACCTAAGAAAAATGATGCATTTGAATTGTGTGGCTGGAGAAAAATATTGAAAGTAGCATGGTCTTTTAAAAGGACAACTGACCCATTGTGACTGTTACATAATCTGTCAATTTGACACAAGGTGGAGTCTAGTCTGTCAATCAGGTTGTAGTCAATGAGGCCTCTGTGTGGGCATGGTCTTCTCCAGATGATTCTGCGAACTCCTGTCTTCCTTGTGGAGGGGGAACACACACACACACTCGCTGCAAGACATTCCTGTTGACAAGCCACATGGAGCTATGCTGATGGATCCAGAGCACTGGAGCTGGAGAAGCTACGCGGAGACCCCAGCCAGTGCTGAGATGCTTCCACCACCACGAGATACACAAGACTTTCTACCCATAGTCCTGTGATCTTCCTGCATTCCTGCATGTGTCACATGAGTCTGGAGAGGAATGTATAGTCTGCTATTGGACATGTGGGTTAATATCAGACTTAGGGACTTGATCTGGACCGGGCTGGGATGTTTTCTCAATATACAATTGCTCTTTGATATAAAGCTCTTTCTTATACACATATGAGAGTCTATGAATTTGTTTCTCTAGTCAACCCTGACTATCACACAGATTTAGAAGAAGTAAGGCCAGAGTGCTCCTCAGAGGCAATGATGGCCAGACTTCATCTTACATAGTTGGGGCATATTGTGTCAAGAGAGTAGGACATCATGTTTAGTAAAGTGGAGGGGTGACAACAAAGAGGAAGGCCTTCAATGAGATGGATTTACACAGTGGCTCTATCAATGGGCTCAGGCATAGGAACAATTGTGAGGATGGTGCAGGACCAAGTCATTTTTCATTCAGTTGTGCATAGGGTCACAATGGGTCGGAGCCAACTCAATAGCACATAACAATAACACACACCGGGAAAAGCATACACCACACAGTTGCACAATCCAACTCATCTGAACACAGAAAACATTCCAATAAGCCCTCTAGCCCATGCATGTGACCCTATCTTCTTATTTTACACTTTCCTGCCCGGATTCATTCCCTTCCTGTCCCCCCTCCTCCTCCACCAACTTCATAATGGGCTTCAGAGTCTGCTTCTTTACATGTGCAAACCATTTTCTTAGTTCTAATTTTCTTTTTATAATTGTCATGTGCTGTAGCATTTATCTTTATGAGACTGACTCACTTTGTTGAGCATAATGTCTTCCAAATTTGTCTGTGGTATGATGTGCTTAATTATTTCATTAGTTTTAGAGATGTATGATATTCCATTATATGTACATTCCTTGAGCTCATATATTCATTCCTTCACACAAAAAAAGTTTTCGGTTGTTTCCAACTTTGTGCTATTATAGACAGTGCTGAAGTGAGCAGGGGTGTGCATATATCTGTCTTTTGTTCTTGATTTCTTCGCAGTGTATATTGAGTAGGACATCATATGCTGTTTCTATTCACATTTATTTAAGAAAGTTCTATACTGTTTTCCATAATGGACATACAATTCTGGAGTGCAAGTAGTGTATTAGGCTTCTGATCTTACCACATCCTCTTCAGCATCTGTTATTTTGTTTGTTTTTCCCCCTGGTTTTACCATCAGTGTCAACGTAAGATGGAATCTCATCATTGCCCTTATTTGTATTTCTCGCAGGCATTTCTTCATGTGATTGTTGGGCATTTGGATATCATCTTTAGTGAATTCATGTTTTCTGTCCATTTTTGATCGGATTATTTATGTTTTTCTTATTTAGGTGTTGCAGTTCTCTATGGATTTTTTAAATTAGCCCTTTATCTGATATATCATTACCAAAATATTTTCCTTATCTGTAGGCTCTCTTTTTACTTTCTTGATGAAGTCTTTGGATGTACATAGAAATCATATTTGTCTTTATGTTTGGTAGTATGTTTATGGCTGGTATTAAGGCCCTTATGTTTGTCCCAGTTTTTCATTGATGATCATTATAGGTCTACGGTCTTCCACCCATGTTGAGCTTGTTTCTGTATATGGGGTGGGGGCATCAGCATGTTTCATTCTTCTGTAGGCGGAGATGCCATTTTTCCATCATCACTCACTGCAAAGTCGGTCCCTTTCCCTCAAGACACAGTTTTTAGAAATGCATTAAGATGAATGACAATGAAAAATAAAAATAATTTTGAAACAGATAAAGTAGTTGAGGTGAATGTATCACAATGAACGTATTTATTATGACAGAATAAAACTGCTTTATAGAATTTTCTATGCTGCAAACATTCACTGGAGCAGATTTCTAATGTCTTGTCACCCGGTGAGTCACTGGTGAGTGCAGGCTGCCGAACTGCTGACGTTTCAGTCCATCTGAGTTCTTCACCATTGTGCCACCAGGGACCCATAGCACAAGACAGAGAAAGTCTAAAATCAGTAGTGCACACCTAACTCAAGAACCCAGTAAAAAAAAAAAAAAGAAGGGCAAAATAACCCTTAAAAAAGGCCACATGGAAGAAGCATACCACCCTGTGTGATCATGAGGTATGGATGGGATTAGGTATCAGGCATCAAAGACCCAGAACAAAGTCACACCCAATGTGAATGGGGGGTGGGCATGGAGTGGAGACCCAATGCCCATCTGTAGACACTTGGACATCCCCTCACAGAGGAGTCACAGAGAAGTGATGAGCCAGTCAGGGTGCAGTATACCACCGATGAACACACAACTTTCCTCTAGTTCTTTGGTGCTTCCTTCCGCCCACTAACATGACCTCAAATCTACCTCACTAATTGGATTAGACCAGAAGATGCAAACTGCCACATATAAGAGCCTGCAACATAGGGAATCCAGGACTGAACCCCCCTTCCCCCTAGCGTCAACAATGAGAGTAGAGAGATACCAGGAGGATTAGGGGAGGGTGGGGGGAGAAAGGGGGAATTTATCACAAGGATCAACTATAACCCCCTCCCAGGGGGACAAATAATGGAAAAGTGGGTGAGGGGTGACAGAGGATGATATAAGATATGAAAATAATAATCTATGACTTATCAAGCATTTGTGAGTGAGGCCGGGCGGGGGAGGGAGGGGGAAGAAATGGGGAGCTGATATCAGGGGCTCAAGTGGGAAGAGAATGCTTTGAAAATGATGATGAAATAGGTGGGAACTCTGCAGAATTTATGTATAAAGCTCAAAGTACTCTGGTAACTAAACTATTCAAAGATAGTAACAACAAGGATGACTCATGCATATTAGTGCAAAAATATTCTTAACAAAGTATAAGAAATAAAATTATCCTATTAAAAAGGGTACAAATGTTGGCTTTCATTCCTGTACTGAATTTGAACATGGCTCAATATGCTAACAACTAACTGTGAGTCTGAGATGTTATTTAAGTAATGAGATTAAATTAAAATAAATAAATACCATACTTGCACTTCTGACAAAGATTGAGGAACAGGGACCACCTAAACTGCTGAAACAGGCAGAAGCAGTTGACATTTAGGAAACAATGCTCAGGATAGCACTGGGCATCAGACATGGAAAGAGATGTCTGACTTAAGGACCAAATTAAATGACAGTTCCATGGTACTTCCTTCGAGAGTTTACAGAACAGGGAAGGGGAGAGAAGCTCAGTGGATACCCTGAGTTGAGAAGACAGTGCTGAGAATCATGAGAGATGGAAGAAACTAAAATTCACAGGTTGGAGAACATATAGAAGAAGCTCACAGCACGTTCCTCAAGAATTTTCACGGAGTATTCCATGGAATGCCGCACACATGCAAGGAGACCAGCTGAGGTCATGGAAGAATCGCCTGAAAGGACCTGAGGAAACAGCCTTAAGAAGAATACTTGGATCTCGCCAGATTGGAAACCCTTGTGATTCATGGAGCAGTTCATAGAGAATCTGGAAGAGTCTGATCTCCAGAGTGGGCACTAATTCCTATTAGACCGAATGCTGCTATCACGGTGCTGGATCATCATAAAATAAAGACTCCCAAAGATCAAGCTGATACTCAATAACTGAGCAGTGTACTGAATGAAGTACAAGAGTATTTATAAGACTGGTACACACACATATGTATATGTATATACATATACGTATATGTATATACATATATGTATATACATATACATACACACACACACACACACACATATATATATACACACACACAAAAGGTAATTTAACCAAAGCTGAAATCCAGTGACAAAATTCACCAGAATGTCAAGAAGTAGCAGAAAGATTCACAGTGGGTGTCATTGTTGTTATTGTTCTGTCATGGAGACCTTATGCACAAAGTAACAAAGCACTGCCAGGCCACTACCACCCTCACAGTACGTTTGATCCGAGTGTTGCGGACCCCATAGTACATCTCCTTGAGGGGCTTCCTTTTTCCCCTGACCCTGCGGTTGCTAAGTGCCAGCCAGTTGGTTCTAATCCATAGCAACCTTGTTCACAACCCAACAAAACCCTGCCCAGTCCTGAGCCGTCCTTACGATGGTCCCCATGGTTGCAGCCACTGTGTCAGTCTGCCTTGTAAAGGGCCTTCCTCCCTCCACTGACCCTCCACTTCACCAAGCATGACGTCGTTTTCCAGGAGGTGGTCTCTTCTAACAACATGTCCAAAGTATGGAAGAGGAAGTCTCAGCATCCTTGTTTCTAATTAGTACTCTGGCCATACCAAGGGGTACTCCCCCCACAACCAAGTGGAAAAAAGCTCTGCTGGGAGGAGCTTTTACAGTATGCATTTTTCCTTAGTAGGTGACCATGGAACACCCCCCTCTTCGTTGGTGCACCCAGTGGCATTGTCTAGGAAGGTTCTCTTGGTTCACAGTGAATTTTTCCATAGAAGCAGTTCGGCTTGAACCTCATGTTTTGTGATGGCTGATTTAATGCGCCTGCTCACACAGCCATCTCAGTGTACCAGTTTTTTGGCAAAAAATTAGCATGCCTCTCTTGCACCACTCATCTTATTACCTGACCTCACTCCATGCGACTTATTTGTGTTTCTGCGAATGGAGAGGGACATGGAAGGACAGCAATCTGATGATGTAGACAAGGTGAAGAAAAAAAATGAAGAAGGTGCTCTAAACCATCCAAACAGATGAGTTTGAAAAATATTTCCATGAATGGAATTGCAGATTTGACAAATGTATTAAGCATATTTGAGGGTACTTGGAAGGTGATAGGTTGTTTTGTAAAAAAAAAAATAAATGTATAGCTTTGGGAAATAATTCATTATAGGAGGGTACTCCCTTGTATTTCTTCCAAGATATATCTGTTTGTCCTTTAGCCATCCATATCACTTTCAATATTCTTTTCCAGCACCACAATTCAAATTGCTGACCCAAAACATCACTAAATAGGATGTTTTCTTATTTCATCCACACTGTTAACTTAAAACATGTCCAAATCACATGAGACATTCTTGCAACCTCGCTTCTAAGGAGCATTCTGCCTGTACATCTCGCAAAACAAATTTGTATATTGTTCTACATTCCATAATATATTCAGTATTTGTCTCCAAGATTGTAATTCAAATGTGTACATTGTTTTTTGATCTACTCTAATAGTTGTTCTGCTGTTGCATGCACATGATGTGATAGAAAATGCTTTGGCTGGGTCCCATTTACCCGGGTCCTGAAAGTGGCGCCTTTGCTTTTGGACACACTAGAGAGGTCTTTGGCAGTAGTGCTGCTCAGGGAACTGTATCATTGGATTTCTTGGTTTCTGGTTCCATGATTTGATGGTTGATCTAAGTAAAATAGAGACATTGGCAATTTTAATATTTCCTCTATTTATCATCATGTTGTTTATTGGTCCAGTTGTGAGGATTTTGTTTTCTTTTTCTTCCTTTTAAACAGTTTTATTGGCCCTTCAACCACATATCATACAATTCAATAGTGCAATCATATTACATAGAATTGGACACTCATTATCACAATCCATTTTAGAACAGCTTCTTCTCCCTTGCACTCATTGATACTGATGTAATCAATTTTTAATTGTGGCAAAAATATACACAATACAACATTCTCCAATGCAATCGCTCCTGTATGTTTAATTCAGTGCCATTGATTATACTCTTCATGTTGTGCAACCATTATTGATATCCTTTTCCAAATTATTTTACTACCATTAACATAGACTCAATGCCCCCTAAGCAAAAACCCTTCCTCCGTCACCATGGTCACCATTGGTCAAGTTTGGTTTCTTTCTTTTTTTAGTAATTTTCTTGATAGGATATTTACATGTCATACACTCACAAAATCAAATCTTTTTAAAAAATAGTTGTATATACATCATCAAAATCAGTTCTAATGCCCCCTTCCCCTCAGGCATTCATTGTTTGCACCTCAATGCCCCTCATCCTCTCTAATCTCTGTCCCTGATAAGCCATTGCACTGTTTACTCTCTCTATGCCTCCCCTCCTGTGCTTCATAAACTGGGAAACCTAACAGAAACAATAAAAAGCAAAACCAAAGCAAAGCAGAAAATAATAATAATATAAAGAAAAATTTAAATGTAAGAAAGAAAAGTCCACTAACACTATTTAAATATATATATATTTGTCTTTATACTGCAGGGTAATGCATGCTGAAGGCAATAGTCTTTGATATTTTTCAGTAAGTGCTATAAGCCATCCTCTTGCAGCAAGCTATGTTTGCCATCTACACGCAGTACAGGGAGTTCTTAAATCTTTCTCCACCCTGGATTCCTCGGGTGTCTTCATATAATCCAGCTACTTGCGTTATTACTTGGCCTACATAATAAATGATGTGGTGAAAGGGGACAACTCCACACACACTTTTTAAAAATTTTACGCCATGCCATGTTTCCTTGTTGTGTTTAAATGACTGCCTCTTGGTCTATGTACCAGAACCACATGGGCACAACAAAAATGTCCTAGAATTTCTATTCTTAGCAAGGTTATTCATAATTTACTATGAACTATACATAATGAGGAGTGGAGGAACCAAATAAATTTAAACTGACTTATTAAATCAAAACTCATAAAAATTGACCCAAGATCGATCCAATTGTGAGGAGAAACTCTTATTAAAATGGTTATTATGTTTTTATCCCCATACTTTTAAAAGTCAAATAGATAAAATGTGCTAAGCTGGGTTCTTTAGAGAAGCAAAACCAATTATATATATAATTTCATATATATGTATGTATGTATGTATCCACACACATATGTAGAATTTTAAAATAAGCAAAGGCTGTACACAATTGTAGAAGTAAGTCCAATCTGATTCAAGCTTCATGTAGCTTTAAGGACTGACAAGTCAGGAGTAGGAAGATGAAGTAGGAAGCCCACAGGCTGATAGATGAACACAGGTCAAGATTGTGGCTATAGAGTTGAATAAATCCAAGGTCAACAGGTCATATGCCAGGTCACTGATGGCTCCTTGGATCAGCTGCAAAACAGCAGGCCATTGGCTCAAATGTAAAGAACTGGAAGGCTATAGAACCAGAAGCAGGATTCACATTCAGTAGAAGAAGTGAAGACACACAGCATCTACTACTAGATCAATTAAGACATACTCGGAGGAGACATTATCAGGGCTAGGAACTGAAGAAGGATTGCACCCCACCCTAATATTTTCACAACTCCTTGGCTGTTCACAGCAGATCCCTTTTTGGAGTTGATTACATGGAGTTAGATCATATCATGGAGAGCCCTCAACTGCCAAGTCAGTCAAGTTGACACAAGACCTACCTATCATAGACAGTGATCACATGAAAGAGACGGCAATCAAACTTCTAGAGATGGAATTCTCAACGCCTGAGATTTCCTGTCCTGGATAGTAGTAGCAACACTTGATTTCATATTTCAGGGGGGAAATTATTTGTTCTCATGAAAATAGATAAACCGAAACCATGCAACTTAAAACACGGAACAAAGCATGAGTAGGCTGTGGGGCAAATTTGAGCATTTGAAAACGACTACTTGGCATTTACACCGCCTGACCCTGCGCCAGCCTTACAATCCTGCCATGTTTGGGTCCACTGTTGCAGTCACTGTGTTGGCCCATCAGTTCTTCCTCTTTCTCACTGGCCTTCTTGTGTACCAAACAGTGTCTCTCTCCAGGAGCTGTCCCCCTGACAGTCTGTAAAGGCTGACTTAAAGGCTTCTTATCAGATAAGCCTCACAGGGATTCATATTTTGTCCCCACTTGCTTACATTCCCCATTCCAACATGGTGGCTTCTATGTAGGAGTTAGCTTGTTGTTCTTAGATACCTTTGAGTCAACCCTGATTCATAACATACCCCTGGTATGATTGATAACATACCAGTGGAATCAAATGATATCCAGTTCTGTGCCACTCCTATGAAAGATTGTAAATTGAGCAGTGAGAAGCCACAGAGTCCTCAATGGCTGAGTTTTAGAAATAGATAACCAGGCATTTCTTCCTTATCTATCTTAATCTGGAACCACCATTGTAACCTGTTTGGCATCAAAACTACACGCAAGCATCCATTGGCACGTGGGTAGTGGCTGAGTGTGAAAGTTGCCTTGTACACATATGGAACCTGAGTCTCTGCATGGGAGTGGAGAGTTCTATCACTGGGTGGACGCTGTCCCCAGCACAATCCTTAGTAAAGATGCCTGGGATGCTTGAATAAATAAGTGGATGCTGTGAAAACTGGTGACTTACAATATATCATGCATTCTTATGTGTACCATGACCAGAACATTTTTTTAAAATATTCTGATATGTGATCTCTATTAATAACCGATGGAAACATACTCATTCCAGTATCTTTGGCTGATGGTTCATGCCAGTTTCTGTAGTAGTCCTTAATTTGCAGAAGCTGAGGGTTTAACTCCAACTAGATTAATGAGTGAGTGGGCACAATTCGATTTATTACACTTTTTAAACAATATAATTAAATAGATTTTTTCACGAAGTCCTGGGGGCCGGGAGGTGACTATGTGTGACTGGGTTTTTTGTGAAGAAAGCAGCAACAGTAAGATTCCTTTCCTTCATCTTGGAATGGGAGATTGAGCTCGGGTAATTCCTCCAGCATTTTATAAACTGCTTGTATTTATGTAGTAATGAAAAAGTATAAATCCACACATATTTCACTGCAGGGGAAATAAATGACGCCCAGCTGGGGGAGGCTTGTATTTAATCATGAAATGCGCAACGTTTGGCTGTTGTGAATTAGCCATTTGTCTCATGAATGTAAATCCTCAAGAGCGCTTGGGGCTCAGCAGACTAATCCACAGGGCTGTGAACGTGTCCTCCCCGGAGCCCGGCACGAGTTCAACGCGCAGGCCAGTCGCTCCCCGCGCGCCCATCCCAGGTCATATTTCTATCCGAGAATTCCTAACGTGCGGGATTCGCTCTCTACCCCGAAGTCCATGTGAGTACACCCATTAGAAACAGGGCACTTTCCCAGCCTTGAGACAGGGACGAAGCGACAATGAGCGCTCAAGGTCTGGTGATGAGGCTTCAGGGGGATCCCTTCTCCTGGATCTGAAGCCTAGTGTGATTCTGGGTCTGGGCTTGCTGTTTCTGGGTGCCATTGTCTGAAAAGACAGGAGTAAAATCTTCAGGTCCCAGACATCAGAAAGGTAATCCAGGGAGCACATTTGGGGACTCTTCCTGTCAGAAGTAGCCCCTTGGATGAACTTGTTCCATCTGTCTGTCTTGAAAGGGACTCATCAAAGCAGCTGAATCTTCCATAAAGGCCACTAATTTTTAAGAAGTCTGGCTAAAGAGGCAGTAATGGGCTTCATCTTTTCATTTGCTCATTCTTTCTATTGGTTTCCATTCTATCCTCACCTACCAGGGGAGTCATTTCAGGGTCAGCTGAAACATGTTTTCCCTGTGTGTCTGTCCTGGACCGGAGTAACTCCCATGATCACAAAATCCTACTCTCTCTATCTCTGACCTCATTTCTTTCTTTCTCTCTTCATCATTTTATTTTCGGGCTCTTGAAGACTTTATAACAATCCACGAATCAGTTGTCTCAAGGACACTTGGTCATAAGTTGTCTTCACCATTTCCAAAGCATTTTCTTTCCACGTGAGCCCTTGGTTTCAGCTCAACTTTTTGCCCCTCCCTCCCCAGCCTTCCCACCCGTGTGAATCCTTGATCAATGAAGTATTATTATTGTTCTTTCATATCTTATACCATCCTTGCCTCCCTTCACCCACATTTGTATTATTCAACTCCCTGGTGTGTGTGTGGGGGGGTATATATCAGACCCTGTGATCAGTTTTCCCTTTCTCCTCCTTTCCCCGCCACACTCACCCTTCCCCTACCCTCATGGTATAGCAACTCCCACGACTGTCCCCAGGGTGTGTATGTGTCCGGGATTCCATGTGTTGAGAGCTCTTGTTGGTATCAATGCACCTACAGGGGTCTAGCTGGATTCGTAAGGTAGAATTGAGTCGTGATGGTGTGTGTGTGGAAGCATTAAAGAACTAGAGGAATGCTGTGTGTTTTGTCCGTGCTATACTGCCCCCTGGCTGAATCATCCCTTCTCTGTGACCCTTCTGTGAGGGGATGACTGGCGTTGTTTCTGTAAGTTTTAGTTTTTCCATAGAGCTTGACCCCATAAGGAACAGTGAAATTTTGATAAATTAAATAGGTGCACTTTAAGAAAACCCTCAGAATGGAATTCAAAGGTTGAGAGAATGCACCTTTCATGTTGAAGTCCGAGTTACACTTCTTCTAACACAAGTCCATGAAAAGGGCAGCTGAAGACAAAATAAGTCCAATTTGGCATCTATTAATTAGAATTTAAAGATATGAAAATAACAATGAGTTTGCTTTATAAAATTATAGATGAGAAACATATTACAACAAATATAATTGACACTGGTAATGAACTCTTGTAGAAGAGGCCATATAAGTAGATTTTAAAAAATCATAGTTTAATAGGAAAATAATTAAGACATGACTATTAGAGATTAAAAATCACAGATAACTGCTAAAAATATTAAATTGTCCAACTTAGTAATTCATAATATAGAATTAAGGCAAAATATAATTTTCCCTTGCTTAATCGATTAGTAAAATTTCTCAAATTATCCTTTTGTTATTGTTGGAATTAAATAAATAAGTTCTTATACTTTAAAAATAAATGTTCACTTTATGGATAACAATTCAGACAACTCTTAGTCTTCCTCTTAAAAGAGATTTAACAAGGAATATTTCAGGGGTATCAACAAAGACTTTGATAAAGGGCATTAATGCAGCATTCTATATAATGCAACAATGTTGCATATTAGTAGAGAATGATGACTACATCTATGGAGTCTTGCTGGCCCAACACTTTAGACCTTATCCGGTACCTTCAAAGCTGACAGTAAAACCCCACCTAGCAGTTTTCCTGAGAAAAAACTGTTAGTCTGTTCCTTAAAACTTACACACAAGAGAACCCTACATAGCTATTCCACTCTTCCATATGCTGCTGCTTTTTGTCAGAATTAATGGCCTCTAAACAACAAGAAGAAGAGATAGATCCATGTCCTTGTGGATTAAGAGTTGGGCTGCCAAGCACACGATGGTTGGTTCAAATCCACTGGCCTCTTTTCTTGGTGGGAAAAAATATGAGAGTCTCTAGTCCTATAAAGATTGTGAAATCTCAAAAACCCTAGAGAGGGTTGTGAATGAGCTTCAGTGGACTCAATGCCATAAGGTTTATTTAAGAAGGAAATTAACTAAATGCTAGCCATGAATAATAAATTTTTAAGTGTGATTTTTGTAGTTTGGTTGTTATCAATCTTTTTAGGTTTTCTACAGTGTGCAAATAGTCTTGTTTAAAAATACAATAAAAGGAAAGAAATGGAAAGAAAAGAAAAAAATGTATCACTGCCTTATAAGAGACCCATTACTTTCCTTCATCTCATGTAATTGCCTACTTCCTCTGTGATCATCTTATTTCCTCTGACTGCAGTGTATGGCGCGTCTTAACAATCCATCTCAGGAGTTTTGACCACACAGTTCATCTGACAGCTAAGGCACAACTGGAGTGAGAAAGGGTCTTTGCTGGGCCCCCAGGGGGTGGTCAAGTAGAACACTCTCTCCCTTTCATGGCATGCTTTCTTTGTAGCACACACACACACAGAGCTTTTGACGACCTACATTTTTTGCCCACTTGTGTTCTCCTCTCACCATTTGTAGAAGGGATCAGGGGGGTGTTCTCTGTGAAACTCAGTGTTCCTATGTTGGATCAATTGGTCGCCTTTAGTGGACTTCATAGAATATTACTCAATAGTTCAACTGCATTGGACATGTTTGAATACAAACGAAGACAATGCTTATTATCATTATTTTTTGGATAAATTTAAATCACTTAGGAAACATTGAACGTCATACTGATAATTAGTCAGTCCTTGGGCAGATGTTAGGTGGGGGGCAGCAAATACTGTTTTCAGTATCCACACACCTGTGAAAAGTACAGGTTATTTATAGCAAAGGTTGTTATTCCCATTAAATGGGATCTGATCAGGCCTTGAGCAAATAGAATGGACAGAGACACTCAGAGCTTCATGCGGGGATTGCCCGTGTGGTTTGGTAACTGAGTTTCAAAATCCAGGAAGAGCGAGGTCACAGGTATAAATACAACTGAAATGTATTAGTTTCAGTTGAAGTATCTATGGCCTTCAAGATAGAAATTGATAAATTTGAATTGTGGTCCTGGAAGAGAATATTGAAAGTACCATGGACCACTCCAAAGTCAAGTGGATCTGTCTTAGAAGTATGGCCAGAGTGGTCCTTAGAGGCAAGGGTGGCAAGACTACTTCTTACATACTTTAGACGTGTTGTGAGGAGACACCAATCGCTGGAGAAGGACATCGTGCTTGCTAAAGTGGAGGGTCAGAGAAAAAGAGGAAGGCCCTCAGGGAGGTAGATTGACACAGTGGCTGCAATAATGAGCTCAAACATGGGAAAAAATTGTCAGGATCGTGCAGGACTGGACAGTGCCGTGTTCTGTCTACATAAGATCACTACAGGTCAGAAACTACTTGATAGCACAAAAAACAACAAGATAAAAATACCCAACCAATGACAAATGGGATAGAGTGATCAACAAGCAATGGTAAGCTCCTCGATGGGATGGGATAGTATCCCCTATATCAACAGCCCACACTGGGGGGCCCCCACTCCTCATGTATAAGTCCCTAACTTCATGGTAGTAAAACTCAAGCAGCACCCGTGCCTTTGACCGCAAATTCATTGTCTATGGGAGCTAATGAAAAGTTGTCAAATTTTCATATGCTGTTCTAAAATTGATTGCCGTGATGGTTGCACACCTTTTAAAGAGATGTTTAAATTATTGAACTCAGTGGAAACAATGTATTAAAAAAAACGTTTTAAATAAATAAATAAATAAATTATTGAACTCTATGATAGGTGAATTATATGTCAGTAAAACAGTTAATGTTTTTTTAAATGTTCTCTCCCTCGAGGATTTTATGATTTTTATTTTTTTAACTTAAATCAGCTAGTAGCTTATACTTTATTTTCGTTCCTATCTGCTCTTTCCAAAAAAACAAACAAACGACGCCATTAACAAGGACTCATGAAATGTTGGGCCTGGGGAGAAGCAATTGTTGGGACTTGCTGGACTTCATAATTGAATGCCCATTTCTTTGAAATAAAGCCTGCCATATGTTTATATATGAAGATAAGACACAACTTGTTGCTGTCGTCATGTTGCCGTCATCATCGTTAGGTGATAACTCACAGGGACCCTATGCCCCACAGAAAGAACTACTGCCCAGTGCTGCACCCTCCTCCTAATGGTGGTTACATCGGAGCCCATTATTACGGTCAGTGTGTCCATTCATCTCATGGAGGGCCTGTCTCTCTCTCGCTGACGCTCTACTTTACCAAGCCTGGCGTCTTTTACAAGAGACCAGCCTCTCCTGATCACATTTCTGAAGGGTAGGAGATGAAGTCGCTCCATCTTACCGTCTAAGGAACATTCTGGTTGCACTTCTTCCAGGATTGATTAGTTTGTTCTGGGGGCGATGCATGATACTTTCGACATTCCTCGTTCACACTAGAATTCGAATGTGTCACTTCTTCGACATCTACCTGATTCATTGCCCAACGCTCACCTGCATATGAGAACATGGAAACTGCCGTGGCTTCAGTCTTACACTTCAAAGTGACTTTGTTGTTCTGAACCACTTTAAAGAGGTCTTGTACAGGAGCTTGGTGGAGCACAAGGTGTCATTTGATTTCCTGACTGCTGCTTCCATGATGGTGGAATACAGGGAAGTTGAAATCTTAGACCACTTCAATCTTTGCTCCGTTCATCGTGATGTTTTCCATTGTTGCCGTTGTGAGGATGTGGGTTTCCTTTACCTTGATTTGCAATCCACGCTGAAGGCTGCAATCTTTGCTTTTCAACATCCAGTGCTGTATGTCTTCCTGCCTTTCAGCAGGGAAGTTGTATCTTCTGCATATTAAAGGTTTTTAATAAGCTTTTCTTCAGTCTTAATACCATGTTCTCTCCTTCATATCGTCTCATCTCTAGTATCATCTGTTCGGTGTACCTATTGAATAAGTATAGCACATAACAACAACATTTGACTAACAATACTCTGGTTGAACCAGGAACCTTGGTGGCTTAGTGGATTGAACACTGGGCTCCTAACCCAAAGGTCAGTGATTTGAGCCCACCAGATGCTTATAGGGAGAAAGAAGCAGGCGATCTTCTTCATGAAAAAAATGCATTGCCTCTGACTGTAATGGCGTACTTTATTCTGTTCTAGATGGTTGGTATGAGTCGAAAATGACTCCATGGTAGTAAGGCTGGTCTCACTGGTTGAGTGTCTCTCTTTATACTACTGCCATACAGTCTTAATTAGAATAATTGGTAGTAAGTCCTGAAACGTTAAAGTGATTGTCTTCCAACTTTATTGCTCTTTCCCAACTTCCCATTGGTTCTGCTAGGTCTCTTGAATTTCCATATGCATTTTAAAATTGGCCTGTCAATTTTGATAGAGGTTTTCCTGAAACAATAGAGCTGAGGAACCGTGTATGGATTTCCATCTTAACAATACTGTCTTTCAATACGTGAACACACAGTGGTTTCCATTTATTTAGATCTTCTTAATGACTTGCAGCAGCGCTTTGTGGTTTTTATTGTGCAAACCTTGTACCTCTTCGGCTAAATTTCCCCCAGAGTGTTTTAACCTTATATTCCTCTTGCTAAAAAAATACTTCTTTTTTTTTTTAAATACTTCTTATAATCATTTTGAATTTGATGTTGTGAGTACAGGAAATCGAGTCTATTCATTTTTGTATTTTGCTTCATCATGTATCTTGGTGATCTCTTTCATCAGTTATCATGATCCTTGGGTGGAGTCCTCAGGCGTTTGTATGTACAATGTCATCCACACTACCAGTCATCTGTGGTAGCGATCAGTGCAGTTTATGTCTGGCAGACTTTCTTCTTTTTGAGCCTTATTGCCTCGGAGCGACTCCGGTACAACGGTGAGTAGAAATGGCCTGAGTGGAAACCTTCCTTGTGTTCCTGATCTTAGTGGTAAACTTCCTTTTTAAAAAGTTTTGTGGTCACATAAAAAATCTACATATCACAGAGTTCAGTGTTTCAATCTTATCAAGAAGAGGTGTAAACTCATTACCATAATCAATTATTGAGCATTTTCTTATCTCTTGTACTCACTGATATTGTCTTCCCATTTTCCCTCCCCCTCCCCCATAATGTCCCCAAGAAACCATTATTCAGTCACTATCCTAATAGATCTACCTATCTTGGATTTCACATACAGAAAAAACCCTCTCCCAATAATAATAAAATAAAATAGAGAAAACCCTCAATCAAAATGAAAGCAGAAACTATTAAAAACTAGAACAATTATCAAGGGCTCATGAGGGAGGGGGGGTGGGGAGGGAGAGGAGAAATGAAGACCTAATGCCGGGGGCTTAAGTGGAGAGGAAATATTTTGAGAATGATGAGGGCAATGAATGTGCAAATGTGCTTTACACAATTGATGTGTGTATGGATTGCGATAGGAGTTGTATGAGCCCCTAATTAAAGGATTTAAAAAAAACTAGAACAGTTATAAAATAGGTTAAAAGGGAGATCACATGATGAAGTGGTAAATTTCAACCTGACCATAACTGCCCGGATACACTTTCCAATGCACTTGCATTGGGACTTTTATTGTTCGCGTTTTCTGCGCATATTCTTTATTTCATTTTGTCAATTGGTTTAGCTATTGCTGTGCTATTAAATATTTACCTATTTCAAGAATGCTCCCTTTTAATTCTACTTTTCTGATTGTGTTTATAAATAACGATGGTTGGAATGGGTCAATTGTTCTTATTGCGTTTACGAATTGGATGTATAACATTGGCTGACTTTTGTTCACTAAACCAACTTTGCATGTCTTAGATGAGTTTTACTTGCACCCGGTGTAGAGTATGTATTACATGTCGCTGGACTGTGTTTGATAGTGTTGGCTAGGAACTTGTGTTGCTGACTGTAGATGGGATGGAGAGCTGTAATTTTATATCCTTACATTGTCTTTCTCAGGTTTTGGTCTGAAGGTGACTCTTAAGGTAGGGTTTATAGTCACCAGCAAAATAACATGCACACACACACACACACACATACAGTATTTGAGAAGTGCTTTATTCACATCAAAATGAGATACAGCAACATCAGCTTATCAGTGGCCACCATTCCCTCATTAACCCACAGGCTCACCAGATATGGGCAATGCCAGTAAATGTTTCATATTCACTCCCATGTGCCTTAGCCTGGGAGACCCCACCTCCTCCTGACGGGGATCAGCTCATCTAAGTTCCCTTGACTAGGTGTCCTGTGGTGCTTACACACGTGTAAGAGGCAGAGACAGACTCTCTAATAAAGAGAAGGGACTAGGAGAGAAAAGATGGCCAACTCCCAGCCTCCTTTTGAGGGAATTTTCTGGGTCCAAAATCTCCATTTTCACCTGGGTGGGAGGTGTAGAGCAAGACCATTCCCTCACTAGGAACACTAGCCTTAGCGGACAAGGTTTCCATCTGCTTCTATTTTTTAAAGTCTCTGAGGATCTGTGGTGATTCTCGTGTAAATGTCCAGCAGATTTTAGCAATGGAGCCATCTGGCCCTTGAGGAAGATCCTCCTAGGACTTGAGATAAGATCTCAAAGAAGTTGATGGACTCCTGAAGGCTGTGTTTGGGTGGCAAAGAATGATGCAGTCTGGCCTGTCCTCATACTTGTCCTTGTCACCCCCAGCTTTCCCAGCCCTCCTGGAGATGACCCATTTGCTTCAGGGGATTTTGAATCAGATGTCTCATTGCACGCTCACTGTGGGGTTCATTTACTCAAGCCAAACCAACCTCGCTGCCATCCAGTCAATGGTGACTCACAGTGACTCCATAGGACAGGGTAGAACAGCCTCTGTGGGGTTCTGAGATTGTAACTCATTACAGGAGTAGAAATCCCTGTCTTTCTCCCTGATTTACTGAACTGGGTACAGTGAAACTGAAAGCATTAAAGTCAGGTCTATGGCTATCAGATTTCTCTCCAATATTCCAACTTCATAGTTCATGGAGGAAGCTGATATCAAATCTGGATTTCCAGAAGCCACTGTAAGATGCTACTGAAGACAAATGCTCCTTACACAAATGCTCCCTAAGGCAACAGCTCCTTAGAAACAAGGATAGCGAGACTTTGCCTCACATACTTTGGACATGCTGTCAGGAGAGACTGGTCCCTGGAGAAGGACATCCTGCTTGGGAAAGGATAGGAACAGCACAAAGCAGGAAGGCCCCCAGTGAGATGAATTGGCTCAGTGACTGCAGCATCACTGAACTCAGACTTAGCAATTGGGAAGATGGTGCCGGACCAGGAGGTGTTTTCTTCGGTTGTGCACATGATCTCTGTGAGTCCGGATCAACTCAAAGGCATGGAGCAATAAAAGCAACACGAGAAGTGATTCCTCTGTGAGTCGTAGGTGCTGTGTATTTAGATTGGTCCCTGAAAACCAGGACTAACTTTTTATGGATTTTCCTCATCATGGCTCCTAGGATGACTTCAGCTTACTATGAACACACATATTCTTGTGCTTCACCCTCCAGAAAATGCAATGGCCAGGCCCCAGGGTCCACTAAGAGTGGGGAGCTGTACTGAGCTTCCCAACTCACACTAAGACCCCACGTGGTCTCTCTGGAGCTCCAGGCTTCTTCTGTGTCCCAGGATCGAAATATGAAGACTGAGCACACTGTGCAGAATCCTTGGTTCTCAAAAGACACATTTTTGAATACAATTTTATGTGGAATTTTGATGCAAGTACTCCATTACTTGGGTCTAGTGATGGGGCACAGAGACTGATTGTACCAGGGAAAGAAAGCCCGGTGTCGAAGAGGCCTGCAAGATCTGATACCATTCTCTTCCACCGGCCCTGACCAACTCCAGCCTGTGCCCTGTAGGAGCCCTCAATGAGGTAGTTTGTTAAACACTCAACTGATGACTGAAAGTTCAGGAGTGGGAACCCACATCTGATCTGTCAGAAATAAAAATGAAGCAGCCTGCTTCCAAAAGGATCCTGGCTTTGGAAACCCAATGGGACAGTTCTACTCTGTTTTGATGGGTCCCCGTGAGTAGGAATTAATGACAATAGGGATGCGTGTGTGCGTGCGTGCACGCACACATGCATGTCCAGTGGATCAGGTTTGCATGAGTGTTTGTGGGCAGATCATCCAGCAGATACAGTCTCAGGGATTATGGATGCACCAGCTATGAGGGTCATGATGTCAAGTCCGGAGGGACGGGAGGTTGTGCTGTGGGAGTAGAAGGCATTTCGCAAGGGTGTAGATAGCTGTAGTTGAAGGGACTTAAGTGCAGGCTGGTTAATAGTGAGGGCTGCCATTCCTGTTCTCAGGAATGAGCAATTCTGTCCTCATCAGAGGCTCTGAGTTGGGAATCAATTCAAAGCCAGTGCAGTGGAGGGGGTGCTCACAGGAACACTTAGGTAAGAGCCTATCACTCTGTGTTCTCCCCGACTTTATCAGCCTTACAGTCCTGAACCATGATCTTTCTGTCGATCCAGTAACTAGTCAAGGCACTGAAGCATTTATTTTCTGTTTAAATATGGGCTCTTGCATCCACCAGATTCAGGCTCTGATGTTTGTCAAAAAGAAGAAATTATGTAAAGGAAGGTGCTAACTTCAAAGAGTCATCCTGGGAAACCAAGAAAAGGCAGGCTATTCCCAAGAACTCAGGAGAGCCTAATTCTTACTGGCCAATAAAGTTCAGCAGAGACACCGGTCAGCTGAACCAGGAGCACCACGGCAGGTAAGCCAGGGCTCTGCAGGGCGCATGCAGGTTCTGGGACAGGTGGCATACACATGCAAAGAGGCGGAGGCAGAGTTGAGGTAAGAAATGACAGGCCTGGGGAACTGGAGAGTAAGTGTAGAGGTGGAAGACAAAGATTGCCAACGCCCCACTTCTTCTTATGACCCATCCTGTAAACCACTAGATAATCCCCTCAATCCATTTCAGCTTCACATGTTAGGATTCCAAAACACAATACAAATATAGCACGAGGATGGATCAGAAATGTTGGCATAAACACTTCCTCCAAAACCTAACTATCGTACGATTGTCCTCATTCTCTTTCCAAGAACTGCACAGTCTATGGATTGTTTCTTGTGCCCGTGAGCTATACAATTTTTCTGGGGATGTAGTAAATTCTTCAATGGTAAAAACTGTGACCTGTCTTTTGCACACTTTCTTTGGTGGAAATGACTGTACCCTTTTGAGCATGTATCTAGCCTGTCCTGATTGGCCTTCACTCATGAATAAATTACCAGTCCCGGATTTCTTCCTTTGATGACCCATAGCCTCCTGCACTTGGAGCGTTCCAGTATCTCTGCATGTTTGACTCAGTACTTCATGCAACGTCCCCACTTGGGACCATCACTTGTTTATCTCGCAGAGTGCTGGCTGGTCCTTGCAGTCAGTTATAGGCGCCTGGAGCCTCCTGTCAAATCATCAGGTCGTGGGTCCAGCTCACAAAGCTGCCCTCCTACACGCATGGTGCAGCGTAGGGAAACGAGGGGTTCCCCAGCTCGTGTCTCATGAAGGGGTCTCCTGGACAAGTCACTTCATTGTGCTTTCTCCTTCACTGCTGTTGTTATTGTTGCTGTTGTTGGGCACCATCAAGTGTGTTACAGCTCATAACCACCTATGAACAACAGACCGAACACTGCCTGGGCCCAAAGCCACCCTCACCATTGTCCTTCCGCTTGAGCCAGTCATTTCAGCCATTGGGCCAATCCATCTTGTCTGAGAGCTTTCCTCTGTCGACGCTCCTCTACTTCACTAAGCATGAGGCCCTTCTCCAGGAACTGGTCCCTCCGGATAACCTGTCCAAAGTACGTGAGGCCAAGTCCTACCATCCTTGCCTCTAAGGAGCACTGTGCTCGTACTTCTTCCCAGACAGGTATCTTTGTTCTTGGTACGTCCAATGTTCATGGCCACCAACCATAATTGTAATGCCTTGGTGCTTCTTTGGTCTTCCTCATTTCCTCCATTGGCTCCTCTAAACTCTCACCTTCCCCTGCACATGAGAGAGGAAATACCTGGAGCTGAGTTGAGATGGAAGCAATGAAAGGTGAGGAACCTGCAGCTTTGTCTTCTGCTGCATCCTCACCCTGTCCCCGTACGGAATCCCCCGGTAGTTGAAGAGGTGATCTGCTGCCTGAATTACAAATGCCCCACAGCTACAAACACATGGCTCTATTCTCTCACTGAACATCAGATTAATGTTGGATTCGTATAATTGCTAAGCTAAATGGCAGGTGGGGTCTTCTCCGTATTCTTTGAAGGAAGAAGGAAATCTACCCATTTATTGACAAATTTAGTGTTTCTTCATTTAACTTCTATTTCTTCAACTTCTAGGTGCTGTGTGGAAGGATGTAGAGATTAACATAGCTGATAAATGTTTAATATCCAAAAATATAAATAGTTCATGATTTATTAATGAACAAAAGGCTTCAATAATCATCTCAGAGTCTCTTCTGATATCCACTTTTATATTTTCTTTCCATGGTATAACTAATTATTTTTTAAAATAACTTGTTTCTTCTGACTACCATGTAATATGGAAGGGTAAGTCAGTCAACAAGTGTCACCAATATGACTCCAGTTCACGTAAGCACATGTTTATTCAGGAAAGGCCATTTTTAGACCTGCCCGTCCTATCAGTAGGAGCCCCGGTTGTACAGGCGTTGCACAATGAATGGGTTACGATCCACATGGTTGGCAGTTTAAACGATGAGCAGCTCTGGGAGAAAAGACAGGTCATTCTACTCTGATGAACAGACTGTTTATCAGCAATTCTCAACCTGTGGGTCATGACCCCTTTCGGTGTTGAATGACCCTTTCACAGGGGTCACCCAATTCATAACAGTGGCAAAATTACAGTTATGAAGTGGGAATGAGAATAATTTTATGGTTGGGGGGGGTCACCACAACATGAGAAACTGTGTCAAAGGGTTGTGCCATTAAGAAGGTTGAAAACCAGAAAAGTGAGTGAAGGGAGACGTCGGACAGGGCAAGATATGGCAAAATAATAATTTATAAACTATCAAGGGCTCATGAGGGAGTGGGGAGTGGGGAGGGAGGGGAAAAATGAGGACCTAATGTCTGGGGTTTAAGTGGAGAGGAAATGTTTTGAGAATGATGTACAAATGTGCTTTACACAATTGATGTGTGTATGGATTGTGATAAGAGTTGTATGAGCCCCTAATAAAATGTTTAAAAAAGAAGGTTGAGAACCACTGAGTTAGTCTCAGCACCCACAGTGGGTCAATCTGAGGCAGCAGAGCCTCCGTGCCAGCGAGTTCGTTTGTTGCTTTGTGGTGGTATTACTGGGTGGCTGCAAGGAGGTTGTCTCAGTAACTTGAGACCCTTAGGGTCGCAACAACAAAAAAGGATCCAATGAAAACAATGGCTTCTGACAGTATCTGCTGGGCCAGGTAAATTCAAGGCAGAGATGTCAGCTGGCACGGTAATGACCGCTGTGTTCTGCGGTTCATGTTAGCACACGTTTACCCAGGAAAGGCCCTCAACCAGATGTGGCCACTGTGATTTGCTGATTTCAAATGGCTAATCATGATAGATTTTTCAGAAAGGGATCATGATGGTCACGGGGTGGTGGTGGGGGTGGTGGGGGTGGTGTTATGAAGAAGTTTCCAGAAAGCTCAAACCTGTCCAGTTGGCAAAAGGCCAGAGAACTTGAACTGATTTTTTTTCCTTTTTTCATCACAAAAATGTCCCTGCTCTTTTTTTTTTTTAACAGTATCAAGGATCAACCCAGGAAGATTTCATTGGGGAAATATATCCATTCACACTAAATTCCTGATCTTGTCTCTTCAGACTTCATTTTATTCTTCAAACTCAAAGAACCTTGAAAGAGGCACCACGTGTGCCCCTTGAGGACGCCAGAACTGCTGCCTTGCTGTGGTGAGAACCGAGGCTTGCAGAACTCTTCAGGGAAAGGCTAGAGAGCTGTGTAGACCTCCACGGAGAGGATGTCAAGAAACAATAGCTATACATTTTTATGTTTTTGTTTAATAAAGGTATCTATACCCTTTAGCTTACCTCATATAGTTGCTATATATAAAATAAGAGAAATGTAATATATAGTTCTACTTTTTATTAGTTGGCATGTAGTACATATATCACATCATTCCATAGATCCAGTAGAATCATACCATTTCTACCATAATTGGTTTCCGAACAATCTTGTTCTACATGAACTCCTTGACATCATCTTCCTTTGACCCTCCTCTCCACCGCTGTGCCCTCCTCCCCCTGAGCCCCTGATCCCCTTCTGTCCTTAGAGGTTCATCAATTTTTGGCTTCATATACTGAAAAATGGGAAAGCATGTAACACAGCTTCAAGAGAGTGACCTCCATTGGCATCAGCCCTCTGATATCCACTCTACTATGAACAAAAAATGCAAACCAAAATACAGAAACATTTGGAAGCAAGGTCAGGTCCAGCCTACATCATAGGTGGAATTTACTGACGGTTTTAACTTTTTAGGTCAGATTTATGTCTTTGATCTTCTATACTCCTCTCTGTTTAGTGACTGCTATCCTCCATCCCTCACTTTTAGATAGGGGGGTTCTCCAGAGGATTATTTCCCACATAGTTCCACTCATTGCTCTTGGGTTCCCACTGTTTCCATCGCCTTCTGCACAGCGGAATCTCAGAAGGTCGGCTCTGCTACTGATCCCTCCTTCAAATTCAGATCCCTCCTTCAAATTCAGATCCCTCCTTCAAATTCAGATCGTGTAGATTCCAGTTCTTCAGTGTATCTTCCACGTGGACTTAAGTTGACATTTCAATTAGACGACTGCTTGTTGGAGACAAGCCTTTAGGACCCAAGGCGCTATTTTATCTGCTAGCCAGTACCATCTACATTCTTTGCCATAAAACAGTTCTACTTTAAGAGACTATTTGTTAACATTACAATGCGTGTCTTCTAACATTCTCTGTGTATGAATGTACAGATTTCTCACACATATGATGTACAAATAACTGATTAAATATTCTAGATCTTGTTGCACAGATTTTTTAAGCTTTTCAAAAAATGTATCTCATAAAACAAATGAAAATGGCTATGGAGAGGTCGACCATGTCAATGGACACTGGTTAGCAGATAACAGTATTCTTTCTTCATGACTATTCTGAAGTAACCGTGGACAGCAGATATATGTCTGCAAGTACATTTCCCATCTCCCAAATTTATCATTAAACATAGTCCCTGAGCCCCTAGATTTCTCCTGTCTGTGCTCTCTCAGAATACTGCCTTTGAAAGTGAGCTCTTCCATCTACAATTCCCAACATTCCCTCTTCTCCATCCAGTTACAAATGAAGAAATGTCACGATCTACTTTGCTTAGTGCAGTGAGTAACACATGTATTAACATGGTGAGAGTTGAGGAAATTGCTAAGCACTGTCAAAAAGTCTGGTAACTGTGAGGTATTGCCAACTGTTGCTAATGCATTTAGCTAACTGTGTGAGGAAGGATAGTGTGTGCCATGACACTTGCCCGTATGAACTTCAGCCAGCTGTGATGATGCTCTTGTCTCCAGACCTGTGATTGGTCTGCACTTGGGGTCAAGTCAGATTTCTCCCTGTGCTGTCCTTATTTATGGGCAATTCCACCCCTGGGGCCTCTCTGCTTTCCTTTAGAACATCTGGCACCAGCTACTGTCACTGGCAGAGCTTCTGACTCAATGGACCATTAGTTTTCATGCAGAAACATGTGTGATTTAGAATGGGGACCCATGAGTACCTATAATTGAGGCCATGTGTTATCGAATGGAAAGGAGGGAGGAATTAGCTTTACTCAGATCATCATAATTTCCCACGTGGAGACTTCTGCCCTAAAATAAATTGAACACATGCTTGTGTTAATGTGATGATCAAAGATTTCTACCAGATTACACTTCAGGGGAAAAATACACCAACTGGATGCAATTAGAATCATCAGGTGAGGATTTTCTAAACCCAAGATATTCAAAGACAGTGAAGACTCAGACTTAAACAGAAACAGAGGGAGCAGGTGTTTCCAGGTTCGCTTTTAAGCGTACCAAGAAACTTTATCCCCAAATAATTCTTCCTCCCACTGTTGGCAATGAATTATCAGCATCAAATTATTTTCCAAATTTAATTGCCCCTTGATTAAGTGTTAAAATAGCCGTGTCCTGGGGAAAGTCACTATTAAGATATTGATGGTGGTTTCTTTTTAGTAAAATGAATGTGGACCGTTTCTTCTCAGAAGAACGCTAGATGTGCATGGAAGAGAAAGTATGGAGATGGGTGGCCACATCTCTGTTTTCAGATAGGCCAGATGAAATGGGAGAGGCACATTTGTAGTAGGGAACACGTGATTGTCGCAGGGGACATGTTTACTTGAAAAGGACTTGGGCACTAAATCAGAGGAAGAGCACCTTGGAGATCTCTGTCCGAAGGGTGGCGGCCGTGGTCAGATGCGCCAGAGACTGCGACATGGAGACTATGGGACAGAGCAAAGAAAATAGGCCCACACCAGAGGCGGAGGCCAAGAAACCATGAGACAGACCAGAGGAGCAGCATTAAGGTAATAGCACTGTGAGGCTTGCTGGGTCCTGGAGCCAGGGACCAGGTAACTTTGTGGCTGAGAGGCTTAGGACAAGAAAGAGACTTGGTTGCTGGCTGAGGAGAGATGTTGCTGTGGGTCGATTCCTCTATCCATACTCTTTATTGATTGTGACTTGTGACAGCTTGATAACTCCCCTGATGGTTTGGTTCTTAGTTGTTGGAGAGTCCGTTCTGACTCAGAGCATCCCATGAACAATGGACCAAAACACTGTCTGGTCTGTGTTATTCTCATGAATTTTTAGCCTATTGCTGCAGCCGGGGTGTGCACTCAGCTGGTTAAGGGCATAGCTCTTTTTCATTGCCCTCTGCCTCAGCAGGCAGAAGGCATGTCTACAGGGACTCACCTGCTCTTAAAATATGCCCAGCACCATAAATCAAATGCAACGATTCCCTTTCTGTTTTCCCTATTCCATGTCAAACTTTCACATGCAGATGTAGCTATTGAAAATAGCTTGGGGCAAGTGTCTTCAATCCTCAAAGAAATAGCCTTGCTTTTCAAGACTTCCAAGAGGTCTTGCATGACAGATGTACCCAATGCAATGACTCTCTGAGCTCTTGGCAGCTGCTTCCATGAGCATAGATTGTGGATCCAGGAAAGATAAAACTCTTGATAGCTGCATTTTCACCCCGTTTATCATGAAGTTTCCGATTGGTCCAGTTGTGAAGGTTCTGGCCTTCTTTACAGTGAATTTTAATCCAACTGAAGGCTGTAATCCTTGATCTTCATCAGCAAGCGCATCAATTTCCCCCCACTTTCAGCAAGCAAGGTTGTGTCTTCCCTAGAGTGCAGGTTGCTGGTAAGTCTTCCTCCAATCCTGATGCAACTTTCTTTTTAATGCGGTCCAGTTTCTCATATTATTTGCTCAGCATACAAGTTGAACAACTCTGGTGAGAGGATTCAACCCTAATACTGCCTGACCAACTTAGTGGAAGAGATCCATATCTCTTTTCATTTCAAAGAAATTGGATTTGACAAAATGCTCAAATTATAGAACAATATCAGTAATATCCAGCACTGCATTATCAGGGAGCTGCCAGAGGTTCAGGTGGGATTCAGGAGAGATCATGGAACAAGGAATGTCACTGTTGATGTCTTATGAGAATACCAGAGAATACCAGAAAGATTTTTACGCCAAAACATTCACCTGTGTGGACCATAAGAAATTATAGTCAGCCTAGAGAAGAATGGGAATTCCAGACCACTTTATTTTGTTCATGCAGAACTTGTTTTAAGTTATGTGGTTTTTATTACTCTGAGGGAAACATCATAAATGGATTTTTTCTGGAAATTTCTCCTCAATCAATGCTCATGGAAGCAACAGTCAAGAGATCATACTACGTGTTGCATTAGCCCTCTGAATGAGACCTCTTAGAATATTGAAAAGCAAGGAGGTTACATTGAGGACTAAGTTGCACCTGACCTAAGCCATAGTATTTTCAATCCCCTCATACGCATGTGAAAGTTGGCCACTGAATAAGAAAAAGCAAAGAAGAATGGATACATTTGAATTGTTGTGCTGGTGAAGAGTTTTCAAAGTTGCATGCTGTGTTAGTCCAGGTTGACTAGAGAAATAAATCCAAAGACACTCATATGTGTATAAAAGAGACTTGGTATAAAAGAGCAATTGTATACTGAGCAAACCTCCTAGCCATGCTAGATCAAGTCCATAAGTCCAATCTTAGCCCATGTGTCCAATACTCGTCCATAAATACCTCTTTAGACTAATGCAGCATATGCAATAACACTGAATTTTTTTATGAGATCAATGATTGCACCCACGTTTCCGCATAAGATTGGTGCTTGTTCTTGCTTCAATTTTAGAATAATTCCTTTTGTTCTGGTAGGTGCTCTGTTACAAGTAATGCTTTTTAACAGAGCACCTACATTCAAATCAAGGGAGCCATGGAGCTCAGTGGTTAAGGGGTCAACTACAAATTAATAGGTTCATGGTTTAAATCCACTAGCAGTTCCAAGGAAGAGCTATGTGTTAGTCTGCTTCCTTAAACAGACAAACTTGGAAACCCTGTGGGCAGTTCTACTCTGTCTTACAGCAGCAAAATCATAATGGGATCAACTGATACAGCAGTGAGCATGTCCTCAAAGCATAACCTTTTGTTTCCACAAGAGAATCCAATCTTTTAACTAAGGCCCATACTCAACATAGCCATGCCTGTCAATTTGCTGCCTGGACAGTCGAATAAATTAGGTCAGACAGCCTTAACGGACACCAGAGACAGCCAGAGGGTCAATGAGACTGCTGATGACATGTCCTTGCTTGTGATGACACCTTGCTGAATGGCAATAGAGTTCCTGGGGCCAATCTGCAACATTATGCCAACAGGACTGCTGACCGTATTGAGGAACTGGCAGCAGTGACAGTAGGATATGTCAGTCCATCACTTGAGGGCTGCCCTGGGCAACACCATTGGCTTTGTTTCTGATGCCTTCTCCTGTCTGCTCCTCATCTATCATGCTCACCCATCCTCATCCCCAGCATCTTAGTATGACATGTTTACTCAAACTGCACCTGCTCCAATGGAAGCTAAATGAAGGCTTTGTTCCCATCACCAGTTGTTAGGAAGTTCAATAGCTAGTGCTTGAAGGGGACTTTACCCTTTGGGGAAGAAAGTAAAGGACAGCTCAGCACGTATACCCTTTTCCTGCCCATCCCTGCATCTTAACCCGTCTAGTCTCTAATCAGAAGCCAGCTTCATCAGCTGCAGTATTTAATATTTATAGTCTCATGCAAAAAAATGAACTGAACAACCACAGGGAATGTTAAATATCAGTTGGAGATATAGGAATATTCAAGGTGGTTGAGAGTCATGAAGTGTAAACGGGGTCCCCACATGGACAGCCTTCTAGAAGCCTTGGTCTATGCCCTGGTGGTACGGTGCTTGCACCTCTGCTGTTTACGCAGCACTGTGCCCTCTGACGCACTCCGCCCGTGTACACCGGCAGTCAGTGTCTTCTCACAGGCCCCTGAGAGATCCTTCCTGGCACAGTGGTCCTTGGAGGCACTGGCAAGCTAGTTCCTCTAACTTTGTGCTTTTCTATGCTAGCCGGGCTTGGACCTGAAGACCGCTTTCATTGTAACCCACAGATGACTATGCGGTTCCCAGGGAATGGGATGGTTAGGCCCATGGAGCTCGAGCTTTTGGAATGTCAAAGACTACCCTAAATCATTTCCCCTTTTTGACCCACCAAATGGCCTTGTAATACTCAATGAGGTTACCCTCTAAATCATACCACACGACATAGTCCTGCTCATAGACAGGCAGGCGTGCACTCCATGTTTATCAGTATTGTCTTTGAAGTGTACATATTTCCATCATTTATCTCTTCAGGTGAATTTCATTGTATGCAAAAGTTGTAAAGTACAAAAACAAAATAAAACAAAAACAGTTTATTAATAGAAAAATTCTTGATAAAAGTACTATTGTGGGTCTCTCTGTGAAATATGAACTCTATAAATTATCCTCAATATATTTGCCCTAAACTGAGGGGTGATACAAATTAATGATAAAAAGTCTGAGTTACTGAAAATAAAATATAACAAAGCAACCTTATTTAAGAATATGATGAATAATCAAGGAAAGTTAATTTTGATATCTTCTGAGTTAATATTAAATTACACCTGAACTTATGAAAATATTATATTTATCACCTTATTTAGATAATTTACTAATTTTAAATAGCAAGGATGACTAGAAGCACTGATTTCTGAAGATCAAAGCTATAGTCTTCAATGGACATTACATAACAACCACGCGAGCACAACAATCACTAACCCGGCTGAATCGTCTCACCGTGATAAAGGAAGAGAAGAGTGGCGTTGTTAAGAATTTCATTTTACTTGGATCTATAATCAGTGATTGTGGAAGCGGCAATCAAGAAATAAAACAATGCATCCCACTAAAGAATCAGCAAAAGACCTCTTTAAGATGTTAAAAATAAGTCTGACACTTTGAGGGGTGAGGTTCTGTTGACTCAAGCAACGTTATTTTCAACGCATGAGAAGACTGTAGCCTGAGGAAGACTGGATGGACACCTTTGAGTTACAGTGTTGGCAAGGACATTGCCTACGTCATGCATTCACAGAAGACTAAGCAAATCTGCTTAGAGGAAAAGAAGATCCTCAATGAGCTGTACTGACACAGCGGCTGCAGTGATTGACTAAAACAGCCCCATAGATTTGACGATGCCACTTGGTCTGGTAGCGCTTCAGGCCGCTGCGCTTTTGAGTTTCTCTGCGCCCCCAACAAGTGGATCCCATGTTACAACCTAAGAAGAAGAATATATTTTAAAAATAAAGTGTTTTGTTAAATACTTAGCATTTTTACTTGATTCTTAAGAGCTTTAGACATGATTAAAACTCAATAATTTGGAAAAGAATATAAATAATGTTTGTACAACACAAAGGATATTATCAATGGCACTGAATTTTACATGTGGAAGTTGGTGCATTGGAGAACTTTGTGTGTCAATCTTTGCCACTGTGAAGAAAAATAATTACATGAACAACCATGTGTACCAGGAAGAAGAAAATGTACTCAAATTGATTGTGATAATGATTGTAAAACTCAGTGATATGGTTGAACTATTGAACTGTATGACATGCGGATGAAGTGCCAATAATACTTTAAAAAATGAAAAATTAATAAAACTCACTACCACCTAGTCAATTCTGACTCATGGTGTCCTTTAGGTTAGGGTAGAACTGGAACTGTGGGTTTCTGAACTGTTCCTCTTTACACAAATAGAGAGCCTGGTGTTTCTCAGAGAGGGTAGCTGTTTTGAACTGCTGGCCTTATCGTTAGCAGTCCTATGCATAACCACTTCTCTAACAGGGCTCCTAGACACAATAAAGGCTATGAATTCATGGAGACTCTGATAGAGTATTTAAATTCTGTTTATAGAATTTGGTTACTTTTTTATCATTTTATTGGGGGCTCATACAACTCTTATCACAATCCATACATACATCAATTGTATAAAGTACATTTATATATTCGTTACCCTGATCATTCTCAAAACACCCGCTCTCCACTTTAGCCCCTGGCATCAGCTCCTCATTTTTCCCCTCCCTCCCAGCTCCTTCCTCCCTCATGAACACTTGATAATTTATGAATTATTATTTTGTCATATCTTTCACTGTCTGATGTCTCCCTTCACCCACTTTTCTATTGTCCGTCCCCCAGGGAAGAGGTTATATGTAGATCCTTATAATCAGTTCCCCCTTTTTGCCCCCACCATCACTCCACCCTCCAGGTGTCTCCACTCTCACCACTGGTCCTGAAGGGATCATCTGTTCTGGATTCCCTGTTTACAGTTCCTGTCTGTCCCAGTGTACATCCTCTGGTCTAGCCAGATTTGTAAGGTAGAATTGGGATTATGATAGTGGGTGGGGAGGAAGCATTTAGGAACTAGAGGAAAGTTGTATGTTTCATCGTTGCTACACTGCACCCTGACTGGCTCGCCTCAACCCTGTAACCCTTCTGTAAGAGGATGTCCAGTTGCCTACAGATGGGCTTTGGGTCCCCACTCCACACTCCCCCTCATTCACAATGATATGATTTTTTGTTCTTTGATGTCTGATACCTGATCCCTTCGACATCTCATGATCACACAGGCTGGTGTGCTTCTTCCATGTGGGCTTTGTTGCTTCTGAGCTAGAGGGCCACTTGTTTATCTTCAATCCTTTAAAACCCCAGACTTTTTGGTAAGTGTTAGTCAGCTATTAAACTGAACTTAAACACCAGCATATCTACCTTAGCAATTGTCTGAGACATTTTATTAATTTCATAAGGAGGATTCTAAGTCTCATCATTTTTTATAAGTACCATAGTGGTAATATCATGTTACTGGTCAATTATTTTCAGAAAACTTCCCACTGGAAACTAAGATGATCAAATTTATCGGTCTTGTACTGGGATCTAGTTTTTCACTGGAAAATTGTAAGGTTTTATTAGCTCATTATTGCATTTCCATGAGTCATAGATGTACAGTACTTGGAATAAAATCAAGAACAATGAAATCATCTTTAATGAAAAGTAGTCTCCGCCTAATTTCCTTATTACCCAGTTAAACTTCTGTCTCATATATTTTTCCTGGATCAATCTATACACATAAAGGTGCAGAGATAGATGACCTTTCTTACATCAAGTGCCAGCTCCATCACTTACCTGATTGCATAAAATGAAACAAGTTATGTATTTTTTCTACAGCCATCAATTTCCATGTCTCTGAAATAAGAATCAGAATCGGAATACGTTTCTTACAGAGGTGTTAGAGGTATGGTCAGAACGCCCCTCAGAAGCCGAGGTTTGGGGCATTGTACCAAGAGAAACCGGTCCCTGGGAAGGGACATCATCCTTGGTTAAGTCGAGGGGCAGTGAACAAGAGGAAGGCCCTTGAAGCGATGGATTGGCACAGTGGCTGCAACAATGGGCTCAGGTATAAGAACAATTGTGAGGAAGCGGCAAACCTGGGAAGTGTCTCACTCTTTTGTGCTTAGGGTTGCTGCGAGTCAGGACAGACTTGGCAGCACGTAACCACAGCAACAATAGCGGGACTGGAGCTCTGGTGGCAAATCGGGTTATGCTCGGAGCTGAAAACTGCAAGGTCAACAGCTTGAAACCAACTTTTGTGCCCTTGGAAATGGGCTGTCTGTTTCCATAAAGTTTGAAAGTCCCAGAAACCAGACGGGGACGTTCTATCTGCCTTGCGGGGTTGTGTCAGAAGAGTTCAAAGTGACTTGGTGGTAGTGGTTTTGCTTTTTAAAAAAAATAGAATTACTAAGAAACTGTTTAGTAGTCCAAATAAACCCTTTAAAAAACTTGGAAGGGTTTGGGTGTAGGGAGAGACCCAAAAGCAATCATAAAATTCGGATGATGGTCACTCTGTAGGACAGAGTAGACGTGCGCGTGTGGATTCCCGAGGCTGCACATCTTTGACCGAGTGCAAAGCTCATCTTTCTCCCACACAGTGGCTGGTAGTTTCAAACTGCTGACCTTTTGGTTAGCAGGCCAAGGGGCAGCCCACTACACCACCAGGGAAAGAACTAGATGTTTGTTATTTTATTATTCATTGTGATGGTGATTTAGTGATTAAGCTTCATCTTTATCCAAGAAGCTGTGCCGTATGAAGAGTACAGCACCTGGATTGGATGGAGGCGTATCAGCAGGCTTTGGCATGCAGAGGACCCAGCATGATTGCTGAAAGTAAGGAATGCTTGCAGCACGTCCTAGTGCGAAGCAACGAGTGCAGTCCTCAGTCTGGATTACCACGCCATGGAGAGAAGAAAGAAGATAAAGATGCTCACCACTGGACCAATGAACAGCAGCATGATCCTAATGAGTGGGAACGGAATGGATGGTGCCTTGCGGCAATAACAGTACTTTAGCAGTAGACTTACGAAAATCTAAAGGTACTTCTCTTTCTCAAACGCACAGAACTTCAAACACACTGAGGTTGGTGACACACTCCAGACTTTAATGCGGTTCCAGTTATTTCAGATCATGTGAAAACTCTCTAAGGAGTACATTACTAGTGATAAATCCATCCTAGAGTCACCGTGTATTTGCAGAATGCACGTTTTATGAACTTGTTTATACATGTAAGTGATTTCCCTTAGGATAATCTTCATTTTGCCAAAATATAACTTTAAAATTATTTAACGTAGCGCTGTTTATTAGCTCTTTGTTTGTTGCTCATTTGAAAGTATATTCCCCGCCTTCATTTTGACAAATAGATCTTCTGCATATGCATACACCTTGTGGAATGGGATGTGGAATTGGCCCTCACTGCCTTTGAATAATGCGGCATCAAACCAGTTTCCCTGTTTTATATTACGGCCCCAAGATGGTCCTTCTGTTTTCTGATGGACCTTCCGCTCTGCATTGCGTGTTCTGAATTTACTGTAATTCCTGAAACTGAGGAATGTTACTAAGAACATATCAGCGGGAAAGAATCCTATTCTCTTTCTTTCCAAACCACCCCTTTTCATCTTCATATGCAGATATCTATCTATCATCCATATTCTAGTATCTATCTATCTATCTATCTATCTATCTATCTATCTATCTATCTATCAATCATCTATCTATCTATTTTCTATCTATCTGACAAATAGGAGCTAAAGAAAGATATTCTATAATACTCACATCATTCTAACAGTATACCAATTATATATATTATATATATATATATTATATTATATATATATAATATGGCAAACTGACCAATGAGTGATGGAGACATCAATATCAGCAGTGTTTCCAATACCAGCAGGGTCACCCATGATGGATAGGTTTCATCAGAGCTCTCAGGCAAAGACACCTGGAAGGGAGGCTGGTGATCTTCTTCTGATAAAGTACCACAGGATGAGTCCCTCCGATTGGAAAACATTCAAAATATGACTGAAGAAGAACTGCCCCCTCCCCCCCAAGTGGTCTCACGCAGCATGGCATGGATGGAGTAAAGCTTTGGGACTTTCGGTGACTGGAGGTTCAGGATGTCAAATCTGTTCCTGAGATTGTTTCTAAATTCAGAGGAAATACCCTCAAGGTCATATTTTAGCTTTCAGGATATTGTTTTAAACTTCTTCAGCTTCAAATTGAACTTGCCTATGAAGAAATTGTTGATCTGTTCCATAATCAGATATGGACCTTGTTTGAATTGATTATATTGATTTAAAATGGTTTTATTGGCATACAATTCACTAATCATATAATTCAATAGCCCGATCATATTTAGAACAGTTGTATAATCATTATCACATCAATTTTAGAACATTTCCTTCATTCTTAAACTCATCCTTATCAGCTCCCCATTCCTCCCTGCACCTCGCCTGCTAGATCCCCAGGAATCTTTCATCCAGTTCCTGTCTCCAGGGAGTTACCTGTTTTGGATTTCATATAGAGAAAAACATTTTTTTAATGAAAGTGAAAACTAACAACAATAACAAAGTAAAATAGAGAGAAGTATCAACAGAAAAGAAAGCAGAAAATATCTTAATATTAGAATTAGAACAAATTTAAAATGGGTCAAAGGGAGATCAATGATACGGCATTACATTTTCATTACATCTGTAATCAGTCACTTTCCTGCACGGTCCGCATGATACCAAGGGTGTTTCCATCGCGGCTCTATGGTCAGGGGGGCTTCACCGAAGGCTTAATCCACGTGTGTTGGCCTTTCACTTCAAAACTAAAGAAAAGCCTAAACAACTTTTAAATGGGTCAAAGGGTGATCAAATGATAAAATACTACATTTTAACCTAATCGGTTCTTCCATAAACAATGTTATGCTCTCTTTCTGATAACAACACTATTCACATCCCTAAACGATGGTCAGAGGGCGTCACCTGTGATTTAATCCAGGTGTAGACCCCACACAGGGATTTGGGCTTCCGAGGAGAGGAAGGCCCTCCAGGAGCTGTTTTGAGACCGTGGCCGCAGCAGCAGCCTCAGGTGTGACAACAATTGTGAGAATGGTGCCATAGCAGTGTTTCCTCCTGTTCTGCATAAGGCCTCTGGGGGTCAGAACCAACTGGATGGCACCTAACAGCAACAACAACAACAACAACACCAACAGCAACAACAATGCCATCCATAGCTTCCCGAAAACCAGGTGCTCAGAAGGTAAGCGCTGATACCGTTCCCTCCTTCAGATTCTCGTTGGATCATTTACAATCTGTAGATCATGCAAGCTGGTGTGCTTCTTCCACGTGGACTAAGTTGATGCTTCATTAGATGGCTCTTGTTTTCAAACAAGCCTTCAGTGATGCTATCGAGCTTCTCCGCCGTGTCTTTCCACGAATGTAGTTCATTTGGTCTAATTATTTCCCGTGTGTTCCAGGACGTTCCCCTGTGTGGCCACTAGTTATATTGTTGAAAAAATATTTGTGATGAAGTCATTGGACTTGTAAAATTATATCCTGCGATAGCCAGTAGTTTTTCTATTGAACAATGTAATTAATATCACACATTAGTAAAACTGCTACATATTATTTATAAAGCTGTTTTAGTAGCACAATGAGAAGCAAATACCCAAAATTCAAGTCATGTTAAGAAGTGGACTTTGAATGAAGATATGATTGCAGATGTGAGACAGACCATAATGGAAAGAAGAGAAGACCAGAAAATGTTTACCTGTGTTTTATTGACTATGGAAGACATTAAAAAATTGATTATGAAAAACTATGTGGATCATAACTTATTTTCAGTAACATTTAAAAGAATGGGAACACTTTGTTGTATTCCTGTGAATCTGTATACAGCCCAAGAGGGGTCTTTGGAACAGAAAAAGGCAATAAATACTTCATGGTTTAATGTCAGGGAACATATGCCTCAGGACTGGATCCTTTTATCATACTTATTTAATCTGTATGCTGAAGAAATAATCCACGAAGCTGAACAATATGTAGAAGAATACCATTTTAGGATTGGAGAAAGACTCATTAATAACTTGTGATATGAAAATAATACCTTGCTTGCTGAGAGCAAAGAGGGCCTCACACCCTACTGATGAAAGTCTAAGTTAACCACTGCCAACTCTTCAGAAGGGGATCACATTAGAAATTCCTTAGTAGTTGTGATAGGTAGGATTATTGTGCCAATCTGGCCAATTAGTGCATGTGGGGTTGAAAAGGTTGACGTTTAATTGAAGAGCAAAGAAATAAAGGGCTCAGCGAGCCTCACCTTTCTGTCTCTGACTCTCTGATAATCAGACCAGGGTGAGGCTACCTTAAGTAGTTCTCTGCCTCAACTTGTGAGCTACGCTGCCTGTGGGACACACAATCCGTGGACCGGGTCACTGTATTTTGAGGTTCCTTCAAAACCTGCTTCGCCACACTGCTGGTGTCTACATGACTTGAGCTGGGGACTGTCGGACCCTGTCATCTGGCTGACTGTTGGTGACCCGCCCTGCTGCTGTCTGCTTCCTTGACTTGCATCCAGCAGCCCTTGTGAGTTGAAGGACTGTCAGTATATTAACTGCCTCAAGGAGGTGAGTTGAACTGAGCCATTTGTACTGCTCTGTGGATTAATTAGCTGTTTATTTCTTATGTTGTATCTATCTATCTATATATATCTATCCATCTCTTTATATCTCTATCTATAAAACCATAAGTGTCCTGATTTTGTTTCTCTAGAGCAGGAGTCCTCAAAGTTTTTAAACAGGGGGTCAGTTCACTGTCCCTCAGACCATTGGGGGGCTGGACTACAGTTTTAAAAAAACTATGAACAAATTCCTATGCACACTGCACATATCTTATTTTAAAGTGAAAAAAGGGTGGGGGGCAAAACCACCCGGTGGGCTGGATAAATGTCCTCGGCGGGCTGCATGTGGCCCGTGGGCCGTAGTTTGAGGACCCCTATTCTAGAGAGTCCTAACACAGTGCAGTAGGTGGAAAATCTAAAATCAGAAGACTTGACTTACTGTTCAGATAGAGGCTGGTGGGAACCCTGAGACTATGGCTTTTGGTCGCCCTGCAGGTCTAGAACTGAACTTATCCATGTGATTGAGTTTCAGAAGAGCAATAGATTTATGAGGAGAAGGATAACATTACGGAGGCCCTTACATCTTAGAATAAGTGACCATTTGAGATAAAAAGGGGAACATTTACAAGGGTTCATAAAAAAAGAGGAATGGCAAGAGAGAGGAAGTTGGGTAAGTGCTGTGACATTGAGGGAATTGTCATGAATGAGATGCAACAAAATATGTATGGATTGCTGAATGTAAAAGTGATGATCTCCTCTATAAGCTTTGACTCAATTCACAATAAAAAGTAACAATAAGATAGACTACATCTTCAGTGTACAATATGCTTCAACAAAAAAGAAAATGAAACCCCTCAAAACTGGACCAATTCAAACCAACATAATAAACTGAGAAAAGACTGACGTTTGCAAGGATTTCATTTTTTGTTTCCAGAATCAATGCCCAGGTAATTCAAGTTATCAAGGACCATACTGCAGTTTGCAAATCCATTGCAAAGGCAGAGATGCCATTTGAAGAATTATGGTGTCCCTAATCCAAGCAACAGTATTTTCAATCAGCTCCCATTCATGTGAAATCTGTACAATGAAAAAGAATGATCAAAGAAGAGTTGACCCATTTGAATTATATTTGCAAAGAACATTAACTATACTATAAACTGAAGGAAGAACACACAATTGTGTCTTGGAGGAAATACAGCCAGAATATATTTTATAAGCAGGAATGGAGAGATTTTATTGCACATGCTTTGGATGTGTTATCAGAGGAGGCCAGCCATGGAGAAGGATATGTGCTTGATAAAGTAAAGGATCAGCAAAAACAGGAAGGCCCTAATGAGATGGACACATGCAGTGCAGTGGCTTCACCAGTGGCCTCTGAGGATGATGCATGAACCAGGTAAGTGCTGTGTTCTCTTATACACACGGTCACTCAGAGTCCACACTGACTCAAAGGCACCCCAGAAGACGGAAAATAACATTACAGGTGCCTTCAAAATGTTTGTGGAAAAGTTCATTACCTCTTACTTCCATTTTTCCACCGCCCCCCCAAATTTAAGCCTCCTTGTACAGCTATGTTTTTTTCTGCTTGTCATAATACTGTCTGTTGTTCAAGTTGTGAGTATTTTTATTTTCTTTACATTGAGTTGTAATTCACTCCAAAGGCTTTTTTTCTTCGGTCTTCATTTGTAAGTACTTCAAGTCCTATAGCGCCTTCAGTAAGCCAGGTTGTGCCATTTACATATTGAAGGTTGTTAATCAGACTTCCTCCAATCCGGATGCAGCATTTTCTTCATACAGTTTTGCTTCCAAATTGTTTGCTCAGCTTACATAGTGAAAAAGTATCTAAAAAGGAGGCAACTGTGACATACTTCCTTTCCTGATTTTAAACTATATAGTGTCCCGTTGTCCTATTTGAATAACTGACCCTTGGTCTGTGTGTAGGTTTTACATGAGCACAATGAAGTTATCTAGAATTCCTATTCTTCACAATGCTATATATATAGTTTGTTATGATCCATATATTGCAATGTCTTTGCACAGTCAATTAAACACAAAGAAGCATCTTTCTGGTAATCTCTTTTTCAGCCAAGATCTATCAGATATCAGTGATATCCTTCATTCCACATCTTCGTGTTCTATTCTAATTACAACTATGATAAGAGATAAATTCATCCCTGCTAAATTTACTAAAATAAAAATTACTTGCAACATCAAATGTTGGTGCACATGGGAAGGAATCAGAACACTCCTACATTGATTATGAGTATATGAAATAGTCACAAAATTAAGATGTAATATTTCTGTAACTTAAATAGTTGACTATACATCCCAACACCATCAGTTGCTATGGGGCTGACTATTCTCAGAGGGCTGTCAGAAGAAAGATCTGGTGAACTACTTCTGAGAAAATCAGCCACTTCAAACTCTATTGAGCACAGTTCTTCTCTGAACAGGAACCAGTGTGCTGGTAGCCAAACACAGCAAAGTGGGAAGGTTGCTTACATGCTGGCCTGTGAACTGCAATGTTGATGGTTCAAAACCACCAGGTACTCCAAGGGGAAAAGGTGAGATTGCTCCCAGAAAGATTTAGTCTCAGAAACCCAAAAGAAGAGTTCTACTCTACCCTATAAGGTCTCTGTGATTCAGGACCACCTATACGACAATGGGTTTAGTTTTATAAATAGAGTTTAAGAGAGTTTAGTATCATCTAACAAGGAGCCCTGGTGGTGTAGTGGTCATTCCTTGGGCTGTTAATTATAGAGTCAGCAGTTCAAAACCAACAGGTGCTCTGAGGAAGAATCATGGGACTTAAATAATTACAGTCTCTGCAACTCACAGGGTTAGTTCTACCTCGGTGTGCAGTGTTGGTATGAGTCAGCACTAACTTGATCTCTGTGAATGAGTATCATCTAACAATAGAGGGACCAGAAGACCATGAACACATAGCTTGTGATTTATAATTAAAGTTAGACTACAATGTAGTCTGTAAAGATTATTTTTCTCGTAAGTGGTCCATTGGAAATGTACTGGATCCCCATCTCAAATCATAAGGAAACAATTTAATTCTGGGTTAATCATAAATTTTTATGAAATATAAAATAATTATAGCCTTAGAAGAATGTCTTTGCAATATTAAAATTGGCAAAGATTTCTAATGTAGGAAAAAAAATAAAAGGTAGCATAAAAGGAAATGCAGATGAAAATCTTTTTATCAAATTTTACCAGTAAGAGAGTAAGAAAACACACCTCCCCCAATCTGAAGGATATTTGCAAGAGAAATGCATGTCAAAGACTACAGACTGAGATGAGGAAAAAGCTCAAAGAGATCATTACGTAAAATATAGTCAGCACATCAGAGAAATGGTCAAAAGAAAATAAGACAGCTAAATACCCAATGAACAGTTTTTTTTAAGTACTGAGCCTAATGATTAGGAAGATGCAAACTAAAATCAAAATGTACTCTTTCTATATCCAAGATAGTTAAAGTGGAAGAAAGACAACAATGCAAGTGTTAACAATGGTTTGGCTATCGCAGCTCTCAAGCACTCTCTTAGATGAACCTTCATGTCATATTCTCCCCAATGATCCCTGGTGGTGCTGTGAGCTGGGTCCGGGACTGCTTAACTGTGAGATGGGCATTCAAGCCTACTAATGCCTTGGAAGGAGACTGATGAATCTGTGTGCTCAGTTCAGATTTACAGCCTCAGAGTTCTGCTTTGTCCTACAGGATGCTAAGAGTCAAAATTGATCCAAAGCTGCACATTTTTGTTTTGTTTTAAAGAGAAGTAAGGAAATACTGGATTTGAGGAGAGCAAGAAACTCCTTGGACTCTATCTTGTTCCACAGATGATGCAAACATTCATTTACATGTTTTTAATTATTGCTGTTAGGTGCTGTTGAATAAGATCGACTCCTAAGGAACCCCTGTGAAATAAAGCACTGCCCAACCTCAAGGTCAACAGTTAGAAACCACCAGCTGCTCCAAGGGTGAAAGGGGTTTTTTACTCCACTAAAGCATTCCAGTCTCAAAAACCCACAGGAGCGATTCTACTCCGTCTTGCAGGGTCTCCACGATTCAGCATGGACTTGAAGGCACTCCGTTTGGTTTGGTTTCTGGAATCCTTACCAAGCAAGGCATTCTGGGCCTAACTTTGCCAATGTTTTATCTTTCATTATTCCTATCTTTAAGAACTGTACGAATTAAGAAAAGGATTTTGTAAAATCGATATTGACAGACATCTCCAACCTATACACTTTTTAGAAGCCAGTAGAAATGTTTGTACTTGAACAATAAGGAATTAGGTTTTATAAAATGAGAAATGAAAACATAACCACAACATAAACCTTAAGTTTCTGCCCAGCACAATGTTTTATCATCTTAATTAATAGGTAATTTATAATATTAATAAAAATCCACATTACCTGCAAAGACTGTTAGGCTATTAGAAACATTAAATACCAGGAATTTCCAAGTATGCACAAGTAGAGCTGAAACATCACAGCAAATTGAAATTGTTAAATAGTATTTCCTAAAATGACTGTATTGTCAATTCTATAGGAAAATTGAATGCATTACCAGCTGTAATGTAAGATTCCCAGATAATGAGGAGTCCCTGAGTGGCACAAGCAGACAAGATACTTGGCTTCTTATAGAAAGATTGGAGGTTTGAGTCCACGCTCAGATGCCTTGGAAGAAACATGGCGAGCAACTGCCAAAAGGGTACAAGTCATGGAATCGCCCCTGCAGCACCATCGCCTCTGATAAAAGCAGGCTCTACTTGATCTTCAGCTGATTGTTATAGCCTGTTGGTGTTACCTATGGACCAATTGACTACGATGCTTGGCTACCTCATTCCTGTAGCGTAGGATGTCTCCTTAGAGTTGAACCAAAAGTAGAACAGCAAACTCCCTGCCATCGAGTAGATTCCGGCTCACAGTGACCCTGTGCAAAGGGTAGAACTGCCCTGCCCCTGTGGGTTTCCAAGAGTCATCTTTCTCCCAAGGAGCTGCTAGTGGTTTTGAACTGCTGACCTTGTAGTTAGCAGCCAAAATCATAACCCACAATGGCTCCATTAGAGTGGGACAGCCTATGTTATTTACAATCACAACATCGTCTAAAAGAAATCTTGGAGCATCAACTGTGTTCTTCAGTTTTTTTGAATGCCCAAAGAGAGTGCTATTTATATGAACCGGAAAGATGTTTTAGTAAAGATTCTTTTGCTTCTTATAGATGTCCTTATGGAAGGTTACCTAGATGGGATTAGATGCACCCTTTTCTTTAATGTTCTAAAGTGTGTGGACACTTTCAAAAATGCTTGCACCTCTGAAATGTTCTTTCCTCTCTGATGTTGGCACATTTTGTGATGAGCATTATTAATTATTGTGAGTGTTTCAGAAATTTTAAAAACAATATATGGTATTTCTTTGGCAAGAGAAATCCCATTAGTACCTCGGCATAAAAGCCCCATAAGTGGAGTTTTAAGTACTTGATCAGCTTCACATCCTCTTTTTGAATGACAATCTGAGTCATTAAAAACGGTCTGCACCAAAATGATTTATGTTCATCTAAATAGAGATTACTTCATTTAATTAAATATGCTTTATGCTTTGCAATTGCCACAAAGTGGTTTCTGCAAACTTCTAGCTCATTATTTAATGCACTCACAGCCTCAGAGGAATACTAAGAGGAGATGGGCTTTAGACCTTTTAGCTCTGCTTTGTAAACAGCTTTAAAAATTCAGGAACTCTTTAGAAATTCTATGTAGGTCTGTGAAACTTTCAGAGTTCCCATCTAATTTTTTTAAAAACCAAAATCACTTTTCTTTCTTTCTTTCTTCCTTTCTTTCTTTTTGCTGTACTACTTTAATTCAACCGTGTTGTTGTTTTGTAAACAGGTGTGCATAACAATATGCAGACTAAGAATGACCCCCACCAGTGTTAAGAAGAATCATGTTTAAATTTGCCATGGTTTCATTCACCCCCGCCCCCGCCCCCCAACCCCAACTCCTTTTCCTCTCTGTCCACAAGCACAATTTGCCATTGTCTGAACTTCATTTGCCAGGGTGGAAATTTTAAAAGATGCATTGGTTTCACAATTTAAAGTGAATTTTGCAGTGTTCAGATTGTGACTTTACTGCATTTCATTGAATTTCCTTCATTATAAAAACACACTCGCAATTTTGAAAGCCATTTCTTTCCTTCAGCGTAAACATACCTTTGTCTCATTATCGTCTCACCTACTGTAGAATTCAGTCAATTGAAACCAAGATAGCCATAAGGACGGAAACCTTGGGAAGCAGGCCCTTTATTAGAGATGTGTTTTGCAAACATTCTCTCTCAGCCAGTGACTTTTTATTCCCTGTGTGTTTTGCAGAGGAGAACTTTTTGCATTTTAATGAAGTTGAACTTATCATTTTTTCTTTTCTCTCACAGATCAAGTTGTGGGTATCCCATTTAAAAAGTCATTATCAAAAGCAAACTTGCCTATGTTTTCTTCTATGCTATCTTCCAGAATTTGTATCACTCTGCTTCTTCTATTTTACTCATGGGTCCATTTGGGACGTATTTCTGTGTGTTCTCTAAGCTCTGGCTCCGGATTCTTTTCTTTTTTTTAAAAATAAAAACTAGACAGAAGCATGTATAGGTAAAGGCAAGAGATAAAACTCACAACACATGGAACCCAGGAACAGGAACGGGAATAGAGGTACCAAAAGGGCGGGGGCAGTGGGGAGGGAGGGGCACACCAACTGCAATATGGCACATAACCACACATCCCCAGTCAGGGGAAGAACAACCGAAACCAGAGGGGAAGGGAGATGGTGGTCAGAGTGAGATTTGAAAATAATTAACAATCGACACTCCATCAGGAGGCTATGAGAGTTAGGGAGGTTGGGAGATTGGGGGTGCAGAAGAGGGAGGGAAAAAAGGAGGAGCTGATCCCAAGGGCTCAATGGAAAGTAAATGTCTAGAAAAGAACGATGGAGTATATGTACAAATATGTTGGATACAACTGATGTATGGTTTGTAACAAGAGTTGTAAGAGCCCCCAATAAAATAGAAAAAAGAAGGGAAAATGTAAATATATAGTTACTCTGCCCCGATTTTTGAAAGGACTATTTTTTCTCCACTGTATTACGTTGACTCCTTTGTCAGAGATGACCTGGTTTAAATTTCGAGGCCCTCTTTCTGAGCTCTTTTCTGCTCTATTTTTCTGTTCCTTCATCAATTGCCTTGATCAATACTGTTGGAAACCACATAGTGTAAGTTCTCTTTTATTACGTTGGTTTCTTCTGGCTCTCCTATTATTCTGAATAGACTCTATAATAGGCTTTTTGATACACACGAAATAACTTTCTGGAATTTGATTGAAATTGTATTGAATCTGTAGATTAACTTGGGAAGAACTGACATCTAATAATATTGAGTCTTCTTGTCCATGAACATAAACTATCTATCAATTGACTTAGACCTCATTCTATTCCAATCTTCAGAGTTCTCTGATTTTCCTGATATAGACCTTGTATGAGTTTTGTAAGTTATCTCAAATAAATGTGTATACATATATCTGTGTAAATGTAAATATCTTTTATATACATTTCATATTTTCTACTAATTTAAATGGTGGTATAATGTTAATTTCTAGTTTAATCAAAGATCATTGTTAGTATGTAGGAAAACCAATTGGCATTGATATATTAACCTTGCATTATACAATCTTGCTATAAGCACTTCCTAGTGTCTGGTTTTTTTTGCTGATTCTTTGAGGTTTTATAGATAAACCTAAACAAATGCAAACAAACATAATGCTGTTGTTGTTTTCATTTCCCAGCCTATTAAAATTTCATTTTTTTCTTTTTGGATTTGATTAGCTATGACTTCCAATGTGATCTTGGCTAGGAATGAGGACAGAGGCCGATCTTGTTTTCTTCAATACCTTGGGAGGCAGACATTAGGTTTCTCACCATTAAGTATGATGTTAACTAAGGAATTTTGGTACATTTTCTTTCATCAATTTGAAAAATGTTAACTCAATTCTTAACTTGTTCTGCATTTTGTTTAGTTTTGCTTCTTCTTTTTTTTAATCATGCATGGGCTTTACATTTTGTCAAATTCATTTTGTGCATCTAAAATCTAATATGTTTTTAGTTACATTGCCAGTCATGATTTGTAAATATTAAAGCAATCTTGCATATCTGGAATACGTTTCCTTTAGACATGGTATATTCTTGTCTCTATCTCAGTTATGCTAACAGAACAAGGGTTTTAAATCAGGAAAGGTGTGCGACAGGGTTGTATCATCTCACAGTATTGGTTAAATCTGTGTGCTGAGAAAAATCATCAGAGAAACTGTATTGTAAGAAGAAAAATGTGGAAGGCTTATTAACTATCTGCAATATGCATATTACATAACCTTGCTTGCTGAAAGTAAGAAGAACTTGGCTTGCTGATGAAGATCAAGGATTGCAGCCTTCAGTATGAATTACAACTCAATGTCAAAAAGATCAAAACTCTCACAACTAGACCAGTAGGCAACTTCATCATAAATGGAGAAAATATTGAAAGTGTCAAGGATTTTGTCTTGCTTGGATCCACAATCAATGCTCATGGAAGCAGCAGTCAAGAGATCAAAAGATGTGTTGCATTAGGTAAATCTTCTGCAGAAGACCTCTTTAGTATTGAGAAGCAAGAAAGTTGCTTTGAGGACTAAGGTGCACCTGATCCATGCCATATTATTCTCCATTGCTGCAAATGCATGAAAAACTTGGGCATTGAATAAGGAAGACAGAAGAAGAATCGATGCATTTGAATTGTGGTGCTGGAGAATGAAATTGAAAATACTGTGGATGCTGAAAGAACAAAGCAATATGTCGTGGAAACAGTATAGCCACAATGCTCCTTAAAGTCCAGGATGACAAGACTTAGCCCTAGCTACTTTGGGTATGTTGTCAGGAGTCCCTGGAGAAGGCTATCATGCTTGGTAAAGTAGAGGGGTAGCAAAGGAGAGGAATGGTGCAGTGACTGTATAAGAACAATTGTGATGATGGTGCTGGACCAGGCAGCATTTTCTTCTGTTTTGCGTAGGGTTGCTGAAAGTCGCAACTGACTCAATGGCACCTAACAACATCACAACAGCATCTATATTCTCGTCCTCTCTTTCTCTCATTGTCTTCTATATATTATGTGTATACACACACACACACACACACACACACACACACGCACACACGGGGTACCCCTCCAAAAAAAGACCCAAGTTTTTTTTCAAAGCTATGTATTTAAATTTATTTTACAAAACAACCTCATAACCTTCAAAGTACTCTCCGTTATGCTTAATACATTTGTCAAATCTGTGATTCCATTCTTGGAAACATTTTTCAAAGGCATCTGCTTGGATGGCTTAGGGAGAACCTCCTTTGTGTTTTTCTTCACCTTTTCTAAGTTGTCAAATCACTGTCCTTTCATGTCCCTATGCATTTGTGGAAATAAAAACAAGTTGCATGGAGTGAAGTCAGGAAAGGTGCCTGGGGCAAGAGAGGTATGCTTTTTTTTGCGAAGACCTGGCACACTGAGATGGCTGCATGAGCAGGTGGCAAATTTAGTTCTCATCTGCCACAAATCTGGCAATTTTAGTAGCACACTGTTACAAAATATTTTCAGAACCTCTAAATAGAAATCTTGATTAACAGTCAGATCTGGTGGAATGAACTCCAAATGCACTACGAGTCGACATTTTCACCCATTCAGGAGGTTGACGGACATCCAGAAAGAGGTTTGTTAATCCAAACCAATCCACATTTCACATTTTTTGCAATGAGGAAAACACTGGTACACTTGTGTTTTTCCCATGGTGCTATGCTTGTAAGCTGTATTCAACATTGCAACAGTGTCTGTGGCATTTTTCCCAAGCAGAACACAAAAATTCACAATGCCACTCTGTTCTCTTAAATCAGCCTTCAAAATAAATGAGATTCGAGCTAAGTTGCTTGTATGAAAAAATTCACTGTGACCAGAGAGAACCTTCCCAGGTGATACCATTGGGTGCACTAACTCAGTTCAAGTTGCTAGATGCTAGCCAAACTGTAAAAATGCATATGATGTGGCTGAAGGGAGACATTGGATATTGCAAGATATGACAAAATAATAATTTATAAAATATCAAGGTTCATGAGGGAGGTGGGAGTGGCGGGGAGGGGAAAATGAGGAGGTGATACCAAGGACTTAAGCAAATGTTTTGAGAATGATGATGGCAACAAATGTACAAATGTGCTTGACACAATGGATGGATGTATGGATTGTGATAAGAGTTATACAAGCCCTCAATAAAATGATTTTTTTAAAATGCATACCATGAAAGCTTCACTGTGCCCAGCACAGTTCCACTGTGTAAACACACACACACACACACACACACACACACACACACACACACACACACACGGATTCAATTTGATAATGTTTTGTTAAGAATATGTGCATCGACGTCCGTGACAGCTATTGGTCTACACTTTCTCTTTCAGGCTTTTCCTCTGCCTGGTATCAGAATGAGTGCAAGGGTAGTCTTCAGAAAGAGCTGGGAAGTAACTTCGTTTTCTATTATTGCTGTAACAGAAGCATCACATGTGGGCGGCTTTAACAAAAGGCGCTCTCCTCAGCTATCTCACACTTCCGGAAGCCAGCTGTCTACGTTCAGGAAGGTTTCTCCAGAAGGCTTATCTCTCTGTCTGCCATGGAGACACTGTCTTGTATCTTTTTACTTCGGTTCCAGGCAATTTCCATCTGGTTTACTCTTTTGCTTAATCTGCTCTTAATATCACAGAAGTGATCATCTGAATATTCTGTCATTAACATTAAAAAGGCAGCCCACAGTGTTCTTGTTGTTAGACACTGTTCAGCAGGTGCTCACGTACAGTGACTCTGCACACACCGCCCAGTCCCAAGCTGGCCTCCTTGCTGTGCTTGAGCCCATTGTTGTAGTTTTGGGGTCAATCCATCTTGGTCAGGGTTTTCTTCTTTTTCAAAAAAACTCTGTAGTTTACTAGGCATGATGTCACTCGTAGGACACGTCCTTCCTTAAAAATTGCCCCAAGTTAATGAGACAGACTCTTGTAAGTCTCATTTCTAAGGAGCACCTGGCTGTAATTGAAAGGCAGATTTACAAGGGCTCGTCTTTTTGCCATGAAGAGCTTGTGGTTTCAAACTGCTGACCTTGTGCATTGCAACCCAACACAAAACCATTATGCCACCAGCTCCATGAGTGGCCTTGGTATATTCTATATTCATCGTCAACATCATGATCCACAGTCATCATTCAGCGTCAGTCTTCATTATTCATTGTCTAGCTTTCACATGTGGATAAAGCAAGGGGAAGCATCACGCTGTAGGTGAGGTGAAACTTAGTTCTCAAAGGAACATCACTGCTTTTTAGCGCCTTAAAGTGATGTTTTGCAGCATATGTGCCAATGCAATACATAGCTTGCTGCCTTGACTGCTATGTTCATGGGTGTTGAATGTGCTTCTAAGTAAAATGAGATCCTTGACATTTCAATATTTTCTGTGTCTAGCACTGTATTGTTTAGCGGTCAAGTTGTTAGGGTTTTTTGTTTTCTTTATGTTAAGGCATAATCCACACAGAAGATTGAAGGTTTTGATCTCCATCAGTAAGGGCTTCAAGTCTTCGATATATTTTTAAAAAGTACTCCTCAATGATTTAAAGATAGGGAGAACCATAATCATTTGAATAAGTGCAGGTAAAATTTAACAGGAATTCAGAGTGTTATCCAACTTAGCTTTTATTAAGGTTTCATGACATACTTAAATAAGGCAACCACACCATATTATTTTTTTTTTAAATCAAACTTTTATTAATAAACATGTACCTCTTCTTGTCTTAGGATAAACAGAAGAAAGTGAAGCCTTTTTTGAGTTTACATTTTTACAGCGAGTCTCTGTGGTTCAAATTAAAACCATCAGCAAGCTGTGGCATATTTTAGAAGGACAAAACATAATGAGTATTGTAAATTCCCACAAGTCCATTTGGTAGGTCAAGAAACGCAGATGTTTCATAGTATATTTAAGATTCCAGCAGGTATCAGTAAATGGATGTATGCATCCCTCCTCTGAAAACTTCATGATCAGGTGGTATTTTAAAATGAAAGCAAGCTTTAAACCAACACCTGGCAAAGATAAAAACACACATTTTAAGGCAAATTTGAAAAGAGCCATGTAGCATGTCAAGCTACACTCACTGACCTAAATTCTTGCAACTGTGCCAGGAAGGATCTCTCAGGGGCCTGTGAGAAGACACTGACTGCTGGTGCACACCGGCTTTTGTGCATCAGAGGACAGAGAGCTGCCCAGGTGCAAGCACCAGACCAGCAGGCCGTAGACCAAGACTTCTAGATGAGTGTCCATGTGTGGACCCTGGTTACTATTCATGGACTCTCAGCTCACCTTGAATATTCTTATCTCTCCAACTGATAATAGTATTCATTGTGGTAGTTCAACTCTTTTTTTTTTTTTTGCATGAGACTATAAATACTAAATACTGCATCTGATGAGGCTGGTTTCTGATTGGAGACTAGAAGGGTTAAGATGCAGGGATGGGGAGGAAAAGGGTATCTGTGCTGAGCTGTCCTTTACTTTCTTCCCCAAAGGGTAGTTTTAAGTGAGTAAAGTCCCCCCCAAGCTTTAGCTTTTGAACTTACTAACAACTGGTGATGGGAACAAAGCCTTCATTTAGCTTCCATTGGAGCAGGTGCAGTTTGAGTAAACATGTCATACTGAGATGCTGGGGATGAGGATGGGTGAGCATGATAGATGAGGAGCAGAAAGGAGAAGGCAGCAGAAACAAAGCCAATGGTGTTGCCCAGGGCAGCCCTCAAGTGATAGACTGACATATCCTACTGTCACTGCTGCCAGTTCCTCAATACGGTCAGCAGTCCTGTTGGCATAATGTTGCAGATTGGCCCCAGGAACTCTATTGCCATTCAGCAAGGTGTCATCACAAGCAAGGACATGTCATCAGCAGTCTCATCTACCCTCTGGTTGTCTCTGTCGTCCATTAAGGTTGTCTGACCTAATTTATTCAGCTGTCCAGGCAGCACATTGACAGGCATGATGATGTTGAGCTTGGGTCTTAACTAGAAAATTGGATTCTCTTGTGGAAATGAAAGATTATGCTTTGAGGACATGTTCACTGCTATATCGGTTGATCCCATTGTGGTTTTGCTGCTGTAGGACAGAGTAGAATTGCCCTTAGGGTTTGTCCTTTCTAAGGAAGCAAACTAGCATATAGCTCTCCCTTGGAACTGCTGGTGGATTTAAACCATGGACCTACTAGTTTGTAATTGATCTCTTAACCACTGAGCTCCATGGCTCCTTTTATTTGAAGGTAGGGGAGATAAGAATGAATTTTGTATGGAGAATTGACTTGTGTTCTTCCCCATTTTATATTTTTTGTATGAGTAGAATGGGATTCACACAGTAGCTTTTAATGTGATCTGCCAAATGGTAGAGTGAAGAAAACATTGTCGAACTACAATTGGGAGAGAGATGAAAATCAATATTAAATGAAATTATGTTGTTGAGTCTTCTTTTTATGTTATTTGATTGTAAGCCTCTCTTCCCCCACTCAGACCAAGGGACACTATAATTCACCATTAAAATAACTTTTTTCATTCTACAAAAATTTGATTTTCAAATAATATTTTAATGCAGCTAATGAAATTCAAAATCCTATTGGATGAGTTAAGTAACATTAAAGCACATAACATTAATTAAAACTTAATTTGAAATATATTATATACATGTATGTATAATTTCATTTAAATCAAATACACGCATGCCACATATTATTACTCCTCACTTTAGTGCATTTCACAGATATTGCACTTTTTATGAATAGAAACTTTATCTTGACCTTGCTTTTAACAAGGAATCCAATAGCATGAGTTTTCCAAAAGCATGTGCTCACTGCATGTCTGTTATATTTTGGTGATCTTCATTATATTTAAAATACTATCATGATGTTATTGCACACTAACCAGACTACCATATTGCATGAACATAATTTTCATAATCACAGAGAAACAAAAAAAGTGTAACTTGTCCTCTTGCTATATTTGCTTATTGTCATGATCGAGAACAGAACCTGCATTGTCTGCAAGATATGGTTGCTTTGCATGTCCTCATCAGCTATCTGCATAGTATAGTTTATATTTTTCTTTGCATAAAGATGTAATTTAAGCTTTGGGTCTTATTGTTCTGAGGAAGAAATTGTGAAGATAATTTTCTGGTAAATTACTGAAATTTTACCTCAAATAATCATCCTTGATGATCACGTAAATATTTATATAAAACTTAAAGCAAAATACATTTATAACTAAAAATCAAAATGCATTAAGATCTGATTTTTTGATGTAAAATCTGCTGGAAAATTATAGCTTGGGATTATTTTAACATAAGAAAGTTGTTTTTGGCAGAGTAGCAGTATACAAGATCAACAAACAGAAGTCTGTAAAACTTCTATGCACATCAGAGAAGATCACAGAAGAGGCAATTACAAAGGTGGTACCCTTTACAAAAGCCAAGCACAAACTGAAATATCTAGGGATATACCTGACTAAAAAAACCAAAATATTTGTATGAGGAAAACGACAGGGCACTATTACAAGAACCCAAGAGTGACCTCAACAAATAGAAGAATATCCCATGCTCATGGATTGGAAGACTCAATATAATAAAGATATCAGTTCTGCCCAAGGCACTATATGTTTAAGGCTATCCCGATACAAATACGATCATCCTTCAAACAACAGGAAAAAGTGATAACCAACTTCATATGGAGAGGGAAGAAGCCCAGAATTAGTAGAGAACTCCTCAAGAAGAAGGACAAAGTGGGAGTGATGCTGTACATGTTAGCACCTATTATACAGCCACAGTGGTCAAAACAGTGTGGTACTGTTATAACAATAGAGATATTCAGACCAATGGAAAAGAGCTGAAAGTCCAGAAATAAAAACTCAGCATACAGACAACTGATTTTAGATAAGGGCCCCCAAAATATCAAATGGGAAACGGATGCTCTCTTCAACAAGTGGTGCTGGAAAAAATGGATATCTACCGGCAGAAACATGAAACAAGACCCTTACTTCACTCCATGCACAGGAATAAGCTCAAAGTGGATCACAGACCTTGAGGTAAAACCCCAAACTCCTAGGGCCATTAATGAGGTAACTGGGAGAAACCTGAGACCCTTGGCTCAGGGAATACATAGAGAATACATAGGCTATCGGAAATAGGGAAGGATATAAATACAGAGGAGTCACAAATTGACAAGTGGGATATACTGAAGATAAAACACCTGTGTACATAGAAAGAATTCATAAAGAGAGTAATAAGAGAGCCCACAGACTAGGAAAGCATCTTTAGCAATGACACATCAGACAAAGGCTTTATTACTAAAATCTACAATACTTCGCAAGCTTACAATAAGAAAAAAAAATTAACTGCCCACTAAGGAGGTGGGCAAAAGACCTGAACAGAAGTTTCACAGGGGCAGAAATCTGAATGGCCAATAAACATATGAGAAAATGTTCCTGATTATTAGCTAAGAGAAATGCAAATTTAAACAACTATGAAACACCACCTAACACCTTCAAAGACAGTCCAAAAAAATCAGAAAGTTACAAGTGTTGGAGGGGCTGTGGTGAGATAGGAACTCTCATCCACTGTTGGTAGGCCTGTAGGTATGTACAGCCATTATGGAAATCGATTTAGTGATATCTAAAACAGTTGGAAATTGAGCTACCACCCAACCCAGCAATCCCCCTGCTGGGCATATACCCAGAAGAGGCAAGGAAAAAACTACAGACAGACCTCTATGCTCTAATATTCATCATGGCACAGTTCACAATCACAAGGAGTTGGAAACATCCCAAATTTCCATCAACAGATGAACGGATTAAAAAACTGTGGTACATAAATACAATGGAGTACTATGCATCCCCCAAAAGCAGCAATGGACGTATGGAGAACATTGCCACATGGGAAGAACTGGAGGAAATTATGATAAGTAAAGTAAGCCAAGCACAAAAGGACAAGTACAACATGAGTCCACTGAGGTAAGCTTAAAGAAAAAAATGGGGGATAGGGGAAAAACTGGTATATACATACATCCCTGGGGTGAGGTCCAGCTACTATGGCAGGGGTCAAGACCACTCCAGGGTTACATACCACAGGCCACTAAATAGGAGGGGGAAAGAAAGAAAAGAAGAAAAGAAGACATAGGTAGGCAGGGAGCAGGGCACTAACCCATCCAAGGGGAGGGTATTGTTTATAGGAGAGGGAGAGAGAGACCAGGCTTCAATCCAATGCACCAAGAAGTGAATACAACATGCCAGCATGTACTAGGAACCAATACAGAGGTCTGCGGGACTGGCCCCAATCCCACCTATGTGAACCTTCCCCTTGCCCCCCACCCACCTTTCCCAAAGAATGAACTTCAGAGGACAGCGCTGAGGCTACAGCTTGGGGAGAGGGGCATGTCTGATTAGAGCACATGGGAGAAATGCAAAGGGATGGAGAGGGAGGGGGGCTCATCATGACCAACCAAACCCCGAGGATGATATTCTTGTTCAGAGCAGGCAACGCACACAGAGGACCATAGGGCTGGCCCCACCATGAGACATGATGTCCCTCACTAAACCATAGCACTGAGGGGGACAATACTGGAGACACAGTGTGGGAATTATGCACAATCTGACCCCATCACCGTGGGCAAAACACTAAGGGCATGCAACAGAGCAGCAAGGGGAGCCAAGTGATGAAATCGCTTGGGAATACCAAAAATAGACTTTGGAGACAGAGTGTGCCACCCCACCAAACTCCACTAGAAAACACTCATAAAGGTAAAAAAACAGACCTTGAACTATTTATAGACTTTTCAATTTTTGTTAGTGGTTTTCTTTTTGTTGTCGTTTTGTTGGTCTTGACTTTATTTGTTGTTTTGTTTGGCTTTGCCTGGGTTTTGCGCTTATTAATGTCTGCATGTCTATCTATGCATGTCTATCTAGATAAGATAGGCAGGATAAACAATTCGGAGATGAAAAGCATGGGACCAATGGTTCCAGGGGGTTACGGGAGAAGGGGAGGTGGGAGAAAGGAAGGGGAGGGAAACCAACCCAGGGACAAGGGAACAGCAAGTGAACTAAAATCAATGGAGAGAATGGCATAGGATGCCTAGAGGGACTAAATCAAGGGCAATGTAGCAGCAAGGAATTACTAAACCTGAATGAAGGCCAAACATGATGGTGGGACAAGAGGGAAGCAAAAGGAATTAAAGGACAAAACTAGGAGGCAAAGGACACATATAGAGGTCTAAATACAGGCATGTACATGTATATATATATATATATATATATATATATATATATATATATATATATATATATATATATATATATATGTGTGTGTGTGTGTGTGTGTGTGTATATATATATATATACATACATATATACATATATATACGTATATATATGTAGTGGAGGTGGCAAAAGACCTGAACAGAAGTTTCACAGGGGCAGAAATGCAAATGGCCAATAAACATATGAGAAAATGTTCCTGATTATTAGCCATAAGAGAAATGCAAATTAAAACAACTATGAGACACCACCTAACACCTTCAAAGATATATTATAATATATATATATATACATAATTGGGCTATCTTTGTATCAGTTAGATATGAGTACATAGTTCTATTCCCCTCATGAAAGGGGAATAGAACTATGTACTCATATCTATATGTTAAGAATTAAGGTTGCAGATGGACATTGGGCCTCAACTCAAGTACTCCCTCAACACAAGAACACTTTGTTCTAATAATCTGGCATTCTGTGATGTTCATCTTCCTGACATAATCACTGAAGGTAAAATGGCTGCATAAGCAAATGTGATGGTGCCCGACTATCAAAAGATAATTGCATCTGGAGCCTTAAAGGGTTGAAGATAAACAAGCAGCCAGCTAGCTGAGAAACAACAAAGGCCAAATGGAAGAAGCACACCAGCCTGTGTGATCATGAGGTGTCTGTCGATGGGTTCAGATATCAGGCATCTAAAACTCAGAACAAAATCATACCCAATGTGAAAGGGGCGGGAGGGGAGGGGGGCCTGCATGGAGTGGAGATCCAATGCCCATTGGTAGACAATTGGACATCCTCTCACAGAGGGATCACAAGGAAAATATGAGCCAGTCAGAGTGCAATGTAGCACCGATGAAACACACAACTTTCCTCTGGATTTTGGTGCTTCCTGCACCCCACTATTATGACCTCTATTCTACCTTACAAATCGGATTTGATCAGAACATGCACATTGCTACTGATAAGAGCCCACAACACAGGGAATCCAGGATAGATAAACTCCTCAGGGCCAACAATTAGAGTAGAGATACCAGGAGGATTAGGGGAGGGTGGGGGGGAAAGGGGTTGATCACAAGGATTAAACTATTATCCTCTCTCAGGGGGACAAACAAGTGGGTCATGGGTGATGGAGGATGATGTAAGATATGAAAATAATAAGCTATAACTTATCTAGAGTTTGTGAGGGAGGGTTGGCAGGGGAGGGATGGGGAAGAAATGGGGAGCTGATATCAGGGGCTCAAGTGGGAAGAGAATGCTTTGAAAATGATGGCAGCATATGTGCAAATGTGCTGGACACAATGGATGAACATGGAAATACCTTAAATAAATAAAAAGAATGCTGTTTTTTACTTATAATAAACCCTGAGTGTACTATAAAGTATGGATTGAAATCCAAAAGGTTGTGTGTATTGATTGTTCCAAGTCCTCTTCTAAAGAATTTCAACAGAAATGGTGAGACCTTTGTCCTCACCATGTTCATCTTGAAATACAATGCTGTCTGTGTTTGAATAATATTAATATGAATATAAGAACATCCAGTCAATAAAACCATTATTCAAATTTACACACCAACCACTAAAACTAGTGATGAAAATATTGAAGAATTCTACCAATTTCTTCAGTATGAAATTGATCCAACATGCAATTGAGGTGAATTGATAATTATTGGTGATTGAAACATACACATTGGAAACACAGTTGGAACGTGTGTCATTGGTAATAGAAAAGGTGCTGCAGATCACATGATGGGATTTTTAAGGACAATGTACTTCTTCATTACTCAATATCATCAGCTGAAACAAGGCCAATGGCCCACTGTGGAATATACCATCAACTACTTATATGCAAGTTCAGGTTGAAGCTAAAGAAAATTAAAGCAAGTTTATGAGAGCCAAATACAATCTTGTGCATGCTTTGCCAAATTTAGAAAACATCTTAAGAGCAGATTTGAATCACTGAGCACTAGTGACAGAAGACCTGACCTGCTGTTGGATGACATTAAGAGCATCATAGATGAAGAAACCAAATGGTCACTAAAAATACAGGACATAGAAGATGAAAGGGATGTCTGAAGAGACCCGGAAACTTGCTCTTAGAGGAGCCAAAGCCAATGAAAGAAAGGATGAAGTAACAGAGTTGAACATATCATTTCAAAGGACACCTTGAGAAGATAAAGCATTTTAATGAAAAGTGCAAAGATCAGGAGTTAGAAAGCCAAAAGGAAGAACACGTTCAGCATATCGCAAGCTCAGAGGGCTGGAGAAAAATTAAAGCCTTGACTGGTAATACTGATGGATTTCCAGGACAAATATTGAATAATGCAGAAGGATCAAAAAGAAGGTGAAAGCTGGGGTAGAAAGGGGGAACCTATTATAAGGATCTACATTTAACTTCCTCTCTGGGGAACAGACAACAGAAAAGAGGGTGAAGGGAGACATCGGATAGTGTAAGACATGAAAAAATCATAATAATTTATAAATTATCGAGGGTTCATGAGGGAGAGGGGAGCGGGGAGGGAGAGGGAAAAATGAGGAGCCGATGCCAGGGGATCAAGTGGAAAGCAGATGTTTTGAGAATGATGAGGGAGACAAATGTGCAAATGTGCCTGACACAATGGATGGATGTATGGATTGTCATAAGCATTGTACAAGCCCCCAATAAAACTATTTTAAAAAAAGAAAAAAGTGAAAGGAATATATAGAGTCGCTGTGCCAAAGAGTTCATTGATATTGAAAGATTTCAAGGGGTGGCATATAATCAAGAACCAATGGTACTGAAGAAAGAAGTCCAACTGCACTTATCACATTAGCAAAATATAAGTTTATCAGAATACAACAGAATATCAGTTGAAATGTTTCAACAAGTCAGTGTGTCAATGAAATCTCACATTGGTCTATGCCTAGAAACTTGGAAGGCACCTGCCTGGCTAACCTACTGGAAGAAATCCATATTTGTGCCCATTCCCAAGAAAGATGCAGAAAATATCTAACAGCATCTTTAATATCTCATGAAAATAAAAATATGCTTAAGATAAGTCTACAGTGCTTACCGGAGTACATATGTAACAAAAATACGATCATATCACTGACCGAAGTTGACAATACGGATTTTATAGGGGATGCTGTTGGGCTTAGGTGCCTCAGTTGGTCCTGACTCAGAGCTGCCCTACGCACAGCAAAACAGAACACAGCCCAGACCTGCACCAACCTCTCAACTATTCTGAGGTTTGAGCCCATTTTTGCAGCCACTGTGTCAATCCACCTGCTGGAAGGTCTTCTTCCTTTTCAATGCCCCTCCACGTTACCCGGTATGATGTCCTCCAGGGACTGGTCTCTCCTGGAAACCTTTCCAAAGTACAGGAAATGAAGTCTTAGGAGCATTCTGGCTGTACTTCTTCCAAGAGAGATTCATTTGTTCTTTGGAAGTCCATGGTACTTTCAATAGTCCTTGTCAGTCCCATAATTCCAATGTATTAATTCTTCTTCAGTTGCCCTTATTCAAGGTCCAACTTTCACATTCAAAGGAGATAATTGAAAATACCGTGACTTGAGTCAGGCATACCTTAGTCCTCAAAGTGACATCTTTGCTTTTCAACACCTTCTATAGCAGATTGACAGCATGCAGATGCTATGAGTGAAAGCAGTTTATCCCTTTTAGTACAGTAGAGAAGGTGTGCCTGACCTAAGCCATGGTACTATCAATTGCCCCTTGTGTATTATATTGTGTGCCATTGATAGATGCGAGATGATAGATCGATGAAACACATTAAAAAGGGTATACATTTTAATTACGTACATAATTTAAGGACATGGTTTATATCTCTTTTGTATTTTACCTCATATACTGCCAAGCATTCTTAATACAATAGTAGTTCAATGTAAAATAACTGACTAAAATATAATTTCATTTTGGTGAATGCAAGAGTCATGATTTGGAAAAGAAAAACATGACATTCCCCAAAATAAATAAGTAAAAAGGCGATTGAAGGACAATATATTTACAAAGGAATGCCTGTTCATTGGACATAATTTTGTACAAAATAAATTTACAAGCATTATTTTATGTAATCCTCCTTACAATACTTTGAGCCTAATATTGTGGGGGGAAGTCAGATACTTGTTGCCAGACTGCTGTCTCATCCCACAGCAGGGCTGGGCCTGCTCCCTGCTGCTGGAGACAATGGACTACTTCTCTCTGAAGCTTGGGACCATTAGCTTGGTTCCTGCAGAAGGGGTTTACACCCTACTGATAATGTTCCTATGGAGACCCAGAGACCACCCCCTAGACCACCCTCTCATTGCTGTGTAGCCTATAGTGCAGCCCCTTCCTGTGACGTACGTCTCTACCTGTAATTAGTGGGCTGGCATGCCCCCAAAAGTTATATAGGCATGGGTCAGCAATATAGCGGGACTCGGAATACTCGGACTCGGACTCTGACCTCCCTGACTCTCTTCCCCCTCTCCCTTGTTCCCTTTCCCTCCTTCCCTTCCCCCTCTCTCCACGTGGACCACCAAGCTGGGCTGAGGTGAGCGATGGTACTATGTAACATGCCTGACTGTATTATTGTATTATCTCTCATGCTCTCGATGACTTTAATATAATGCTTATATATCTCAACCATACAATTGTGCATTACTGAACCCAGAAGTAGTATTACTGAATCCGAGTAGAAGTAGTACTAATAGTAGTATCAGCGGGTGAGGGCCGGCCCCCCACCTCCCTCTGCGTTGTTATTTTTTAATTTAATACTACATAATATGATTATTTTTATTTTACTGATGTGGAGACCGAGGCTTATGGGTTAAGGTAGATATATGGAAATACACAAAGGGAAGCAAAAGAGTACAAGGAAAGTTACAGAAGAAAAATCAGAAACATATAGGACATAGTTAAAAGGTATTATACATGTATATGAAAACTAAATGACCAGGCCCACTGTCATCAAGTGGATTCATAAGACCCTATAAAGGGTTTCCTAGGCTGTAAATCTTAGTGAGAACAGGTAGTCCCATCTTTCTCTTGAAGAGTGAATGAAGATTTGAACTAGTTAGGAGTTTAATGCTTACTCAACGACACCACCAGGTCTCCTTACATGTGTACAATTAAGGTTTGAAGATTAGAATGGAATTGGAGCAATACCTGAAATTGTAATGCCTTAGAGTTCCTAACAGTGGTGAAACCATCATGGCAGATATCCAATATTATAGTGAACTTAAGAAGAATACATATGGGAAAATAAACACAGTAGGTACCTCACGGTCGAAGCATTGAAAACTAAATATAAAACCCACGAAAGGAAGAACATAATGACTGTACATGTAAATCCTTATATGTAAATACACATTAGTTTCTGACAGAAAAATGGCTATCATTGTTTTGAAGTTGTATTATTCATCAAACTGTTCACAAAATGGGTGATTTATTGTTTTTAATACCATTTCCTTAAAGTTTACACCACTGCTAAGTAGGATATTGCACTACCTTACTTAATCTTCCTGGCAACACTCTGATTCTAATACTAAGATACCCAGTTCACAGATGTGTGAATTGAAGCATGCTAAAGTTAAAAGAGGAAAAAAACAACCTTGATTAAATATGCACATTTTAGTAAGTACCAGGCAGAGGTTCAAACCCACTACCTTTGTCTCTAAACCAGTGGTTCTCAACCTGTGGGTGGCAACCCTTTGGGTGTTGAATGAACCTTTCACAGAAGTCGCCTGATTCATAACGGTAGCAAAACTATATTTATAAAGTAGAAATGAAGATAATTTTATGGTTGGGGGGTCACCACAACATGGGGAACTGTATTAAAGGGTTATGACATTAGGAAGGTTGAGAACCACTGCTCTAGACAATGTAGTAGTGTTTGTTTCCAAATTTGTCCTACTGTGGTCAAGACCCAGTGGCAGTGGTATTTTGAGTGTGTGTGTTATTTAGGGGCAGCTACCTAATAACTCTGGGACCTTTTCCTCAAAATCTCTAGTTGTGATCCCCACTCTTTTCTTCCCCAAACAAAAGCAGACCTCCCAGTGTAGCTCTGAACAACTCACCATCTTCCTAAGCAAGCATTGACTCGCTTAAGGTCTTCCTAAAGAATTATCTACTCTCAAAATGATGAACTGGGTGAATTGGATACAGAGTTTTCACATTTTAGGAAAGAAGAAGTTACGTTTCAAGGACAGCTTAACACGTGACTCTAAGCAGTGTATCAGAGAACTGAAAGATCAGATGGCAGAGCCAAATCATGAGCTCAGATGCCTAAAAGGCCAGAGGGGTTTCTCAGGCCACCCCCTTTTGATGGAACCCACAGGGTTAACCATTTAATTGGAGATGACGACTCATTCTATTCTTCTGATGAAAACTTCAAATATAATTCCTTAAGGGAAGGTGGTGTTGATTTCCTTTGCACTGAAAGTCTGGCCTGCTGTCTTTGGACCCAACTGTGGCAGATGGTAGGGAGAGCTAAGAAGATGACATTGTACTTGAGACCAGAGAGTGTGCTCGGGCAGCAGCACCAGCCTCCAAGAAGGGAGTCACACTCCACCACTGTCTGACCAGCACTGTGACTCTCCTGAAGGGATTGATGATCATACACTTAGTGCCTGGGGGGACATACCTGTTTCAGATGTACATATTTATGGAGAGATCTGTATATTTACCATCTTATTTGCCTTTATATGTCTGCCAAGTCTTTCCCTCTGACTTTGCACTGCCTAAAGAAGTCTGGAAAGTCGTCTGGAATTTGGTTAATGGGTAAAATAAGGTTCTAGCAGCATTACTGAATATTAATGCTATTGTGTTTGTTTAGAAAACGCAGCAATCTCAGTAACCAGCCATTCTGAAGTTTAGAAGTATGGGATATTGAGTCTTGTGCTGTATGTTATGCTCAGCAAACAAATTATATATTTACGTTTATCAGTTTGTTTTCAGTATAGCTGTCTAAAAGCATTTGATCAAGACATACATCTGATTGGCCTTCTGTTTGGGGCAGCGGGCATTTTTTCTATTTAAATTGCTGTTCTTTCAGTGGGCCAGTTAAAAGCTCCCGAATGCACAGCCTTTTTCTATATTATTTTATAAACACAAATTAAATGCAGTTATCTGGACAGTTAAAAAAATTTTTTTTTCTGTTTACAGCTCATGGACCAACCTTCTCTTTTGTACTACAGTTCTCAGTAACCATTTTTCTTTCCCAAACCCAAGATTGGCTCAGACATGAGGGTGACACATCCTGGAATATCACTGGTCAATTTCATACCCAATAAACAACACGTACCATTAAACACAGGCAGCATACCATAGAGTACACACCATAACCAGAGACACAAACCCAACTGCCATTGAGCCGATGCCAACTCACAGAGACACTGTGGGGCAGAAGAACTGCCCCGTGAGTTTCAGAGACTGTAATTCTTCATGGGAGCAGAAAGCCCATCTGCCTCCCATGGAGCAGCTAGTGCGTTCAAACTAGGAAGACATGACCACCATGCCACCAGGGTGCCTGCACACAGGATATAGCATACCATAACATGGTTTCCCAAATTGAACAATCATTCAGGGATATTTATATATTAGAAATATTATGCATTTTTGTTTACTTATGTAATCTAAGAAAATGGAGGCCGATACTTGATTTTTTCTCTGCTGTAGTTCACCTTGTATCCTGCCAAGGGTTCTGAATACAGTTGTATTTCAATGTACAGTAATTGACCACAAGATAATTTAATTTTATTGAATGCATGAGTCATCACTAAGACAAGTAAAATATGACATTCACCCCAAAAAATGGCAATTGAAGGACAATGTATTTACAAAGGAAAGGCTACTGACAAATGTGCTTAAATCCAGAGACCAAAAGAAATCAACTAGTACACCGGGGCTCAGGTGCAGTCCGCCCTTAAACTTGACGGGAGAGAGAAGGAAGCTGTCCCTGGGAGCAGTGGAGAAACGGAGTAGCTATGGTGACCTTGATCAATGGATGCAGGCAGCTTCCCAGGATGTGCAGGGAAGGTGTGGAGGGAATCAATCCTCTGGACCCCTGATCCCCTCCTGAGTCCCCAGAGTGTAAGAACCAGAGGCCAACTTCCAGAGGGAAAGGGAAGATGGGCAAGAGAACATAGAGGATTTGGAGGGGCAGAAAATACTTCTGCAGAGTAAACAAACAAACAGAAAAAAACTAATTGACTTGGTCAAATGAGAGACTTCATTAAGGACTTGCTTAATAGGTTATGATCAATGGGTGTTATAAGAGCTTTCTGTGTATAGCCTTGCTGAAATATTTCCAAATCCTGTGGCTTTCATTCTGAAGGTGAGCGGCTTCCTTTTTAGCAACCACTGGAATAGGTGTTAAATGTACACTATGAACAATACTATCTGTATTCAAAATGAGAGGGACTATTTGGAACTGAAAATGTGACTTGTACAGTTAGTGCCTATTGAAGGGTGAGTCTGGCCCTCATACAACACAATTCATGGCAAAAATGACAGTTTTCCAGAGGCTGTAAATGTGTGGTTTAACGTTGGAAGTGTAGTATATTTGAAAGGGGGTGGGGTGGGGTGGAGATCTATGTAATTGTGTGCTACACAAGTTCCCTGGGAGAATAGATCATTATTTATCCACTATGATATGCTGTAATAAAACAGAAAATGTCCATTCTTGTAAGGAGCACATGTGCCTGTGTGTGTGTGTGTGTGTGTGTGTGTGTGTGTGTTGCATGGTGTTTTCGTATGTGTAGCCTGCAATGATGTAAATTATAATTGTGAAAGTGATGGAAATAAATACATACTGCAATTAATCCGACGAGGGATTTCTTCGCAACCTGATTACATTTATTAGCCAAGAAATACTTAATGACTAGCTACTAATCTCAGGAATGTGCTAAATTGTAGCAGTGAAATCGTGAACAAAATAGACATGCTGTTGGATCTTTTAGGTCAATGGTTATCCTCTCTGAGAGAGAGGGAGAGAAAGGGGGGAGGAAGCCAGAGCAAGCATGGCCAGGGTGGGGGTGGGGTGGTGGTGAAGGGAGGGAGGGAATATGCAAGTTAGGTTTGTTATCTTTAAAAAATATTTCTAGCTTCGACCATTAAGCTTTTGGTTTTTGTTGCATAGTTATTTATCGTGTATTATAAATATACAACGGACGGCACTGGGCTGGGCGGTGTTGCATTGTACATAGGATTGCTGTGGGTCCGAACTAGCTCGATAGCACCTAACAACGATGTGCATCCCCAGTCACACGGTGTCTGTCCTATTTGGCGAGCTAGAGAAACTCATTATCCATCAGAGTGAGGACGCCGGAGGCTCCGCACGGAAAGAACCAACTTGATAGCTCGTTGTCTTTACACAGACGCCTCCTAGAAAACGGCGGATGAAGGGCCAGGCACGTTCAGTAACGGTACCGTGAGGTCAGTTTCTCACCTGCTTGATCAGTCAGGCCCATCTTCCAGCGCAGACGCGAGCACTTGAAGCATAATGGTTACAAGCGTTTTTAACATCCATAAAAGGCTATAAAAATAATAAAGACAAATAAAGAGAATGGCTAGAACAAGAGGAATGGATGGTTGGAGACCGCAAAGCGGGGAGAGTAGAGACAATGCTTGAATTCTTGGCCACGGACCCTTGAGAGAGGATGGAAGCTGGTTCCACACATTTGTGTTTCAAAACTCCCGGCCTGCCTTTCGTAGGGTGGAAAATGTTACAAGTGGCACAGATCAGAGAGACTTGTGGGGCTTGATGTGGACCGGGGGAAGGGTTTTGAAACCCAAACACTTACATGCAATTTTGGGAGATTGCCGGTCATTATCATATTTCACAAATCAGAACACTTGAGCCCTTCTGCATGTCACAGGCATGGGTACGATGGAGAAACAAGAGTTAAGATTCATTCTTGTTATTATTGTTATAAATGCAAACTTTCAACTATAGGCCCCAGAGGGATGCTACAATCACCAGGCATCCCGCCAAGTAGTCATGCATTATTCATGTGGCCAGTTTGTTTATGATAAAATGTGTTCAGGAGCTGCTCTGATTGAGAGCACACCCAAGCTCAGGACAGCACTTGTGAGCCTTCATCTCTACGAGGCTCAGACTGCATCTCGCAGGCTGGAGACATGTGATCTTTCACCGCATTAGGTGCCTTTGGTTTCTGTGTTGCCCAGGAATGTGCCATGGGCAGGACGGCTAGCAGCCAGTGTGACCGCATCGACTGCTGACTAGAAATGCACAGAGCCCATAGTATCTAAGTCAGCTGTCCTCTGAGTCACCAGGCACAAAGGGCCATGGACACAAAGGTAGAGAAGAAAAATGTACAATAAAACTCAAATTCCTAAAAAACATGTTTAAAAAGTCAGACTTACTGGAGCAGTAGAGATCTATTGCCTTAAGATTCCCTTTGAACTGAAGCCACCCTCCCATTCCAGATATAGATAATATAGATTTAGATAGAGATAGAGATAGAGGACATCGACAGATATAGATACAACAGATATAGATAGATATAGATCTTTCATCCAAAGGCTAAATGGGCTAATAAAATAAATAATATTCCAGGGAGGAGCAGACTCCCTTCAATAGTCTAAAACCAAACAGGCAGCAGTTACCCTAAAACAAACATGACCAGATAAAGAGGGGCAGAGGAATAATGAAAGAACTGAGACCAGAGTAGGCAGACAGAAATAATGAGAACCCTGACATACTGTGAAAACGGTCAAGGCTATCATGGGGCAATTTCCATGAAAACTGATCAAAGAGAAGCTCATCTGCTAGGTAAGACCCCGTCTTGTGTGCTTTGGACATGTTGTCAGGAGAGCCCAGTTCCTGGAGAAGGACATCATGCTTGCGGGCAGTGAAAAAGAAGAAGGCCCGCCACAAGATGGATGGACACAGTGGCTGAAATTCAGGAACAACTGTGAGGATGGCTCAGGGTTTCTTTCTTTTGTGCACAGGTTGCTATTTTTCACCCAATAGCCACATGGTGCTATGTGATTTTCACCCCCAAAATGGCGTACCTAAATCTCCATCTCTTCCTATTTCTGTCTACCATTCTATCTTATCTTATCTTATCTTATCTATCTATCTATCTATCTATCTATCTATCTATCTATCTATCTATCTATCTATCATCTATCTATCTGAGAGAGATTTTTTAAAAATCACTGGCTTTGTGGCTTCTCTTTTCCAGTTGTGTTCATGCTCAGTGAGAGTGGGTCTGGTAGTGATTTTGGAAGGTGTTCAGGATGTTCAGGAAATTGCCCAGAGGCCCAGGTATGCAGGCAATAGAGTTCGTTAGTGCTTGGAACAGTGACTGGGTTGATGTTGCTGTGCTAGGTGCTGTCTAGATGCCTGTTCTTGCTCAGACAACTCCCACCCCGAGTGGCCCTCTGCAGAGCAGAAAGAAGCACCTGTGCCATCCTTTCCTCCTAGGCTTGAGCCCCTTAATGCAGCCGCTGTGTCAGTCCATCTCCTTGAGGTCCTTCCTCTTTGTGGCTGCCCCTGCCCCCAATTTGCCAAATATGATATCCTTCTGTAGGGACTGGTCTCTCCTGACGATATGTACAAAGCATTTAAGACAAAGTCTTGCCATCCTCACTTCAAAAGAGTACTCTGGCCGTACTTCTTTTAAGACAGATTGGTTTGTCCTTAGAGATAGCTATGCGCATGAACTAGACTTGTTTCGATAGCATTAATTGAACACCTACAGTCTAAAATGCTTTGGATTTCTATTAAGCTTTCATCAAATCCATGAAGTATGAAGTATGCTTCCTCCTCACCAGTAACTCTGGAGTAGCTGAAGAGACATGCACGTCAAACAGCTTCAATGATGGGAGAGTAGTTACCAAATTCACAAAACACTGCTGGATATGCCAAAACCAAACCAAATGGGAAAATCCTAACCCCACTGCCACTGAGTCAATTCTGATTCAGACACATAGTCACCCTCTGTAGGGCTTGTGAGATGGAAATCTTTGTGCAAACAAATGACCTCATCTTTCTATCATAGAGATCTCATGGGCTTTCACCACTGACCTTGGGTTAGCAGTTCAATGGTGACCCAAGGAAGCGCCATAACTATTCCCCAGTTTGTGAGGCTCATAAGCCCTAACTTCCACACTTAAGAGCTTTAGTGCCCTTTTGAGGTGAGTTACTTGTCTGTTATGCTAATGGAGCAGGATTAAGGGGATTTAAGGCTTTCTCTTAACAGGAAAACAAGTATCCTGCTTAATTTAGAAAAGCGATTGGGTTCATGGAAATGCCTAGTCTTAGACATGGCTCCCCTAACATGCACAGACGTGATCAGTGTGTCCTCTACCGAACTCTTTGATACCAGAAGGCAAAACCACACTTCAATCAAATCCAGGAGCATGGGCAAGATGCCACTTTGGTGACATCATGCGCAGCGTGCACCTGTGCCTGACTGAGCAAAAGAGGCTATCTTTGATTTTGGTAATTACACTGAGAAAGTCTGACCAAGTTCACTCTCTTGTTCCTGAGGCTACATCTGTATTGTTTTCCCAGGACTTCAGGTTCTTGGGACTGGGCCCAGTGGCCCATCGCCTGATCTACCTCACCACTTTTACTGCCCCGTTTGCTGTGAGTGAGGAGCATCCTCCAGAAGGAGCTCTGAACAGTGGACCTGAATGCAGAAGGTATGTGGGCCAATGACAAATGTAACACTTCAAGAGGATGTTCTGACACAAGACTGAGCTCACAGTCAAGGCTGACAATGGCATGTTCAATGGGTGGCCCAGAGGTCCACCTGATTGATTAGTGGTGGTGGTGTTGGTACCATCGATGGGGCTATGACTCACAGCCACCCTATTACGTGCAACAGAAGGAAACACCAGTCAGCCCCACACCAACCTCACAGTTCTTCAGTTCAGCTCCTTGTTGCAGCCGCTGTGTCAGTCCATCTTGTCCAGGGCCTTCCTCCCCCACCCCACCCCCCTCTCCCCTTGCTTGCCCAGCCATGACGTCCTTCTCCAGGAACTGGTCTCCTGACAACGTAGCCCAAGAAGGTGAGATGAAGTCTCATCAGCCTTGCCCCTGAGGAGCATTCTTGGCTGTCCTTCTTCCAAGACAGATTAGTTTAGCTGTTGTAAATGAAAATTAGGTAAGAAAATAGGCAAGGTGGTGCCAGGAGGGTGGTGGTGTTTAATCGGGAAAGGGATCTTCTGGGGAGTGATGATGCTCTGATCATCAGAGTGCTTTTCTCATTGAGATTGTTGGCCAGTGGGGGGTTGGATTTACACTGTCTGACACAAATCACGGTACACCAGCTTTACACAGTTTTATAACTATGTTAGTTACAGTACTAACCTTGGTCAAATTGTAATTGTGGTCAGTGTTATTAAGCAAACAAACAAAAAAGTGAGGCAACACACACATGTGCACTTGGATCAGAAAGATGCAGCTGGGTTGTAAACTTGGCTCCGTGCATTTTTCCTTCCAGGATTTGGCAACACTCTAGCTACCTATCCTCAAACGCTGGCCTCTTTCCTTGTGTGAACACAGTGGAAGCCTTCCCATTTCTTCCAAAGGCGTACTCACAATTATGCAGCCCTTTATGGGAACTTCCTGGGGAAAGTGGCACAGAGGGCTACAGGAACCCTGCCTGCCTGGGCTTCTGCAGAGAGGCAGCAATTTAATGAAAACAAGTGAGGCAAGGCACATCGTGAGTAAGATTTTAATGTGAGAACCCAGCATGCCAAAATGTTAACAACCCTCAGACCACTCACATTAAGGAACACGCAGTTAGCCCAACACACGAAACACCCTTCCTTTCAAAAGGTTTCCTCAATAGGATTCTCTTTGATTTTTGTGTTCTTTCTCTCCTTGTATCTGAGATCATGGGTCAGAGGAGCAATATAATCCCTGCATACATATATGTACATATAGATATATATTTTTAAGAAAAGATTTCATGCAAATAGCAGTAAAATATCATCTTTCCACTCTAAGAGATTTTAAATTACTCGGAGGAAAATATTTAAATGAGGGGAGCGATGAAGCGCTTCTCACTCTTTTATTGTCTGGTAACATCCTCCTAGAATTCACATTCCGATTTTTTTTAAAAAAAGGTCTGTTATATCCCTTTAGATTTGCTAGCTGTTTACTTTCATATTTTTAATAATTATGTAATTAGCTCATCATCTCTTCCACATTCAGTGTTCCCCTCCTAGCTACTTGGTTTGTTTACTTTAGGGAATTTCTGGAGCTCTGTGTGCAGAATTAATAAGCAGGATGGTTTCTCCCTTTGCCATTCTTAGAGTCTTCCTGACTCTGAGAGTCAGCATGCCCATGCTCCTGGTCATTACTGATTCCAGAAATCCATTTAAAATGCAGTTCGCCCTTTATTCGACCATGTTCTGATTCTGTAACTGATAAATTTTGCATCTGTAGATATTGCTAAAGTCACTTCCAGTCAAGGACATTGCATCCCTCATCAAAGGGCCACCCAAACAGAGACTTGGCAGAACAGTGAGTCAGAGATAGAATAAGAGGGCGCTAGTGACATTTCCTTCAAGTAGCAGGGACAAAGGAAGTAAGGAGTCACAGCTCTACATTGGGGGAGGTACAGCCAGGATGCACCTTTGAAAAGTAGATAGCAAGACAGAGCCTCACGTGTTTTGTACATGTTGCTAGGAAGGACCAATCCCTGGGAAAAGACACCATGCTTGGTAAATAGAGAGTCTGTGAAAAAGAGGGGGGTCCTCAACGAGATGGCTCCAACAATTGGCTCATACGTAGCAAACATTGTGAAGATGGCCAGGGTCCGGCGTGTTTTGGTCTGCAGGACCTGTGGCCACCAGGAGACAGCCCTAAAGAACACTGTTTTTAACATGAGCTCTGGTGGGCAGAAGGTAAAATGTTGACCTTCTAACCAAAAGAGTTGAAGTTTGAGCCCCCAGCCCCTCTAAGGGGAAAAGATGAGACCGCCTGTATCTGTGAAGACCATCACCTTGGCACCACCCTGGGGCACTTCTACTTTGTCGTGTTTTGTTGTTGTTGTTTTGTTTTGTTTAGGCAAATCTTGAAAGAGAATGGATGATAATTATCTCTGGGTGATGTGTTCTTATGAACTCAGTTAAGTGCGTGGCTACTAAACTGCAGGCTGGAGATCAACCCCAACTGAAGTGCCTCTGAGCAGACACTTCTCTCTGTTTCCATAGGGCCGGCTCTACTGAAAACTTTGGGGAGCACAGATCTACGCTGTATGGAATGAGAAATCGACTTCTTGGAGCACAGATCTATATTGAAACATGAGGAACAGGCTCCTTGGAAACATTTTTAGTTTTTAGTGTTGATGCTTATGTTTTATCTATTTGTTGCTTTTTTTGAGGAACTTGGAACAGAGAAATGGGGGTTTTGACAAAAAAATTGCGCACTGAGGCCCACAAGAGAGTGGAAAACCAATTGTTTCAAAATGAAGGATGAATGGATTGGTGGTTACAGATTCACTTATTCAATGTGGGCCCCAACAGGAAGAACAATATCTACATAGAGAGACAGCAGGGGCCCCTTTCTGAATGTGCCCAGCATTGAGGTCAACACGCTAATATGAAGATGTGAATACAATATCTGGGAAAATAATATTGCGTAAAAAATACATGAAGTATACTGGGATTTTACCTCAATCCAGGAAGTTTCATTTAAAGAGCATCACATGGTAGAAATGAAATTAGAGTAGGTTTTAGGTTAAAGGCAGAGCTTTGAAACCATCAAAACTGTTCTAAATGTTATGTACTTGTATACTGCCTCAGTGAGGAACAGGCAATTAGTGATGCTAGATGTTCAAAGACAGTTTCACTATCATTTTTCGGGTTCACTTCAGGACAGGCTCTCAGGTGTGAGCTATATGATTACACGCAATTATCTGAAAGTTCTATTATAATGTTTTGTCTAAGATTCCAAGCTTCCTTGTTGCCTTTAATTAATGGTTTAGCTCTTCAGATATATACTCACCAATATCCTCTGCTAGTTTTATTATGATGGCAAAAAGTTAATTCTCTCCAATTTCACTCAAACCCAGGAGATCACACATTAGACTAAGTCTTTGTGTTTGTGCTATTCTGACTCAGTACAAACAACAACCAAAAGATACAGCATCTGCCTTAAACTACCTCTCCCCATACTTATTCAATCTGGATGCTGAGCAAATCATCAGAGAAGCTGGTTGATAAGAAGAAGAACATGGAATCAGGATTGTAGGAAAGCTTATTAACAACCTGCGATATGCAGATGACCAAACCTTGCTTGCTTATAGTGAGGAGCACTTGCTGCACTTGCTGATGAAGATCAAGGAGTGCAGCTTTCATTGCAACTCAACTCAATGTCAAGAAGACCAACATCCACACAATTGGACCAATAGCTAACAACATGACAAATGGAGACAAAAGAGTGAAGCTGTCAATGATTTTGCCTTGCTTGTTTCCACAATCAACACTCATGGAAGCAGTACTGAAGAGATCAAAAGAAGTATTGCATTAGGTAAATCTGGTGCACAAGACCTCTTTGGAGTATCAAAGAGCAAGGATGTAACTTTGAGGACTAAGGTACACTTGACCCAAGCCATAGTATTTCCCATTGCTTTATACGTATGTGAACGTCTATGAAAGACTAAGGGAGATTGAAGAAGAATAGATGCATTTGAATTCCAGTGCTGGAGAAGAATATTGAAAATAGAATGGACACCTAAAAGGGTAAACTTAAGTATGGCCAGACTGCTCCTTAGAGGCAAAGATGGTGAGATTTTGTCTTACACATTTTGGACATGTTGTCAGGGGGGACCAGTTCCTGAAGAGGGATCTCATGGTTGGTAAAGGGGAAGTGCAGTGTGAAAGAGAAAAGTCCTCCAGGAACTGAAGGGACTCTGTGGCTGCAATAATGGGCTCAGGCATAGGAGCGATTGTAAAGATGGTGCGGATCCTGGCAGTATTTCCTTCTGTTGTGCAGAAGGTCACTTGGGTCAAAACTGACTCGACAGTAACAAGACAACTAACAATTTCTTAAATTCTGTATTTCAAGCAACACATATTGAAAAGACAATTTTGCTAAATTTCAATTTTCCAAACTTGAACAGGAAATGTTAATATATTTTAATAGCTAGTCCAATATCCTGGTTAAAAGTGAAGGATAAAATCAAGAGGGAATGAAAATGGTAATACTAAATAACATGATTAAGTAAGAAAGATTTATTAAACTAAATAACATGATTAAGTAAGAAAGATTTATTAAAATTATAATATAAAAATTATAATATAATACCCCACTATATAAATGTGTATATATATATATATATATATATATATTCACATTAGACAGCCAGATAGATAGATAGATAGATAGATAGATAGATAGATGATAATCGATAGATAGGTAGATAGATAGATGATAATCGATAGATAGGTAGATAGATAGAGATATATGCCAACCCCAAACTTGTCACAGCACTATAGGACAGAGGAGAATTGTCCCACAGGTAGGCTGTAATTCTTCATGGATACACAGTGCCACCACAGAGTGTTGGTAGATTTGAACTGACAACGTCTTGGTGAACAGCAAAGCATTTTACCACTGGGCCAAATCTATCTGGAATTTTCTTTGACCTGGGGATATGTAAGACTGAGTGATTTCATTTCAACCTGTTCAGAGCTTTTTCTGTTGCCTTCCAATCATGGATTTCCAGATCGGTTTCACTGTGATTCCTCCATTATTCCACGCACTCTGCATAATTTCGTTTTCTGTTTCATGATAAAGAATTTGATCTGTCGTGGTTAAGATCTAGGCACCCTTAAACAGTACCTGTATTCTCCTATGTTTGGTGGAGGGTTTTGTGAAGGTCAATTAGACCCTGTCTAGTAATCATTAGAAAGGCCTTCTGATCATTAGAAAGGCCTCTGGATTTTGCTTCGTTTCTTAGAGAAATGTTTTAGATAAGACCTATAATTTATCTTTCATTTTAAAAAGTGCCAGATCTATTGCAATCTACCTATACTTGGCACGGTCTCAATTACATGTAAATTCTCTACACTGGTTTCCAGCAGTGCACAGTCTGGAGGGTTTTCATAGTTGCTTAAGGAAGTCCATTGTTGTGAACAAAGAGACCCACTTAAAAAGCCAACATAAATGGGGACTTAGCCAATGTTAATAGCTTTCCTTACTACGGTAACTTCTCATTACTATTAATATGCTGGTATGCATTGAAAAACACAAAGAGGGCTATTAAGACTTTTGGCTTTAATTTTATACACACATATTTATTAAGTAGTCTTGGGAGACAGGATGGTGTTTCAAGTCACAGATGTGAGAAACACTTTCCAAGGGTATCCTTGAAATGACTTCTACAACAGGATTTTCACTCTGGTAAGAGACTGATGCAAAGGAAGATTGAACTTAGCGCTAAAGGCAAAGCACCTTTATATGCACCGCTGCCTCTCAAAGCACTTATTTATATAAGTACCATTATTGACCTTTATAGATTAGTAATCTTTGATGTCTTACAAAAAACTTCACTTTATTTCCTTTCCTTTCTATCTTATCATATGAAAATATTGCACTAAAATTATTTTCATGTCATTCATATAATCACATATTATGAAGCATTAAGTTCTCATAATATAAGGTGCATGGTCTGTAAAAAATATGTAGTCAAAATCTCCCTAAGAAAGAATCTCAATTGATGAAAATTTTGCCCCTTTTTGTCTACATTAAAATACCCTAATTTCAATCTGTTGTATTCTTTGACTTATAGTTTATGTAGAAGTAGTTATATAATACTATTAAAATTCATGATCTATGTGTCCTTATTGATTTTCATGATTACTAAATGAATTTTATGAAATCATTTATTTTTCACATTTGGCAAAATTTCCTATTAGGCCAAGTATTGGATCAACACTCAATAGGAAAAAAAATTATATATATATATACTCGGTATCTTTGAAGATATTTTATTCTTCAAAGCTTAATTCATGGGTGTGACCTAAAGCTTTATAGGCTTTGTCATATTGGCAACTCTTGTTTCTTCTGTGTTGACTGAGATAATAATCAGAGAAAGGTAAAATAAACTCCAAAACCAAACTGTTGCCATCCAGGCAATGCTGACTCACATGACCCTACAGGAAAGGGTAGAAACTGCCCTTGTGAGTTTCGGAGACGCACTCTTTCCCAGAGTGGAAGGCCACGTCTTTCTCCTGTGGAATGTGGGGATTTCAAACTCAATCGGCTAATCTTGAGGAGCCAAGCACAGCACACAGCACTACGCCCCAGGGCTCCTTACAGGTAGATGAGACTACAGAGGTCTAATATCGTCTTTGACTATGGACATTGTCCTTGTCCTTCTGAGATATTTTCCCACATGATTTTTATTGCTATATTGCTCAATGCATACAGATTTTGAAGATTATATTTTCCTTATGAACATTATGCTTCCTTATAATTAAATTGTCCTAAATGTATTTAATACTTTGGATATTTTTTTATTCAATTATTAAATTGTTAACATTGTGGCCACTCACTGCTGGCTTGCTCTTCTGTGATGCCTTGTGTGTTGTTGTGATGTTGGAAGCTGTGCCACTGACCCTGGAAACATCAGCCGAGTCACCAGGGTGGACCAGGGTCAGTGGAGTTCCCAGACTAAGACGGACTAGGTTTAGGGGTTTGATATCCTACTTAAAAAAAGATAATCCAGTTAAACATTGCCTATAGAGTGCTAGAGGGTGACTCTGTGTGTGTGTGTGTGTGTGTGTGTGTGTGTGTGTGTGTGTATGTGTGTGTGAGATAAGGGCATCATAATTCTTTTTGACTTTCTGTGCCTATTTTTATGTGTATACATTTTCTTTACGTTAACTTCTCTATTATTAATTTTGTGTTTTGAAAATTTTTGGAAATTTTGATGAGCAGATATGTTAATTTTCCTTGTGGTTACCCTCAAATTTACCTTTATTTCCTATGTCTGTAATTCTGTTACATCTTGATTTCTTCTCCACAGGGAAGTTCTAAAATGAGACACCTAATTCCCTGTGTTTGTTCCCAAACCATCATCTTTTATTGATTGAGGCTCTGCATCCCTGCTTTCCATTGTTGCTACTTTCATTTGCTTTTGAGAATTCTTCGTCTAGATGGTATTCTGGCTGGTGCTTTTCATGTGTCATCTCAGATTTTTGTCTGATGTTTTGTTTATCTATTTGAAGGACTCCTTTTAATTTTCCTTGAAAGATTCATTTAGGTTTTAAAAGTTTCTTTAGTCCTTGTTTATGTGGGAATGCTTTAGCTTTGCCGATACAACTCCTATCGTATCTCTGTGCTTTCTTTTTCTCCTCCTGTTCTGGAATTTCAATTATGTGTGAACTATTCCTCTTTAGAGTTTCCCACATAGCAGTTAGTCTTTCTTAATTCTTTTTTCCCCCTGATGTTTTCCTCAAACATATTTGCATCAAATGATTTGCATTCTATTTTGATGATTATCTTTTTCATTGATTTAATTTTGCTTCTGTCCTCTTCTATACCTATAATTGATATTCTTGATTTATTATTGATATTCTAACTTTCTAGTTGTTTTGAATGATTTTGAATTCTTTGTTATGTTTGGTTTAATAGAATTCTAGAATTTTCAATTCTTTCAGTATTATCAATATATCTTGTATTGTTTTTCAGAATTCTTCTGTATTTTCTCTGAGTTTCTAATTCCAGGTATTTGGACATTTAATTACAATAATTTACCATTTTTTTCTCAAGCTAGCCTTTGAAATCATGTGTAAAAACTGTCTGTTCAGCAAATTATCTTGCCATTTATTCTATGTGTTTAAGTACTCCACATTAAAGAACACGTTTTCAGAATCTCTTCTGAGATCCATTTCGGTCTTTTCCTCCTTATTAAAGTCTGTTTGTTTTCTACTCCTCACGCTTCACACCTCAGCTCTACTCTTGAGATGGTTCTCTTGGGTGACAACAAGCCATCATTCTTTCCATTGTCATTGCAAACATAGCAGGTCATAAGTTGTCAGATTCAAAAGGGCAAATTCCACCACTTAATTTCAGCTCGAGAGTGTTTAGAATATTGATCTTTATTATTACCATTTCAGTTTTACTGATTTCCATTTATTCCAGAGTTACACTTTGCACATTTCACATTCCAATTATTAAAGGATTTTTGTAGCTAGTGCTTCTTATTTTGAGAAGAAACAGCAGCAAATGAAGGTCCTGAAAGGTTTACTCTGGCCTTTACATTAAGGTCAATTCTATGTTTAGGAAGCATCTTTTCCTCAATAATATTATTTTGAATGTTTTCCACCATAAGGGGCTTATATTCCAGCAGTATACCAGACAATGTTGTGTTGTTATTCACAATATTTTCACTGGCCAATATTACCTAGTTTCATTCACAGTTTCTTCTAGAGCCACATTTATTAAGGTTATATGTCACTTAATTTCCAACTATATGGATTTCTTTTTGTTTTCCATCAGTCTTGTTGGCACCTAATTTACATATCAGACAATTGAAAAGTTCAATCATTCAAGCATATCAAGGGGAGTTGTACAATCACCACCACATCCATCTTAGAGCCTTCCTCAGCCCCACGGTTAAATCGGCCCCTAACTGAATTGTGAAATCAAGATCAGTTCTAGCTCTCCTTCCCACCTCCTGCCTTCATTATTTATATCGAAATCTCTTTCCCTTCCTATCACCTGCCCCACAACCATGCATCCCCTTATTATTATCCGTTATTATCATTAAACATGCATTCTTCCTGTGCTTCACTACTGGGAACCAAAACAGAACACAATGAAAGACAAATCAGGCTAAAGTGGTAAGGATAAGATCATGATAGTACCAAGAAAAAAATACAAATAATACGTAAGAGGGAGAAGACACTGTCAAAATTTTAAAAGCCAGGGAAGAAATTTCTGTCATGGAACAATTAAGAGATAGTTGCATCCAGGACAAGCTCAGGTCGTGTCTATAGGAAAGTCAACTGGAGAACTATTGAGTTCGATCCAGCATAATCCAATTTACAATGGTCTCTGCCTGATAGTCGGGCTGCTCAGGATTCCTGCCTCGGGCTAGAGGGATCGGCCAGCGACTCAGCCTGACTAGATACCCTGCAGATGGATTTGGGGCTCCACAGCCCTCCACCGCCTTCTCTAAAGTGGGTGTTCATAACTTTAGCTCTGATACTTTTTCTTTGCCATATTCAAATTTTGTGATTTTCATCTTTGGAGTACACAAGCTAGTGTGCTTAGTTGACTTGTTGCTTAGATGGCTGCTGCTTGAATATAAGCCTGTAAGACCACAGACATTATTTTGATTGATAGCCAAGCACCATCTGCTTTCTTCAGCACACTTGGCTGTAGCACCTTTATCTTCAGTGATCATTGTTATTTATTTCTAGTTATGTTGCAAGCTTTTATCACCTACCTCATTGAAATATTTTAAATTCATTAAGAAATTTGTATGGCCCAAAGTAAGCTCCTTGTTAATGAATAGACCATAATGTGCATTCTGCAGTTGTTGGGTGGTGAGGTTTGTAAGTAATAATTAAGAAAATGTAGTTGACAGAGCTGCTTATGCCCTTTCTGTCTGTATGCTTAACTTTGAATCCCCTTTTATGAGGAGGAAAAGAGTAGTGTTTCAAGGGTGAAACATTTTAGCCTAATGCTATGTAATTATTCTTACTTACATCTTGCTTTGAACTTCAACGGAGCTACTGGTGGTTTTGAACTGCCGACTGTACTGATCACAGCCCAACTCATACTTACTACACTACCAGGACTCCAGTCCATGATCATTGGTGTGCTAAAATCTAATGTTTGGGTTATTATGTCGCTCCATCTTATTGAGGGGTTTCCTCATTGTTGATGTCCCTCTACTGTGCCAAACGTGGTGTCCTTTTCTGTATTTTGCCCCCTGATGATTTGTCCAAAGTAAATGAATTAAATTAGAAACCCACCTAAACTCCCTCACGGCTGTTGAGTCCATGCTGAGTCAGAGCAAGCCTATGGGACTGGGTAGAACAGTCACCGGGAGTTTCCAGGACTGCCCACGCTTTAAAGGAGTAGACAACCCTGTCGTTTGCCCCAGTGAGCCAAAATGTCTCCATTTACACTTCCAAGAATATCTGTTATATTATCCTAAGACTGGTGTGCTTTTTCCTTCATGAAGCAGATAGATGATATATATGTAGATAGGTAGATAGCTACACTGTACCTGTTGTGTAGATAATATCAGTGAACAGATTATGAAAGAGTAACTATGTATTTTTATCTAAAACACTAGCATACCTGGGTGTTTGTTTTTTTTCATTTTGTTTGCTCTGTCTGACTTTTCTCCCTGCTTGGTGACAGAAGGTTATACAAAATCTTATTAGTTAGCTGCACAACTATGCTATCAAATGTCACAACTCACTAAGTGGCAGCCTCCAAAATGCCAGGTTCTGTCTAATAAGAAGCTATCAACCTATGCAAGTCCAGCAGAGAAAGCCCAGCGAAAGCAATAAAAACAAAGGAGATTTGCATTAATTTTCCTCTTACAGGAAAATTCACATTCTTTTCAAATAAGCATGTACTTTGTTTATATCATCACTGTGACTCAACTCTGATTCTTTCAGTGTTACTCAAGAGCTTATCTTTGCTTTGCTTTCTACGAACCTAACTCAGAATACATTCTGTACATATTTTATGAGGTTCAATAGTAGTTTGCAGTTTAGTGTCATTCTTGATTGTTAAGAAATGCCCAGAAATAACTTCCATGCCAATTTATGACCACATAACATTTTATCTACTTAGAGGTATTCATTTATACTTACTAATTGAATCTCTTTTTTAGATGGCAATTTAAAAGAGGTTTCCAGTGTATGTATCATTCCTGTTTTGCTTGAAATGGTGGGGCCAAAAGGTTAGATTGGAGGTTCCTTCTGGGTTGGCTTCAGCCGTATTGCATCATCGTTATATATTAGGTGTGTTTACATTGTGTCCCTGTGAGAATGATGTAGCTTGACAGTGCTTGGCCTCTGGGCAAGAAGAAACTATTGAGTTAGCCTTGGCCATAAATTGGTAGCACAGGGATGGACAACTACTTAAGATATTATATTATTTTTCACAAGACGCCATCCTCTGAAATACTTCCCATTTGTCAGCATAATAGCTCAGTTGGTATCTGCTGTAGCCATTATTGTCTGGGTCAGCTGCCTCTGCAGGCTAGAGTGGTATTTGTGAGGCCAGGCTTGTCATTTTAATTCTGTAGAGGGCAGTGAGCTTCTCCGTTAGAAGCACGGTGGTACACGGCGGCCCCCTGCACCTCTCACCTTGCTGTCTTGTAGCTGTGTTCTAATGGATATCAAGGTGGTGTGGCCAGGGAATGCAGATGACACAGGGCAATCCATCATGAGGACTAGGAAACACCAGGGTGAATTTCCCCGGGCCGGATACTCTCTTCACCCTTAAATTGGAAAACGTCTGCATGGATTTGAAACTACAAATGCTTTCCTTTAAGTGAGCTTTCTCTATGAAAGCACCATGATTTTAAAGCTGTATTGAATGTGGATGATTGGACGGTAAAGAGGGCCAACACCTGAACTTTGATGGGCGGGTTAAGCACGTGGTCGTTTGTGGTCATGGTAGTTCATATCTACAGCCTTCACAGACGTGTCTTGCTAGGCTCAGATAGTTCTTCAGACTGTAACTTGGACGTATTCTTTTTTCCTAATGCCCTTCCTCCCCACCCACCCCTCGTCGGTACACATACTGGGAGAAAGACTAGGCTGTCTATTCCCACAGAGTCAGAGCCTCAAAACCCACAGAGGCCATTCGACCCTATCCCAAGAGGCCACTGAGGACCTCCTCAATGGCAGTGAGTTGTTGAGAAGCACGTTTCTCATTTCAGCTTCTTCGGATTGATGGCTCGCATCTATGAAGCGGAGTCGTGTTGCAGCAGGGCACAGGGATTGCTAACAATTGCTCATTTGCTGTAGCAACCTTGCTTCGCGGACACTGGCCTTGTCAGCGTGGCCTTTTGCTTCCATTGTTGGGGAAAAGAGGTCAACTTTGTCAGTCAGTCTTTCTCCATCCATTTGGCCAAGGGTATTTATAGACCATTTTCTTTGTCGACTGTGGTGTATGAGATGGGTAAAACAGAAATAAAATGCTTTATGAAACTTAACGTTAGTGATTAGCAAAATGAGACAGTACATAATGAAGTTTAATTCAAGAAGGAGAATAAGTCACATAACCGCAGATATGGGCAAGCTGGAAGCAGTTCTGTGGGAATGCATTAAACCTGGAACTGGGTAAAAAGTTGTTCTCCATTACCTTGAATTCCAATCACAAGCATGTACTCTTCGACAAGAATATGGATGCTAAAGGGCAATAGGATTATATTTCATTTTTCTTCTGCCAACTTTACTTAAGGTAAGTTGAGGTAAGTTGCTTAGCTTCCCTGAATTTCAATATATATATTTTGAAGTGCTCTTAACTAGGTTATACAATAATATGCACACAAACACACACTTTCTGTTATACCAGTAGGGTTCAATAAATATTAAATTAATACATACCTAAGTAAACTTGTCTGATAAGTTTCATTAGTAAAGTACATCTTCTAATTCTCTAAAAGAATACCTTGAGTATGAGAATATTATATCCTTTGAAATTACTTATATCTCTTTTCTTTCCTTCCACCTCTACTATGTCAAATTCTGCTTTCTCGTGAATGGACTGTAAGAATAATACTCTAAATGGTCCAGCTCCTCTTCAATCTTTCTAATTCACTTTAGCCACCATTTAAATGTAAATCTTATATTTTGTTATCTATAAACTTTAAAATCATCAAAGACTCATTCCAGTTATGAAATGCCTAGTTTTACTCTCTGTATTTGTGGCTTTTCCTTTAACTTACAAAACAAAAACACTGAAAACCAGCCAAACAACCTCTTCTTAAAGGAAATATATTTTTTAAAATCATTTTATTAGGGGCTCATACAACTCTTATCACAATCCATACACACATCAAGTGTGTAAAGCGCATTCGTACATTCATTGCCCTCATCATTCTCAAAACATTTTCTCTCCACTGAAATCCCCAGCATTAGTTCCTCAATTTTCCCCTCCCTCCCCGCTCCCCCCTCCCGCATGAGCCCTTGATAGTTTATAAATTGTTATTTTGTCATATCTTGCCCTGTCCGATGTCTCCCCTCACCCACTTTTCTATTGTCTGTCCCCCAGGGAGAAGGTCACATATAGTCCCTTGTAATCGGTTCCCTCTTTCCTACCCACTCTCCCTCTACCCTCCCTGTTTTGCCACTCACACCACTGGTCCTATAGGGCTCATCTGCCCTGGATTCCCTGTATTTTCAGTTCCTATCTGTACCAGTGTACATCCTGTGGTCTAGCCAGACTTGCAAGTTCGAATTCGAGTCATGGTAGTGGGAGCCAGGAGGAAACATTTAGGAACTAGAGGAAAGCTGTATTTTTCATCATTGTTACATCACACCCTAACTGGCTCATCTCCTCCCCGAAACCCCTCTCCAAGGGGATCTCCAGTGGCCTACTGATGGGCTTTGGGTCTCCACTCCACACTCCCCCCATCATTCACTATGGTAAGATTTCTTTGTTCTGATGAAGCCTTATACCTGATCCCTTCGACGCCTTGTGGTTGCATAGGCTGGTGTGCTTCTTCCATGTAGGCTTTGTTGCTTCTGAGCTTGATGGCCGCTTGATTACCTTCAAGCCTTTAAGACCCCAGACGCTATACTTTTTGATAGCCGGGCACCATCAGCTTTCTTTGCCAAGGGCAATACATTTTATATAACTTTCTGTGTACCACATTTAGACATATGGAGTCCAGACATCACTATTTGTTCATTGTCATTAGATTTTATTTCCATCTTTTATTGAACTCAACAAATATTTTATGCTATACATAAGCAACCCAGTATTTTCTACTCATTCTTTCCTTAAAAAAAAATAATAATGGAAGGTTGGGGGAAAATGAGGAGCTAGCAATATTGAGTACAAGAATGAAAAAAAAGTTCTAGAATTTATTGTGGTGATGATTGTACAAATCTTAATATGATTGAACTATTGAGTTGTATGATTTGTGAATAATGTCAGCAAAACTGTTTTAGAAAATAAGAAAGGACAGGTTTTCCTTTTAACCTTACTTTCTTTCCTTCTCCAACACTCAAATTCAATGTCGTTGAAACAAAAAGACATTTTCAACTACATTTAGGGTGTGGGAGGTTAAAAGGTTTAAAAAAAACCCACTGTTTGTTGTGACAGACTTTTTGCTAAGAACATTTTCAGGACTTATATTTAAATCCTCTAGGTAAGTTAAAATGCTGCTTTAAGGAGACAGAAAGGTGACAGATGCACACTTCACATTGATGCTCTTTACTGCATTTATGTGATGCTATTGCACATACAGAAAAGTGTGAAGGGATGACTGTACTATGCAGGAAGGCATGAGAGAGAGAGAGAGAGAGAGAGAGAGAGAGAGAGAGAGATCCCATCAAAGTTAATGAAAATCCATCTCTATCTGTGTCCCCATGTGCTCTTTGAAATGCCACACAAGTCAACTTTGTCCCTTTAAAAAATAACAAAGGCCATTTCCTCCTGCATTGTCTTTGTGCCCCAGGCCTTCTGGTCTCCTGCTGAGGGAGGCATTCTCCTTGGCAACCTGCCACCAGGTCTGCACTATTGCTGAGGGATATGATTTGGCTTAGCCAAAAAAAAAAAAAAGTAATGAAAGTTGAGCATTTTTTCTATGAAAACGAAGTGTATGTTAATGCATCCAGAGCAAGAAAGTAAATATTGTATGTGATCCTGTGGGGTACAATAAAGTTGTTCTTGCCAGGAGTTGGGAATATTCACATTCTCCACCCATGTCACAAATATGAGTTAAGAAGGTTCTCTCTAACAAATTGTCATAAAAGCTTTTCTCCCCCCATTCTGATTCTTATTTATGACACTTTTTATATACAGTTTGTTTTGGATTCTCCTTTTCACTCTTCAGCTTCTTTTTTCTAAGGTGGGGAGAGCAGAATGTATCATGTGAGGAGGAGCCTAGAAGGCGTTTAGATGCAATGGAGTGTGAGCTTCTTCCACCTGAGGGATCTATAGAAGAGAGAAGAGAATAAGGAAAAAGCCAGGAAGGGCGTGGGATGACGAGAAGTGGTCTTTCTTTGATGCTTAAGGAATGACTGGAGTTTAAAAGACACCCTCTTTCCCGTCATTATCCTCTGTAGATAGTGCCGTTGTTGGACTCAGAAGGGTGTTGCCTTAGGAGTAGGCTCTTGATAGATTGATTCCATGGCTTCCACAAGCTGTGTAAGTAAGGGAGCAGCTTTGGAAGAATAGAGACTGATGGAAGGTTAGTTCTAAGGGCAAGTTCTAGTGTGTGGAAAAATGGATACGGTTGCTGTTGGTGTCAATTGCCATTGAATTGACTCAAACTCCTGGTGAGCACACATACAACCGAACTGTGTTCCATTTTCATAATCACTGATATGCTCCAATCCCTCTGTGTGACCACTGTGTAATTGGATTATCTCTTATCCTGGGGGACAAGTCGTCTACCACTGCACCAGACAGTATTCTATTGTGATCTTTAGAATGTTTATTGGCTCATTTTCACAAGTAGATCACCAACTATGTCTCTTTCCTCTGTCTTCTTCTGGAAGTTCTGCAAAATCTTGTCCAACATAAGCCTTCTGGTATTTAATACCAGTGACGTAGCCTCCCCCACCATAGAAACCTGAAGCCACATGCGAGAACAACAACCAACAGGTGCAAGGGTTCGTATTATGATTCCAGTAGTGTGATGCTGTAATTTCAGCTTCAGGACGCATGGGACTATCAGGTATTAGATGCAAACTCCTGCCTTGAACGAATGAAACTTTGAACAGAACACATATTTATATGGTTTCCATGCAATGGAATCAGTCCAAGCAGGAGAGTGATCCCTGAAAGAAAGGAGGTGAGCGAAGGAAGTCTCGGCTTGACTTAGCTCAGTGGTTCTCAACCTTCTGAAGGCCATGAACCTTTCAAACAGTTCCTCATGTTGTGGTGACCCCACCAACCATGAAATTATTTTCGTTGCTACTTCATAACTGTAATTTTGCTACTGTTATGAATTGGGCGACCCCTGTGAAAGGGTCATTCGACCCCAAAGGGGTCATGACCCACAAGTTGAGAACCGTTGATAGCTCATTACCTGAAAAGAATTTCAAGTCTGTTAACATGGAGAAGGGGATCATGAATCGAGGAGATGAGTTCAGAACTAGAAATGGCAGAGGAGAAGGAAAAACAAACAAACAAATGAGCAAATGAATCCACATATAGATGGGTGGATAGAGGAAAGAAGGAAGAAACTATATTAGTTGTTAAACAAGCAGAAAGCTGTAGGACCAGGAGATTCCATTTCCAGAAGAAGGAGCACCGTTTTGAAGTGCTTGGCTGCACACAGAAGGGTATCGTTTCTATCTCACCAGGTGTGGCATGGGGAAAGGTGACAGGCAGCTTTCTGTAACCCTCAGGCAAATACGCTCTAACCGTTGACCAAGGATATGAATGCTCTTGCTATCAGACAGATTGCTTCAGAAATTGGTTAAAATTTCACCCTTTCTCACTTGATCTTCCTTCTGACGTTTTCAATTTGTTCTAGTTTTCGCTGTTTTCTGCTTTCTTTTCTATTGGGGTTTGTGCTTGTGTTGTTATTGTTATGGGTTTTATTGTATTTGTTTTGTGTGTTCGTTCTGTATATGACATCCGGGATAGGCAATAGACAGAAGCTGCATGATGGGAGGCTGGAGGAGGGACTAGGGAGCACCTACCAGTGAGTTCAGAAAGGTACAGTACCGAGAGGGTGTCAGACGATAGTGACTGCAGTGCTGTTGAGGGAGCAAAGTCTGCAGGAGTAAGGCCTTTGGGAACTCATTTGCTGATGGGCATGACTCAAAACGAGAAGAAATAGCTGAAACTCTACTAATATTTGGAACTTGGAATGAAAAAAGTATAAATCTAGGAAAGGCATAAATCCTCAAAACCGAAATGGAAAGCATAAAGATGCATATTCTAGGCATTTGGGAGCTGGAATAGCCTGGTATTGGGCATTTTAAATCAGACACTTACAGTTTTCTATGCCTGAGATGACAGATTCAAGAAGAATAGTGTTGTATTCATTGACAAAAAGGAAATTTCAAGATCTCTCTTGAAGCACAACTCTGTCTGTGATTGGATGCTGTCTATCTGGATACAAGGAAATCCAGTCAATACAAATACTATTAAAATATATGCCCCAACCACTAAGGCGAGTGATGAAGATATTGAATAATTCTACCAGTCTTCACTCAGAAATGGACCACACGTGATCAAGATGCGTTGATCAGTACTGGTGTCAGAATACAGCAGTTGGGAGCAAAGAGAAAGGAGCATTAGTTGGGAGAGATGGTCTTGGTGATAGAGACTAAGCTGGGGATCAATAACGTTTTCAAAGCAAATACCTTTTCCAACAACACAAATGATGAATATATACATGAATGTTTCTAGACGGGAAACAAAGAAATCAAACTGACTAATCTGTGAGAAAAAAGAGATGATGGAGAAGCTGGGTATCAGCAGGCTGGGGGCTGAGTAACTCAATGGCAATGGATTGGTTTTAGTTTGCTGTACCCCCACCCAAGACTGTTTGAAACAAGCCTAGAGAGGATCAGTTGATCCCAAGTAATGGAACCAAATCCCAGAACACGGATCAGTGGCCCCAAAGGATCTATGGAAGATAAACACCCCCCAACAAGACATGGTTCTCTGAGTCAGATACCTAATCAAAAATTACCTGAGATGCAATCAAGCCAGGGGGGAAACATTCATAATAAATATAATCAATCTCTATAAATGAACTCGTATATGTAATGGAATTATTAGCAAAGCTATTACATAAGATATTTTGAATGTACATTACATATTCTGAAGGAAGCACAAGATAACTTGTTCATGTTAAAAATAGAGATGAGATTGTAAAAATGTTCGATAAAATTTTACAGGTGAATGTATGATGTCTGGTATAAACAATGTATGAATGGAATTCACAGCATGTTAAACATTTCAAAAACACATCAATAAACCTAAGACCACAGCAACAAAAACTTTCCAAAGCAAACTTTCAATTAAAAATAAATAAATAGAAAATCAGTAAACTCTGAGATTCTAGGAAGCTAAATGTATGTATAATATGAATCATAGAAAAAGCAAAGGGCAAAAATCATTTCAAAAATTAATGAGCAAACATTGTTTCTAAATTCAATTAAAACTACAAATTCACAAACCCAAGAGATTCAATGAACCAAAACAGAGAATACATGAGAAAAAGCTAAGCCTTATCATAATAAAATTGGTTAAAAACGGTGCTTAAAAAAATCTTAGAAAGGGACAGAAGCAAACAAATAAGCACACATATACAAAGGGCAAGAGCAAAACAGTACAGAAGACTTCCCTGAAAACAGCATTAGTCATTCATGGGCAGTAACAAAGACAAAGGAATGAGAGTCAGAGAAAGGATTCCCCTAATTCTAGACCCAGTGGATTTTTTAGAATAAAGGTAAAATAGATGTGTGTGTTTTCCAGATATACAAAAGCTGAGTAAAGTTATTACTAATCCAGCAAACGAAATATGTGTTAAAAAGACACGAGGCAAAGGGATGTGATAATATGTGGGAACGTGAACCTATTAAAACATTGGAAACCAAAAAAAGGCAAAATGGTCATAAGGAAGATATAATGCCTTACTAAATTTTTAAGAGATTACAGAAATGCCTCAAATTAAGAATATAAATTCTTATCCCAAGAAATCAGGACACATTCATGAAGCACGTCAAAGGAGAGAAGTGAAGGATGCTGTTATGTTGGCAGGAGTCGTTGAGTTGGTGCCATCCCATAGAGACCCAATGCACACGAGAGCCACTGCCCAGACCAGCACCACCTGCACGTGTCTTCTTATGCCTGAGCCATTGTTGCAGCCATGGCGGCAATCCATCTCATTGAGGGCCTTCCTCTTTTTCACAGCACCCCACGTTACCAAGCATGATGTCCTCCTCCAGGCGCCGGTCTCCCCTGACCACATGTCCAAAGCACGTACATGGAAGTGTTGCTATCCTTGCCGCTAAGGAAAATTCTGTGGTCCTTCTTCCAAGCCAGATCGGTTTGTCCTTTTGGCAGTTCAAGCTCCTCTCCATATTCTTTGCCAGCACAATAATTCGAATGTATTGATTCTTCTCCTTGTGTCTTCCTTAGGTGTGATCAACCTTTCACACGCATATAGGCAAATGAAACCCTGATGGCTTCGGTGAGGTGCACCTCAGTCATCACAGTAACAGCCTTCCTTGTTTAATAGTCTACAGAGGGCTTCTGCAGCAGATACATGCAATCAATGAAATTGAAAACGGGAAGACACCAGTAAAAGATTATCAAACCCAAACTGGATTTTTTTAAAAAGAAGATCAATACAATTTAAACACGTCTAGCCAGACTGGTGGAAAGTAAACACAAATGAAGAGTGGGTATCACTAGAGACCCAGGGGATATGACAGACAGAGCTCACAAGGGGATGTTACCAACAACTCTACAGAGCAGGCCCATTACACAACTTAGCTGCAACTGGCGAATTCCCTGCCAAACTCAGCCAATGTGAACTATCTTCAGGACACTCTGGTTTCACTGAAACCTCCCACCAACATTTAAAGAGGGAATAACAATCATTCTGTACAATCTTTTCTATATGATCGAAGAGGAACAAACTGAGTCCATGATTTTGGCATTGTCTTGATCACAAAGACAAACAAAAGCAACACACACACATACACACGCACCCCTTACAGAACCATAACCTGCATCAACCGAGATACAGCTATGAACCGTATTCTGTATCATCCCAGACACAACCATGAGCTGATAACTGCTTCCTGCATCCACCCAGATACAAGTTTCCTCCACAGAATATTAGTAACTCAAACCAATAATGCATAAGAAGAATTAGGAATGCCAAATCAGTTCAGCATTAAAAAAAAATAAACCATATACAATATCATATTAACAATGGGAAGAAGGTGAAAAACTCAGGATATATCAGTAAGTTCAGAAAATACATTTTTGACAAATTACCTTCATTATTAAAATTGTCCAGAAAATTGTGATCGGCCTTAGAATGAAAAGCAATGTCTGTGAGATGTTCTATAGCACTGTGTCTGGACTGGCTTCTGAGCCTCTTCTCTAGAATGACTCTACACAGCCACCTTTGCAAACCCTTGGTGGTGGGATACTCACTTTCTTAGCACCTTTAGGCCTCAAGTTCTCCCTCTTTGTGAGTGACACCTTGCTTCTCTTCATTGCTCAGCTTCAGCCTACATGATCTCTATTCAGAGAGGGTGTCCTTGAAACAGCAGTTGAAACCTAATCTCAATGTATGCTCTTTCTCTGATTTTTATTCCTATTTCTATTTCTTTTATTATGAAAAATATTCTTATTTTTAATCTCATTTTCTACAATCTTTTTTATTTAAAAAAGTCATTTGATTGAGGATTAATATAGATAGCATATCATTCCATAGTTCGATCACATCAAACAGTATTGTGTAATGGCTACTACAAACTTATTGCATTCACATGGAGCTCTGATTGTGTAATGGGCTACGTATTGTGTTCCTAACTGCAAAGACGGCAGTGTGAAGCCAACAGGGCTTCTCCCCTGGGGAAAGATGAGGCTCTCTACTTCCATAAAGAGTTACAGTCTTGGAACCCCACAAAGGCTGTTTCTACACTGTCCTATAGAGTAAATATGAGTCAGAATTGTCTCGATGGCAATGAGTTTGTTTGTTGGTTTGTTTTTTTAAATTGTATCCATATTTTCATACGTGTGTATATTCTCTTCAATAGAACTCATACTAAGTACTAGAAAGTATGTACTTGATACATAAATGACCCTATGACTTACTTCTTAAACCTTGATGGTGTCTTGACCCCAGCTGCTGTTGTTGGTTGGCCTTTCAATTCTGACCCATGGAGTTCCTATATAGCACAGGAGGGCTGGTCCATTCCTTTTACTAGATTATAACCTTTATAGGATCCACAGGTCTTTCCTACTAGGGAACAAGTGGTAGGTTCAAACCACTGACCTTTGGTGAGAAGTCGAGTGCTTGCTCACCATTGCAGCACCAGGGTGTTCCCACTGAAGCATCAAAGGAATTATGTGAATGAGCATTTCATTATTTCTTTAAGAAGCCAAAATTCATTGCTTGCTGTCCAGTCCATCCGAACTCATGGCGACCCCATCTGCTTACAGAGCACAACTAAGCTCCATAGGGTTTTTCTTGGCTTTAACCTGGACTGACACAGATGGCCAGCCCTTTCTCTGTGCTGTTACGAGATTGGCTCAACTCTAGCCCAGGAAAGCTGTGCCTGGAAGGGACCAAGAGGGCAGAATAACCACTGTGGAGAGCTGAGCCTGTGCACAAAGGTAGTATCATCGAACCTGTTTGGTTTTGCATTTAGTCAGTTCTAGAATTTTTAGCTTCAAAGCTACGTTTAAAGATATCCCTTATTTTTGTGTATTAATTATAACTATAAATGATTGTGACCTTAATATACAGTAGGCACAGGGGATACAATTGTGAATAAAATAGATGAAAAGCCACAACTTGGAGAAAGCATATAAGCTTGCAGGTCTGGTTCTTACCATTGTGGTTTGTTTGCTTTATAAGAAGAAGAATACAATGAGATTAATAGTGGCCCATATCTTCCTACTGATCTAATTGTAGTTGACATAAAGGGTTCTTATATGCAGTTTAAGAGTAGTGGTTAGATAGCAGACTACTAAATAAGAGGTTGGCACTTTAAACCCACAAGCTACTCTGTGGGAGAGAAATGAGGCAGGCTGCTTCTATTACAAAATTGGAAACACCGTAGAACTCTTTCTCTATTCCTCATTTATTGTCCTTTTTTAATCTAACTCTTCCCATTTATGACAACTTGGAAAAATATCTCATGTAGCAATTCCAGTTGTGCCTCCACTCACATTTTATTAACACTATTTCTGACGGGGAAACACAGAAAACCCATATCAATATATATATATATTGTGGAGTTGGGGGTTAGGAGTTGGCCAGCTAATCACAAAGTTGGAAGTTCAAACTCAGCAGCCACTCTGAAAGATGACATTATTCCTCTAAGGATTTCCAGTCCCTACAGGATCTCTGCTGGCATCGTTGTTACACCTTGGCCTGAGCACTACAAGGTCAGCAGTTCAAAACCACCAGCTGCTCCTCAGGAGAAAGAGAAGGCTTTCTAATTTTGTAACGTGTTATAGTCTCAGAAATTCACAGGGGCAGTTCTATCCTGCCCTGTCGGGTCGCATGAGTTGGCATGGACTGGATGGCAGCGAAGAACAGGATCTCTCTGAATTGAGATTGATTTGATGGCAGTGGGTATCTGCAAACACACAAATATTCTTGCTTATTTAGAGTAAAAAGCATATGAATTATTCACATTTATTTGAATTCATATCTTACACATTGGTACAGGTTTTACTTATGACAATGAAATATCCCATAGGTGTACAGGCCATAATCAATATAGTTGGCCCACTATTGAATATCATGAATTAACTATTTGATAGACAAAAGAAGCAGTGATAAATATGGTATATATGACAACAAAGATATTATCAGTGAAGGATACCATAGAATGTTCATGTTGATGGAAAATAGGGATGTTGATAGTAAGTGCTATTTTCATGTTATGACTACACCATGGAGGAGAGCCTAGTAGTTCAGCAGCCATGAACTCCCTACATAATAAAGAATCATAAATCAGAGCGTGCATAGTTGCTGCATATGCATGGGAAATATGAAGCTTTTAAACGCTTTTCATTTTTCTTTGTATTAAAGAAAATACTTTTACTAAAAATTTCCCCCTCAACATCAAGACAATATTCCAATACTACCTACACGACAAGTGAGAGTACCCTACTGTATGATGTCCTAAGTGGAGGCAAGAGCAATGACATTTTCTATGGACTAACATTTGGGGGTAAACATTACAAAACCTCCTCTTGTCACATCTCTGGTGACATCTCCGTCTCTTTGGAAGACAGTTCATGTGAAGAGCAGCTGGGACTTTGTTCAGGGTACCACCTTCAGCTTTCCAGGGGTTGTGAGAGACCATAAGGGACCATGAAATTCATCACACATGTGCAACTTGACAATGAAATGGGAGCGCCCATGTGAGGCAGCTCACCAGAAGCTCCCATGGTCTCTGTCAAGGTCGTTCCTGTCCCTCCGTCACAGCCTTTCCAAAGGGTGGTCCTGTTGCTTAACAGGCCAGAGGGACCCTTGTGGTGCAGGGACCACCAATATCATTTTAGATTTTTGTTTTTCTTTTCTTTTTTATTTAGGCTTGTGCACTTGTATAAAGTACAATGAGGGACTGACCGGTAACTTAGCATAAATTTCCATTGAGGGAAATAAGAGTATGAGTTAATTCCTTTTGTTTTTTTTAAAAGTATACTGGAAATTGTACCCAGGAAAGTGTTGGTCAGTCTCTACAATGTTATTTCGCACAGACACACTATTCAATCTTACAAATAGGTTTGTGGATTACATATATATGTATGTATATTACACACACATATATATGTATATTCAATCTTACAAATAGGTTGGTAGATTACATATATATGTATTACATATATATATATATTACACACACATATATATTTATATATATGGCATACTTTTTTAGCTTGAATAAGTTGACTTGTGGACACAGCTGAACCAACCAGAACACTTAAACTAGGAAAGAGAACAATCCAACAATCTGAAATCATCTGACTTAGGGTTATACTTACTCTTGACTCAATATAAGCTCAGGGTTTGCCAGGAATTTTCTATCTGAAAAAGTAAGATTCTTTTTATCAAAATCAAAAACCCTTAAGATTTCTGCAAGCAATGTTTAACTCAAGAACTTTACAAAAGCAATCAGACAGAGTTCTGAAGTAGCCTTCTCACAACGATAACATCTTACCCCAAACTGCGTTCCACCGAGTCCTCCCCCTTCAGGTCACTAGCATGGGGCTTAAACAATAGAGTCCCTTGAGTCAGTTGCCCCACACTAAGTCATCGTGTGGTCGTTGGGTTCTCGTCCACTCTTCTGCATTGAGAATAACTGGGTACCGGGTATCCCTTGCAAGGGAGCCTATGAAGCTAAATCTTTGCCCTTTATAGATTTTGCATTTTGAGTTGAAACGCTCTTTCCCTAGAACTTCCTCTCTCATAGAAAGGTGATTGTAAAGCAAAGTAGATTTAAAAAAATGAAATAGTGAAAAACAAGAGACACTTTATGTCTTAATACATAAAATTCATAAGGCTTTAAAGAAATTTTTTAAAAGTTTGAAAACGACACTAAGTTGTTGTTGATAGGTGCTGTTGAGTGGATTCCGACTCACAGAGACTTTCTGTACAACAGATGGAAACACCGCCTGGCCTTGCGCCACCCTGACCATTGTTCTGGTGTTTGATTCCACTGTGGCAACCACTGTGTCCATCCATCTTCTTGAAGGCCTTCCTTTTCTTCCTCATGTCCTCTACCAAGTACGATGTCCTTCTCCAGGGACTGAACCTCCTGCTAACATGTCCAATGCAGTTGAGACTAAGTCTCACCATCCTAGCCTCTAAGGAGCATTCTGGACAAACTTCTTCCAAGACAGATCTGTTTGTTCTTCCAGCAGCCCATGTATTTTCACTCTTGTTTACCAGCACCATCATTCAAATGCACCCATTTGTCGCTTCCTTATTCAAGACCCCTTTCAAATACATGTTGGCCGATTAAAAAATGCCATTGATTGGGTCAGACACACCTTAGTTCTCAAAGTTTATCCTTATGTCTCAACATTTTGAAGAAGTCTAATAAATAATAATAATTATAGCATTAGAACATGGCTAAAATCAATCATATGTCATATGATTTGTTGTTACTGTTGTTAGGTGCCAGTAGTCAGTTCCAACCCACAGTGACCCTATGCATCACAGAAGGAAACACTCTCCTGTCCTGGGTCATCCCTACAATTGATCCTATGCCTAAGCCCATTGTTGGGACCCTGTGTCAGTCCTTCCCCTTGAGGGTCTGCTTCTTTCATTCTTCCACTTTATCAATTATGATGTCCTTCTCTAGGGACTGGTCTCTCCTGACACATGTTCAGAATTTGTAAAAATACACATCTTTGCCTCTAAGGAATACTCTGGTCCTAATTTTCCAAGATATACTTATTGATCCTTTGGCACTCCATGGAGCACTCAATATTCTTCTCCAGCACCACCACTCAAGTGCTCCAATGCTTCTTCAGTCTTCCGTATTCAGCGTCCAACGTTCACATGTGTATGAAGCAATGGAAAGTACCATGGCTTGGGGCAGGTCACCTAGTCCTCAGAGTAGCACCCTTGCTTTTCAATATGTCAGATTTAGCATGTTAAAAGATCTTTAACGATCAGTAAAGTACATCTTATTTTCCAAAGAACCAAAGTGCTTTATTTTGTTTCCCCTCTTTTCTGTACATTGTAAATGAAACCCTACTTTGTTCCCACAGTTGGAATGGAGCCATGATGCAGTGCCGTGGGTGATCAGTACAGCAAAGTGGTGGTGGGGATGTTTGTAGCATGGAAGGTGTGCAGACATGTGTTTTAACTTAGACATTTTACATCATCAGAGCAAACTGTTAACACCTATTCTATACATGGATGTGGCTATTGGGTTCTGTCTCATTGTTCTATATTTAAAAATCAACTGATTTCATGTTTCAGAAGACTGTGAATGTAACCAAAAACTACTAAAAAAATGCATGGATCTTACTCCAAGCACAGTAAGCGAGTGCATAAAGCTTTTTCTTGTATAGTTTTTTTATAGAAATCAGTTCAATGTGATCACTTGCCTTGTGTATTTCCCAGGGCACATTCTTGAATACTGGTCAAGAAAGCAATGTTTCTGGGTCAAACACGGTGAAAATGGAACTAGAATGAATGTGGAAAAACTTAACAAAAAAAGTATTTCTCATGGGGTTTCATAGGTTAGTGTAATAAATTCTCACTCCGGTCCTAAAAAAATTTAATTTCCTTATTATGGTAAATTAGCACAATCAAAATCAGCACCATATTTAAATATGGATGATTATGGGTACATATATTCAGATATTGGTGTATATATTGCAACAGGTATAGTTTATGATTAATATTCTAGGTCACTAACCATAGGGGCCCAGTAATAGAATTTAAAATATACATTAAATATTTTGATGTTTAAAGCATTCAACATCATTATGAAATACCTGTAATGTGAATATAAACGGCTATTGAAGAAATGATACATATATATTGTTAAGTATATACATGAAATACATTATTGTGAGTAAAATCACTTCTTCTACCATAAATTTCAATAATATATTAGATGTCAATGAATGATAAATTTAATTCATTCTTAGTGAGTTAAAATTCAAAGCCAAGGTTTAAGGGTCTTCCAAAAGTTGATGGCCAATTACAGCTCAAAATCATGAATCTACAAGGGAAGTTAGGTCTGGAGCCATTATTTCCCCAAGCGTATATGCCTATTGCTGATGACTTAAAACACAGATTTTAAGGAGCCATATGTGATAGAGAAAAGAGGCATAGTGATGTCCCAGGAAAGCATGTGAAGTTTCCCTGGAGTAACCCTACCTAAGATCAGAGACCCTGAATATTGGCATATGTGGAGAATGAAACAGAAAACTTTCTATGCCATGGACTGAGTCAGCAAGCTACATGCTTACATTGTACATGTCTTCAGAGGACATTAAGAAATCCTTTGTGAATTCCTAACTAAAACCATACTTTTGCTGCCATGGAACTAGAATTCACAGTCAAGCTGAGCATGTAATTTATGTCAATTTTGAGTTGGCCATGTATCCTAGCTCCTAGGAGAAACAACAAAAGAGAAAGAGATGGTGTATGTGCATGTGATATGAGAGGACTTCAAATATCTAGTGGAAAAAGTGGAATAGAAAGATAATAAAATTCTTCCATTAACTTTTTGAGGTACTCTCTTATATGTGAGGGGGTACATACACACACACACACACACACACACACACACACACACACCCCAACAGAAAAAAGTTCTTCCCAGCAGAGCTTTTGTAGTATGTCTTTTTCTGCTAGGCAAGCATCAAGCAACTCACTCTGAGTCACTGCGTCCAGTGGCGTCACCTGGGAAGGTTCTCTCTGGTCACAGTGAGGTTTTTTTTCAAAAGCAGTTTCACTCAAACCTCATTTTTTTGTGATAGCTGATTTAAGAGAATAGCATGCAGTTGTGAAATTTTGTTTCCTGCTCTTGAAAAATGTATAGAAAGTGTTGTTATTTGAACACAACTTACAAAGACAGCATTATGGAAACAACTCAAGTGTATGAGTTGGTTTTCTCAATTTCAAAAAGGTGATATGCCAATTAATGACAAGCCTCATTCTGGACGTCCATCAACTACTCAAACGGACAAAAATGTTAACTCATGGTGCATTTGGAGTTTGTTCCACCAGGTGAGACTGTTAATCAAATTTTCTATTTAGATGTTTGGAAAATATTTTGTAACTGTGTGTGACAAAACAGCCTGATTAGTGTCAGACAGGGGCGGAGAGGGGGTGGTTTTGCCACCACGACACTGCACCTGCTAATGCAGTCATCTTAGTCTGCCAGTTTGGGTCAAAAAACAACATGCCTCTCTTGCCACATGCACCTTACTCACCTGACCTTGCTCTGTGCGACTTCTTTTTGTTTCTGTGAATGCAGAGGGACATGAAAGGATAGTGATTTGACCATGTCAGAGAGGTGAAGGAAAAATGAGGGAGGGGCTCTCAGTCATCCAAACAGATGAGTTTGAAAAATGTTTCCAAGAGTGAAATCTCATGTTTGACAATTGTATTAAATGTAATGGAAAGTACTTTGAAGGTGATAAGATCCTTTTATAAAAAATTAAGTACATGGTTTTTAAAAATTCCATTTTTTGTGCAGGGGTAACCCCTCCTTTGTTCCCCCACTGTCATCAATTTCTCTTCATGGTGACTCTGCAGGACAGAGTGGAAGTATGTCACAGGAATGTCAAACAGTAAATCCTTATGGAGGAAAACTGCCTCAACTCTCCCTTGGAGCAATTGATAGGTTCCAAGTGCTGACCTTTTGGTTTGCAGCCAAGTACTTTTCTTGTCTAAATCTCATATATATAGAAGTTCTGTGAGTCATTTATAAATCACTTATGGAAAATTCTTACAGCAGGGCATAATAAAAATACTTTTCATCAAAACCTACATGTAGGACATAGCTCAATAAGAGTTATAAAAATAGAGCTTTAATAATCTTTTGTAACTTCCTGGTACAGACCACATCCCGAAGGGCATGTCATTCCACTGACTGATTGTGCAGGTAAATCTCCTCATGGAGGTGATTATATTTTAAGGGATCTCATCAAGGGAGATGACTGCATCATTGCATAACTATCACATGACATCATAGAAGCATAGTAATGACACTGTGAGAATCAAGGGCTAGCCTAGTGGGTACAGAGTCTGAACCGTCACTGAAAGTTACAGGAGAAAATAAATCAAAACTCTCTGACTTTGTAGACAATTTCCAATATAGAAAAACAAAAGTAATATAGTGGCAGAATGTTGTGATTGATATGCTTTAGATAAATTATTACATATAAAATGAATATAAATTATAAATTAATTTCTATTTCTATGCCACTTCGGTAATCAATTGGAAAATAATTTTAAAACACAGGTAATGTAACAGGTAGAATCAAAAATAAGTTATCTTGAGGTAAATATAAAAATAGGGTGCAATACCTTTATGGGAAAATATGAAAATTTACAAGGGCATATTATCAAGAGTAGCAATTAATCCTATAGTCTCAATGGGAAGCACCCCAATCTCTACCCACTACCATTCAGCATCCCTGATGTTAACAAGTCTTAATCTCACCTAACTTTCCAAATCCTTAATCCACTAACTTTCCCCTGAGTTTTAGAATCCTCTTTTGGTCTTATACAACACCCCCATGAATAATACACACACACGTAAAATGCATATCTCCTACGGGAAATTAACATGTGAATATATTGCCTTTGTTTGGTATTCAAAACAAAACAAAGACAAAGGAGGCATACAACACTTATCTTATTTGTGTAAAATTCCAATACTATAAATACCAATATAATACCAATATAATACCTTGTTAGGTAACCAGCTGGGAGTAATGATGGTGGAACATCCTGAGAACTTTGAGTAAAAGAGTGATGACACTTTTTCTGCAAATCTTCTTCTACCCTGTCTTTTCTTGAAGCAAGCAACCTTTGCTCCAGCACTCCGCTCAAGAGGCTATTCCTCTTAAGGTCAATTCATTAATGTCCATGGTGTGCCATGATTCAAGTCGATAGCAGTGAGTTTGGTTTGGTTATTTTTTAAGGATAAAACAAGGTGGCTTGGCAGAGGAAGGGTTAAGCGGTTCACTGCTAACTGAAGGTTAACAATTTGATCCCATCAGCAGCGTTGCAGGAGACTGACCTGCAGATCTTCCCCCATAAAGATCCACAGCACAGGCACCCAACCAGCCAGTTCTGCTCCGTGACAGGAAGTCTCAACGAGCTGCAATCTACTCTGTCGCACAAACGACAAATCAAAGGGTAAAATCATTTCCCTTCTGACATTTTGTAGACAAAGTGTTTTATACAGTTGACAACAACCTCCCCATAAAATTGTGTCCTCTTGTTGTTGTTAGGTGCCATCGAGTGGTGCCATAGCGACCTTTGACACAACAGAACGAAACACTGTCCCAGTGTTCCTGTGCTTGAGCCCATCGCTGCACCCACTGAGTCACTTCCTCTCAGAGAGGGCCTTCTGCCTCTGCATCACCAAGCAGGGCAGCCTTCTCCAGGGACTGCTCTCTCCTCACAACGTGTCCACAGTGTAGGACAGAATACCGCCATTGTGCCCCTGAAGAGCACTCTGGCCATACTTCTTCGCAGACAGATTTATTTCTTCTTTTGGCAACCCGTGGTTCTTTCAGTATTCTTCTCCAGCACACGATTCAGATGGATTCATTCTTCAGTCTCCCTTAATCAAGATCCCGTTTCCACACGGGTGTGAACGTTGTCCTCTTGCTTTGCAGTGAACCACTCACTTAGGTAAGTGGCATGGCGATGGGCACATGTGACCTCCTCTGGCTTCCCTGTTGTCATGAGGTAGAGGTAATGCAAGACTCCATGGTTCATCCTTCTTTGAAAATTCTGACTCCACCCTTTATTTCCATGCCACTCTCTATGCTGGCTTCCATAATTCGTTGCAATAGTCACAAAGAACTCACAGGCCATACTCACCACGGATTAGAGGGTTTATTGGGGGAAGTTAATAAGTTACCGCAAGTCAGGATCAGCAAACATGGCGGTCTCCTCAGCCAGCAGCCGTCTGGTTCTCAGCCACTCGGTCATGTGGCCCTCTCCAGTTCTACTCTCCTGACCACTTAGTCCCTTGGCCTTTGCTTCCATAAGGCAGGAAGCCTGCCCACCCGCCACTCTGTCCCACAGCTCCATAATTTTCCACCAGTTGAGGAGAAAGTCCCCATCGTCTCAGCGCTGCTCCCCTAGTCTCCATGCCACCGTCTCGGAGGCGTCTGTCCTTCAAGGCCTCCACCACTTTGCACGGTGGTTTGGAATGTGCTTTTCCGAGATCTCCGGGGTTTCTCTCTCCTCTGCCTTTTTTTTTTCTGTTGTGCATCGAGTTGCTATGGGTTGGAATGAACTCAATGGCACCTAACAACAGTAACAACAACTGCTGCTACTGCTGCTGCTGTAAAAATGGCTCTTCCTTACAGCCAGGGAGAACTGTCCCATTTCCTCGATTAGGGTTATACATGCCATGTTTACTTCATCCCACCCAATCATTTGGTGGGAGTTACACAGACTTGGTAGAAGAGCCCTATTAAGCAATATCACTCCACCACACTCACTCCTGGTTTTAATTTTAATTCACTGGTCAGTGTTTCTTATCTTTCTTTGAAATTATCTTTTCTGCTGACCAAAGCTCAGTCCTTGTAGGTTTTTGTCCTTAAAGTTTGCACCCACACCCTAGGTGAATATATTTCACTGCAAGATTTCAAATATCATTTATAAATTGAAACCCGAATCTCTATTCCAAACGTTTCCCTTTGATTCCAGATCCAGTGCCTCAACACCTCCGTCACATCCTCCTGTAGAGCAGATCCAATGAACCGTGCATGGCCCTTCACCCTCAATCTTTCGTTTCTGGTTTCCTCTCCCCTTCATGTGGTTCCAGCTGAATCTCATTCCTTTCTTCCTTCTCTTGATCCTTTCTTCCTTCCCTTCCTCCTTTCTTTCCTTGCTTTATCCATCTCTCTCTTCTTGTCTTCCTTAAAGGAGAAGTCAACCTGAAACCATTATAAGAATCAAAGTGAGCCTAGATTTCTGCGTCTAGCTGGGAAGGTCCTGAAGCAAGTAACAAGAATGTGGAGGCAGTGGTAGAGACCCACCTGGAGTGCTGAAGGATGAGAAATGAGCATGGCCTCCTCACAGCCCCAATTAACATGTTGTATGTACTCGCAAGGGGGTCAGGAGAACAGGCATGCTGTGAGGGCTGAGGATACAAAACCACCCTCGCCGATGTCCACTTGTTGCCGATTCATAGACCACCAAAAGAAACGGATTTTACTACAAGAGTCCTGGGCATTGCATGGGCAATTTATTCCCTCTGATTCAGGAAAAGGGTAGTATTGTTTTAGGCAAAAAAATGACACAACCAGTATTATGCTAGTGACTTTCCTTTATATTTAAAATTGCTTTCTGAAAATTAACAATATTCATGATCACAAGCCTTCTAATCAGATTCACCACTGCCACAGTGGACCGAAGAACTGAAAACATGAATTTCTGTAAGAGCCTTGCCAGCTACAACGTTCTCTCGGCCTTGACCTTCTAACACACCAGTCTCAGCACATAGCCACAGCAGCTTGAGTGAAATGTTTAAAGTGTATAACGTCTCCTGGCACTCCACAGCTGAAAATGCTGCACATTTTTCCTGTCCGACTCACAGTGAAGGCCAATATCTTCCAACACTTCCCAGTCTCTCTTACATTTGCTCTACAGAAAAGTCTCAGATCACCTGCAGGTACTCGAACCTGGTTAGGCACTTCCAGTCACCTTGGCGGACCAGCTTGTCCTTGGAAATATGAGCCCCGCCTCACAGTCAGGAACTTTGCATTCACTGTCCTCTCTGCCAATAGCAATGCTCTCTGGTTCTTCTCCAGGACCATCTCTAACCTTCTTCTAGATTTCTGCTTGTCTTAATTTTTGATGATCTGTGCCACAAGCAAAGTCTTTTAATTTTACCTCTCTCACTCAATCTCCTGGATCCCTGCTTTTTCTCTGAGAACTTATCGTCATCATCTGGCATGCCATCCTTTTTTATAACAGAGGGATTCACATAACATTGACCCGCCTTCCCAGTGTTAGGTAATCACTACCATTATCAGGTTTCCAAAACAGTTTTGTCCCTAAAAGAAAAGCTGGTACTCATAAAGTGGTCTGAGTCTGCCCACCTCCAGCCAGCCATTGACAGCCACCAATCCATATTCTGTTTCAGTAGATTTCCATATTTTTATATTTCATGAAAGTAGGATCAGATACCATGGCACCTCTTCTCACTGTCTTCTTCCACTTAGCATTATCTTTTAAAAATTAATCCATGTTGTAACATGTACCAGTACTTTATTTTTAAGTGAATGAGTAAAAATATTCTATTTTCTTTTGTGGTACAATTGCTTTATGTGATTCTTTTAGCCATAGTCTTTGCAAGTCTCACCAAATTGCTTTCTCTTGATACATTTGGATAAAATAAAGTGTGAAAGTATACTGCCCAGGTGATGATTCAGTTGTGTGATTGCTAACAATGTGAATTGTGATTGTGAAATCTTGGAAATATAATGAGGGAATTTGTCAGTTGTGCCATCCTGCTCAGTTTCAGATGAGAGAGACTCACTACCACCAAGAATGAAGAGCCAGGAATGGAGCAATGCCTTTGGACCATATGGTCCCTACAGAGTCAACCTTCTTGATCCAGGGACAGAAAGGGTGATGCCTGAGGACTAGCAGCAGCAGAACCAGGAGGTACAACAAGGGGAAGAGTGGTGGACATTCCAGTCCTGGTGTGCCCTTTGGGTATTTATCAGCAGTGCTAAAAGAGTTTTGTAACATTTCCTAAGCAGGGTAGAGGCCAGACCAAGGAGTCCAGGGCCAGAAAGAGGCCTCTTTACAGAGAGAGCTGAGAAGAGGCTGTCTGACAGAAGAATGTCTGTCTTGAGTTTTTCTATTGCAAACTTCCCTAATAAACCCCAAATAATTAATTTTTTGGTAAGTCCTGTGTGGTCATTAGAATGCGTTTTCAAACCCAGTGGAGAAGCAGGGATTACCTTGGAAGAGATGGTTGGTGTTGGATAAGGTGATCAGACGTCCCGCTGGTGGGACAGTGCTGACTTTGGGGGTTTTAAAAAAGTCTCGATTTTTGGAAAGAATGCACGACAAGCTAGGGAATGGCATAGACCAAATTTTTAATCAAGAACACACACACCCCTCCTGGTCAATGGTGTTCTGGTTTAAATCTGGTCACCTTAGGTTGGATTAGTAATAAGATTGGACTGTGGAGGCATCTCTGACCCCTATCTCACAGAACTAAGCCTTAGCCACTGGATGCTGATGGTATTAATGACATGAGAAACATAGAAAGAAGAAGGCATAAATAAACAGAGGCAATGTGCTCAGCCTAAGTGGTCAGTGCTCTACCATTTCAGTAGGCAGCATATAATCAATAACTAATGATAATAAAGATATGTCCAAGTTACCCTGATGGAGAAGAACATGGTTCTTAGAATTGCCAGAAATTAATGATGTTGCTTTAATAAACAGATGCAACATTGAACAGCTCCCATGTCTATACCAAGAAATTTGGAAGCCAGCTGCCTGGACCACTGACTAAAAGAGGTCGAAATCTCTGTCATTTTAAAGAAAGCTGACCCAAAAGAATGGAGAAAGTATAAGACAATGTTCATCAATACCACCTGCAAGTAAAATGCTGCTGAAGATAATTAAAAAGCAATTGTAGCAGTAGGTTGACATGAAACTACCAGAAAATCAAGCTGTATTGAGAAAGACTTGGAAGGAGTTATGCCATTACTGGTAGCAGATGAAACATGGTTGAAAACAGAGAGAGTACCAGAAAAAAACATCTACTTCTGTTTTGTGGTCAAATACAAAAGTATTCAACTCTGCACATCATAATAAAGCATGGATAACCTTGAAAAATAATGGGAATTCCAAAACACTTGTGGAATCTATACATAGACTAAGAGACAGTGACTTTAATAGAACAAATGAATACTGCATAGAGTAAAGTCAAGGATGCTATCTGTCAAGTTTGTATCCTTTCTCCATACTTATTCAATCTGTATGCCTATAAAATAATTTGAGAAGCTGAGTCATATGAAGGGGACATGGCATCAGAATTGGAAAAGGCTCCCAAGGAACCTGCATTATGCAAGTGGAATGACCTGGAAGACTGGAAGTACTAACTCAGATCAATGCCATCAGCTTTCAGTAGAAATTGCACCTCAATGTAAAGAAAAACAAAATAATTGCAATTAGACTAATAAACAGTATAATGTTAAGCAGATAAAAGATTAAGATTGTCAAGTATTTCATTTTAATGGGGTCTACAATTGATGCCCCTGTAAACAACGGTTAGGAACTAAAAGGATACGTTGCATTGCACAGGTCTGCTGCAATCAACTGCTTTAAGGAGCCAAGAGGATTAAGGTGCACCTGACCTAAGTCATGGCATTTTCATTAGCTGATCTGCGTGTGAGGTGATGCAAATAATAAGGAAGCCAGCAGATAATCAGTGTGTTTGAATTGTGGTGTTGACAGAGAAGTTTGAGGATACTGTGGACTGCCAGAAGAGAGAAAAGTGTCTGTTGGAAGGACAGCTAGACTTCTCTCTCCACAGAAGTGAGCTGGGGAAACTTCATCTCATGTACTTTGGGCTTGTTATCAGGAGGGATGGTTCCTGGAAAAGGACACGATGAGTTGTAAAGAGAGTCAGTGAAAGGGGAAATGAATGAAATATGAAGTGGATTGACAGAGTGACTACAGCAATGGACTTCCAAACTTCTCCGTGTTTTGGTTTGGTTTTCGTTCATTCATAGTTCAGAGCAGAGTGTATCTCAGAGGGGTGAGGTCCATGGAGGTCACCCTCTTGAAGCTGTGTTATGTGCCTTTCCATTTTTCAGTATATGAAACCCAGGACTGACGAAGCTGTAGGGACAGCAAGTAGAATAAAGGGAAGCAGGGAGGAGGGCACAGTGGTGGTGGGGGGGGGGAGTAAAAGGGAGACGATGTCAAGAAATCCATGTAGAAAAAGAATGGAAACTGATTGTGGTAGCAATTGGACAATTCTACTCAATGTGATTGAAATACGGCATGAACTGTTATATGTATTAAATCTCACCCCCCCCAAAAAAAAAAATCAACCCAAATCTTAATCATTCCAGGTTTAGGTAAATTCTATGAAAATATTTTGGGACTTACACAACTGTGTAAAATGTGAGTGAGCATTTTTCATAATTATTGATAAAATGTTAAACATCAAAAATAGCTATGAGTGTTAGTAAGGTGTGAGACCAGTCAGTGTGTTCTTTTATTGGACATGTAGAGAGCCACTATGAATCTGCAAAGACTCAGTAGCATCTAACAGCAACACAACATTAGCAAAATGCAAGTGATTCAAAGGGATTGTGAAAACCTACTTCCCAAGAAAGAGCTTTGGTGATGAATGTGCATCACAAGTTCAGCAGTTCAAGCCCACCACTCCCTCTGCTGAAGAAAGATGAAGCTTTCTCCTCCAGGGAAGATTACAGCTTTGGAAACCCAAAGGACTGTTCTCTGTCCTGCAGGGTGGATGTGAGTCAGAATTCACTCGATGTTGGTGAGTTTGGCTCTGAGTTTTTTTAGTTAGCACGGTTTTTATATGAGTGTGAGTCAGACGTTGAGACAGAGTGAGCGAAAATGCAAAAAAATGGATAACTAGAATGAGATAAAAACACACATAAAAGGGGGGAAATGACATGCTAAGAAGGAAGGATATATATATATATATATATATATATATATATATATATCCTTCCTTCTTAGTATGTCATATATATGTATATATACATACACACACACACACATATATATATATATATATATATATATATATATATATATATATATACACTAAAATTGATTAAGCAATTTGGTCACCTTGCCACATTTCAAGAAAATTGCCCAATGACCCCTCTTCTACAGTGGAAATGTAGTAGACGAGGCTGTCCTTTTTCATGATCAGCTACGCAAAGCAGGTCGATATTGTCAGGGGTGAACACAGACGCTGGAGTGAGGGAAGGAAGGGCTAGAAATGTGTGGTCCCGATAGGATTCTTCGCAACGTCCCCAAGAGCTCCCCGCCACGTCTCCCTTACGTGTTAAGTGATCCTCAACCTTCCCGTGTCAAGGACTCCCACTTAGAGCTCAGGAGAAGAAGGCACCGAGGAAGGCACTAGAGAGCTGTGCTAGCTTTTCTATTTCGAGCTGTCACAGCTGCAAAATTGCTCAATGTAACTCCCCAGGGAGTGCAAATGAATTCCAAATGTGACATTTGTCAACATAGCGAGGTGGTGCCTATGACTGCTGAGGGACTGTCAGTCTGTCTGATGGATTGGATGCCGTCACTGCGCCGGTCACTCATGCTCTTGCCGCTCCTCAATGTGACCTTCTCTGGGAAGGAAGAAAAAGAGGGGAAAGGACAGAGAACCCAAGAGAGGTGAAGAGAAAATGGGCATTCATGGGCTTCCTTCCTTCCCTCTTCTTATGACTTCGGAGTCCTTTCATTATCCTATCATTTCCTCCCACCATCCCAGCCCCTTTCACCCTGACCTTCCTCTAAGATCATACTGGACCCAAAAGAAAACAGCCTTTGTAACCCCCACGTTGCCCTTTGTGTGGGCACAGGGCTCCCTGTTGTTATTGTTGTTGTTAGGCGCCACCCTGTCAGTTACCATTCCCAGTAACCTGACCCACAACAGATCAAAACACTGCCTGGTCCTGTACCATCCTCGCAAGTGCTCCCATGCTGGAGCCCGTTGTTGTAGTCACTGTGCCAATCCATCTCCTTGAAGGCCTTCCTCTGCTTCACCGCCCCTCTACCAAACATGATGTCGTTCTTCAGGGACTCGGCCCTCCTGATAACACGTCTAAAACATGCACGATGAAGTCTCACTATCCTTACCTTCAGGGAGCACCCCGGAGCTCCCTGATTTGGGGCAAATAACTTGGGAGGAGTCTGTTATTTCTGACACCTGAGTTTTCGTTTTGTTTTCAATTTTTATTTTGAATCGGGTAAAGTTTCACAGAGAGGATCATCAGTTTTGCTTACAAGAATCCCTACAGCGTTCTTTCATCTCATGGATTCCAGCCCCTTCCCTGTAATCTTGCTTATCCTGTGGTCTCCCTGTGCTTCTTGTTCCCACTTCCCTTTTCTTTCCTAGTCCTTCTGAATTTGTCCTTGGGTCAACACTGACATTTTGATATCAGATGGCTGATTACTCTAGACTGTTACTGTGCGACTTACATAAAAGTAATCAAATGCATCGACTCCATTATGACTCACAGAACAGCATCGAACTGGCACTCTGGTCTCGGAAGCTCTAAACTTCTACTGGAGAAGAAAACCTCACCATCCTCTCCGGAGTGGCTTGTGGGTTTGAATTGCTGACCTATGGTTAACATAACAACACATAACCCACTATAGCACCAGGACCACTTGTTCTCCTTATAGACTTGTCTAATAGTTGACTGAAAACTGAGCCATGGGAGTTAGTGTAGCTCCAAACTTGAAAGTTGGCGAAGAACCATAGTCTTAGCAGTTTCACAGGTGTTCGAAGCTAGGTCTTTTTGGATTTGTTTGTTTGTTTTTCTGAATCAAGTTCCAAATCTAGGAACTGTATCAGTGGGAATGAACCAGATTGAATTGTCCACTCCAAATATGCATATTGTAAATCTAAACCCCTACACTAGGAGTCTAACTCCCTTTATGAGCCAGGATTTCTTTGTTAATGAGGGTATATCAGTTTAGGATACGTCTTAATGAAAATGCATTTTCAGATATGAAAAGAGCAGGTCACACATTGAAAGCAGGTGGAGACAAAGGGAAAGATTGATGTCATGGAGATGCTGCCAAGGAATGAAGGAAGAGAAGCTAAAAAAAGACACCAACCTTCCCTAGAGCCAGCAGCGAAAGCCTTCCACCTAGAGTCTGCACCTGACTTTAGACTTCTAGCCTCCTAGACTGTGAGGAGAGGAGTCCTGGTGGTGTAGGTATTGAGCTGAAAACCCGAATGGCTGGCACTTCAAAACCAACAGCGGCTTCCATGGGAGAAGGACTGGGCTTTCTACTCCTGTAAACAGTTACAGTCTCATTAATCCACAGGAGGTCGCTATGAGTCACCATGGACTGGATGGCAGTAAGAGACTGTGAGGAAGTAAATTTATTTTACAGCAACCCTAAGAAACTAAGGTAAATCAAACCCTGTTTCTAACATATAGCATCTTCCCTCTCACATGTCCTGCATGTCAGTACTAAATTCAGGGAGGAACTTGTGCTACATAAAGCTCCAGATAGACAGCCTTTCTTAGTCCCATGTCTCAGATCACATCCCACCCATACAGCATGTGCCAGCGCAACTCTGGGGACAACAAACACTATGTCTTAAAGTGCTATCAGCACTATTGTTTTATGGATTACTGTTCTCTGTAGCTGCATGTACGGTTATATGTATATGGTTCGGCATACAGCTGTTGAATTGACGATGGCTCCTGTGGACCCCATGGATGGAGACCAGAACTTCGCTCCCTTAGGTTTCCAAGGCTGTGGCCATTTAGAAGGAGTTGCAAGTCTGTCTTCCAAAGGTCATTTGGACGAGTTCAAAATCACCAACCATTAGGCTATGTAGTCAAATATCGAGTCATTTGTATCTTTAGGTACACATTTTCCACAAAACATTACATCAAATAGTAATGACATAAATTGACTTCTAAAGACCACTTTAAAGTGTTTCAGAGTGAAGGTGTACCTTGGAGAACCAAGGTGCCCTGGACTCATCACGGGTCACCTCATAACCATGTGGCAGCTGGAGAAGGAAGACAGAGGCTGAGTAAGAATCGATACATTAGAATTATGGTATTGGCGAAGTGTGTTGGCAACGCCATGGACAGCCGGAAAAGCAAACGCAGCTGTCTCAGAAGAAGTGCTGTCGGAATTCTTAGAACAGAGGGGGGAGATTTCATCTTATGTACTTTGAGCACATTTTCGGGAAAGACCAGACCCTGTAGAAGGATATCATGTTTGGTAGAACAGAGGATCAATGAAAAATAACTACATCTCAATAATATGAGTTATCACAGTGCCGTTCAACAATGACACATAGCTATGAAGTTTTAGGATAGCTCAGAACCAAGCATCCTTCTAATTGGTTGTAAATAGGAGTTAAAGCCAACCAACTTACAGGCACCTAACAACAACAAATATATGTGAGGGGTACTCAAAAACAACCTTTTTTTTTTTCAAAGCCATTAATTTTTTTTTTTTTTTTACAAAACAACCTTATCACCTTCAAATTACTCTCTATTACACTTAATGTATTTGTCAAATCTGTGATTCCACTCTTGGAAACATTCTTCAAACTCACCTGTTTGGATGGCTGACAGAACTTCCCTCTGTTTTTTTCCTTTACCTCTTCTATGTCTTCAAATCACTGTCCTTTCATGTCCCTCTGCTACCATGGAGCAAGGTCAGGTGAGTCAGGTGTGTGGGGCAAGAGAGGCATACTCTTTTGCCCCCCAAAATAGCACACTGAGATGGCTACATGAGCAGGTGCATTTTCGTGGTAGCAAAACAAGCCCCCTGTCTGCCACAAATAAGGCCTTTTTTATCAAACACTGTTATGCAATTTTTTTCAGAACCTCTAAATAGAAAGCTTGATTAACAGTCTGACCTGGTGGAATGAACTCTATATGCACTAACAGTTGACACGCTTAGCCATTCAGGAAGATGATAGATGTCCAGAACAAGACTTGTCATTAATTGGCATTTCACCTTTTTTGAAATGAGAAAAACACTCTTACACTTGAGTTTTTCCCATAGCGCTGTCCTTGTAAGTTGTGTTCCACATCACAACAGTTTCTATGCATTTTTCATGAGCAGGAAACAAAATTTCACAGCTGCACACTGTTCTCTTTAATCAGCTATGACAAAAAATGAGGTTCAGGTGAAACTGCTTTGACAAAAAGATTCACTGTAACCAGAGAGAACCTTCCCAGGCGACACCACTGGATGCACTAACTCAGCATGAGTTGCTTGAAGCTCCCCTAGTGGGAAAAATGCTACTATGAAAACTCTGCTGGGTGGAACTTTTTTTCCGTTTTGTTATTGTTGTTGCCCCTGTCATGTGTATATATAACTGAGTAAAATTATTTTTTGTTTAATCAATAAAAATGTTATTTGCTACGGCATAGTGGCAGGAATCCTCCTGGCAAAGTGGTTATGAGTTGGGCTGATAATAGCAAGGTCATCAGTTTGAAACTACTCCAGAGGAGATAGGTCTTTGTACACCTGTAAAGAGCTACAGTCTCAGAGAGGCACAGGGGCACTTCTACCTTGTCCTGTGAGGTTGCTATGAGTTAGAATCTACTAGATGGCAGTGAGTTTAGTGAGTTTGTACACTATAGCTCTCTCTGCAAGTGAAAACTGAAATTCCTCCCAGAAAAACAAATAATTTACAAAAACACTAGTAATATGTCCTTTAGCTAATGGTTGGGAACTTAAATTTATATCTAAATGAATGGCTGATTTGATCCTTTATTTTCTTCATAGAATAAAGTTTGTAACTACATTGAATTTCATTAGAAATAACAGAATTTCCCTCTTGACTAAATATTATTAAGCATTCAGCAAAGTGGGAGATGAGTAAACTGATTATTTGAAGTTCATTTAAAATTCACACCGAACATTTAGAACATCAAATGGGATTGGGGAGAAATGCATGCAGTTTAGCAGGGCAATTCATTCCCATTTTCACATACATATAGTATTAGGGAACATTTCACTCATTATTTAAAGAGCACAACCTGCTAAAGAATACATAGCTACTCACTGAGAGGTTGTCAGTTCAAGCCCACCCAGAGATTGAAGGGGAGAATGACCTCGTGATGAGCTCCAGAGACTGCTGTCTAGGAAACATGACAGGGCTGTTCTTTGCTATCAGATGGGACACTCAGCATGGAAATAGACTTGATGGGGTCTAACAACAAAGAGTCTTTATTTTTAGTTAATTCACCATTTTTTACTTTTAACAATGCTCTAATCTCATGAGAAGGACATCCTACTAGGTAGAGGATAAAGTAGAGGGTCAGAGAAAAAGAAGAAGATGCTCCATGAGAGGGATTTGTACAATAGCTGCAACAATGGGTAGCTCGGGATCATTGTCAGGCATGTCACCCATTATGGGAATGGGAAAGAATAGCTGGTATATCACTCTGTTGTGCATGGGATCTCTGTGTTAGACCAGGTTGTCTAGAGAAACAAATGACACTCATTTATGTATAAGAAAGAGTTTTGGATCAAGAAGCAATTATCTATCAAGAAGGCATGCCAGCCTAGGCCAGTGAAGTGGCTGCGGTCTGGTGATGTGAAACGGTGAACTGGGAAGCAGGGAGATCACAGGTCCATGGGAGCAGAGAGAGGTAAATCCAAAGCCAGTGGAAACGTGGCAGGGCACCAACAGCTCTAGTGTCAGTTGCTGAGTCCCAGCAGGTAGGAAGGCAACGTGGCAGCGAGAAAGGCATTTCCTCGGGTGCCTCACTCTCCTAAAACAAACGGGCCACAGCCCCAAGGAGGTGTCATCAATAACCACTTGACTGACAGCTTTGTCTCCACCCCAAGCCAAGAGTGTCTAGTTGACATAAACTCATCCAAGTACCATAGTTGCTTTGAACTGGAACTGGGAAGACAGCACCTGACAACAACATATGAAAAATAGTATGACGGTTTTGAAATTCTGCAAGGAGCATAGGTAAACACGTCAAGATGTAATAACAGTTTAACTTGATCAAATAGTTCAACGAACTTAATGGGAGCTCATTATTAACTGAAAAGAGAGGCTGCTATCCATTTTACAGTTTATTTTATCATAGTATTTTTAAAACCAAAGTTTGCTCAAGCTTTTGGAAGTAAAATTTTAAAGTGCACATATATATTCAAAGATTAAGTGAACACCCACAATTCAATAATAGTAAAACAAACAATTCAATAAAATATGGAAGCATCCATTAATACAAACTTCACCAAGGTGCTATATGAATTTCCAAAAAGCATATTAAAAGACTTTTCACTCCATTGCTTATTAGGGAAAGTGAAAATAAAATGACTATAAGATGGCTGTTCACATTTAAAACTATTGCCAAAATCAAAGTAAATAATAAAATCAAATGTCACCAAGGATAGAGCACAACTGGAACTTGCATGCATACACAGTGAGAGTGCTGTGAACTAATTACCACAACACGAGGAGCTTAAAACAATGCACATTTAAAAAAAATCTTTTCGTTTCTGAGAGTCATGAAAACAGGATGTTCACTTTTGGGTCTTAATCGTCTGAAGTTCAGGGTCAACCAGACCAACCTCATTGGAACTCTGCACTGCCTCCAAGCTCACTGGTGAGGTTAGAGGCAAGGTGTGGTGGGGAGCTGAAGACCTTGGCTTATCCTTCCTTTTGGTTGAAAACCAACATTAGCTCGAAGAAGCAGCCAAAGTCTCATTCAGTGTGGGAATCCCTAACAGGGCCAGCTTCCTCCACCACATAATTGAGCACTTTCTGCAGCAAGTTTATCATCAAGTGAAGTCTTTTTGGATGGGACATAGAGTCCATGGGCAAATTGCCTTATCTCTCAATCCTACTTCTCCATGAACGTTGTGAAGGTCCTTTGCAAAGGATAGCCCCCATCTTGTACAATATCTTATGGAATAGAAATAAAACACAGATCCCACACTCCAAAGAGTGTAGATGATACAAAGATCTGAGCAACATGAGGGAAAAGGTGGGGGGGGCCACCCTAGAGCCATACCACCACATTTCTCAATTCAAACATACAAAAATATCCTTATACTTAAGCATTGTTCACATCTGATCAACGGATACTTGTATTTCCAATTCACAGGATGACAACTGCATTACTCAGGGTTTAACGTCAGGAAATATTTGCATCTTGGTTATATCTGTTAGGTGCCTGGTGTGGGTTATGCCTTGGTTCTTTGTTTCACACACTGAAAGAATTCACGCCAACACACTCTGTGTGATCCAAGTGGGTTTTCATGAGGGACAGGACAACTTTCAGGTGTTATCGTCGCAAAAGGGGCCATGCTATTTCTGGACAGCATGCCAAGCTGCACAGAAGCCACACTGGGGTTCAAAAATAGGCATGAACAACCATGTGGAAAAGAGCTCCCACAGGTGCAGAATAGGGGAGGGGGCGATGGCAGGAGACCAGAAGCCCAAGAAACCTAGAGGCTACGAGGCTCTGTGCCAAGAGGCTGTGGGCCCTAAGTAGGCCCAGAGTGGGCACATGTGTACCTGCTGAGGGGAGGGAGAACCTCAAGCTCCAATTGCCACTGACCAGAACTAGGCCTTCCCACAGCCAGGATCTTTCAAATCCCTTTCTGTGGAGGTGTGGTTGGTGGTATTGGTTGACCCCATTGGCTGTGTTAGGCCCACCTGTGTACTGTACCTAAGGTGGTGTGTCCAAGATATTGGCTTACCAGGGCCAAGGGGTATTTCGTCTGTGCATGCTCAGTTTGGGGTCTTCATAGGGGGTTAATGATTGCCTTATTTCTTTCTCACCTCCTCTATGAGGGCCTTTTCAGGCATGGGCGGGACTCCCCTGTCCCTAAGCTCGCTACCTAAAATTTCCTCTCGCCATACTCATCAAATCTATATGCTGAGCTGATCATCATAGAAGCTGGATTATATGAAGAAGAATGGAGCATCAGGATTGGAGAAAGGCTTAGTAACAACCTGAGATGGGCAGATGACACACCCTGCCTGATGAAAATGTGGTGGACTTGAAGCACTTTCTGATGAAGATCAAGGGTCGTACCCTTCAGTATGGACTACAACTCAATGCAAAGGAGACTCAAATACTCACAATCTGACCAGTAAGTAACATCATAATAAATGGAGAAGAGGTTGGAGCTGTCAAGGATTTTGTCTTACTTGGATCCACAATCAATGCTTATGGAAGCAGCCCTTGAGAGATCAAAAAACGTGTTGGATTACATAAAGTGGCTGCACAAGCCCTCTTCAGAGTATTGAAGTGAGCATGTGACATTGAGAACTAAGGTGTGGATGATTCAAGCCATGATATTTTCCAGTTTCTTCAGATCCATGGACTGCTTAAAGGACAAACATATTTATCTTGTAAAAAGTATGTCCAGAATGCTCTTTGGAGAGAGTCCTTGGAAAAGAACATCATGCTTGCTAAAGAAGATGAACAGTGATAAAGAAGAGGACCCTCAAAGAGATAGATCGACACCATGACTGCAACAATGTACGCATGCACCGAGCAGCTGTGAGGATGGTGTCGGGCCAGGCAGTGCTTCATTCTGTTGTGCATAGCACAGGGTCGCTGTGGGTCAGAACTGATTGGACATAGCCTAACATCATTTTTGCAAGTGTGTCTCCCTTCTTTTGAACTGAGAGTTTGGATTGTCTAGGTCTTAAGGATAATAGAAATCGAACGAAGCATCACTGCATATTCAAATGTCTCAGAACAATAATATGCATACACAGAGCTAATAATAATAACTGAAAATAGTTATTTTAAAAATATCCTGATTCTGCTACCATTCTTGTTTGCACTCTGTAGACATTTCCAGATCTTTTAACCACCATGTATTATAATTTCCCACCCTTTACTCCCATTTAAACTTATTTCTGATACTTTATGCTAATGAGTGGTCCTCATATATGACTCTTTTAGAATGTTGCTTTTTCTTATATGCATTCTTTAGTAGACTCCTGCAGAAGAGTTCATGAGGTTAATAGTCCATGGAAGTTCCTGGATGTGGTTAACATGCTGTTTTTCTTTCATATTCAAAATCCATTATTCTGTGGCTCACATGTTGGGAATTTTGAATTACATTTTCCATCCTATTCTGTAATAAATGATTACAAATTAAATTCTGATGATATACCAATGATTGTTCTCTTATATGTCACATACTCTTTGTGTATAGAAGTATATAAAATATTTTCTATAAGTCTTTTAGCTTTACTAGCAATATCTTGTTATTGATCAATTTGTAGTAGTTTTCATATATCTATATATAACCAGACCAACTGACTAAGTTGATTCTGACTTTCCAAGGCTATAATCTTTATGGAGAGGAGCACTACTGTTGTAGTGGTTACACATTGGGCTGTGAGCTGCAAGGTCAGTAGTTCAAAATCAAATCCTGAGTGCAACTCAGCAGAAAGAGAAGGCTTGCTACTTCAGTAAGCCATTAGTCTTGGAGACTCACAGGGGCGGTTCTATCCTGTCCTACAGGGTCGCGCTGAGTTGGCATCAACTTGATGCCAGTGCATTTGGTTTGGAAGCTTTATCGAACCAGACTGCTATAGTTTTCTCCTGCAAGGCACCTGATAGTTTCTATCAACTTTGGGTTAGTGGTCTAGAACTTGAGCATTATACCATCAGAACTATCTGTCTTACTATCTACACTATTGTGGTTCTAGCGACCTTTGATTCATCTCATGTCACATGGCAATCCGCACATCAATGAATGGAACTCTATGGTTCTTTGCCATCCCATGTTTAGTGCTGTGTTTGAGCCATTTTGATTCATAAGGTTTTCATTGGTGGATGCTCAGAAGTAGAGCAAGGCCTTTTTGCTTGTCCATCTTAATCTGTAAATTCTGTTGAAACCCGTTACATTTCAGTGTGCAGGTGTGATGACTGCACTTGGAAATGTATAGGAAATTGAGCTCAGGCCTTCTATCACTGAGCTACTCTTGCTTATATATTTGTAAGAACAAGTGAAAATAAAAGGCAAGTCTTCTCATATGTGCAACACTGCTATGTGCACTGGATGACACTGCTGGCACATCTGGGTATGTAAATTCTCACGCATTCTGCTCTCTTATCTTCTCTCACTCTTGAACGATTCAGCCCAATTAATTAGGAAATTCTTATGCTTTCAATGTAGTTTGACCAATTTTCATATGATACCAATATTGATTCTTTGATATAGTCCTCTACAATAAGGGTTACTTCAAGTCCTTGAGGTTGGCCTTGGTAATCTTCAAATGAATTAGACACTCCACTGAGTACAGATGAAGATATAGTTTTTATTTAGCAGAGGAGAGAGTGTAATATGGTTTAAAAGTCAGCTCCCCAAATGCTTCTATTCATTGATATTTTTATGCAGATTTAATATAGTAAAATATGTTTCAAAAAGTAGGATAACTCACAGCAATATCCAAATCTGTTTTAAGAATTCAGACATGCTTCTTCAATATTATTCATAAAAATCACAATTTTAAATAATTAATAAAAGTCTCCTGGCAAAAATATAAAGATATTCTCCCTCTTCCACATATTTATGTATAAACTAAGACCTGTCTCCCCATTTTGAAAATGAAAAAAATATCCCTTAATTTCAGAGGGAAGAAAATGAATAAATTATGAGAGCAATTTCTTCATATAATACAAAAGCACTTACTCGAGTAAGATTTGGTCATTCACTCTTCAGAGAGTCCTTCCACCCTCCCCCTTAATCAAGTAATCTCAGCTTTCACTCAGTTGTTAAAGAAATCTATTGAAACTATTTCAAATGGGCACTATAAGAACGCTTAACATAGAGCAGAATATAGACCATTTAACCAAAAATTATTAATACAATGTCAAAAATTCTCTTAGCACGGTAAGCTCACATTGCTAAGTAGATCTAAATGGTCTTAACACCCTTTTAATTCTTCCATTTCTATTTTTTATTGGGTGCTGATAACTTTGGCTTTATAGTAGCTCTCATTCATCTTAAGACATTTCATTAAAGATATCAGCACTTAATTTTAATTTATAAATAAGCAGATTATATTTTCAGGACAAGACAGGAGAAACTTTGAAATTAATCCCTAACTCTATTTTGACCTTCTGGACATATCTAAGTTCAGAAAGCAATATCAGAGAGTCCTCAGGGTATTTTTAGCAGACAGAGGCATATCTAATCTATTAGTCTTGATAAATACCTCATAGGTGAGAATGAAATAGTGAGCTGTAACCCAGAGAGTGCTGGCTGAAGGAGTAGTGTTTGCTAAATTTCCTAAACTAGTGGAGGAGAAAGAATTGGAACTACATGGGACTTGACCTGGAAATGCATTAAATCCTGGAGGTGGAGTTGGGAACAAGAGTGAAACACTTAATACTACACTAGAGGGAAGCTTTCTAATTATGAAACCAGTTTCTGTGGAAAACTCATCCCTTAAGGAAGTAACATGGGGTACTGAAATTGTCATTCTGCTATAGCTAACTGAGTTCCTATCAAAAATTTTATAACAAAAGGAGAACAAGGATCCGGAGGAACTAAAATCAGAACTAAAAATAACATCGGTTTATTTAAGTGGATAGTCTTTGACTTGAGAGGTCTGAAGTAGAAATTTCAAGTAGACATAGTTGCATAGTACATCAACCCCTAAAAGGAAGCCACAAAGACCAACATCTTCATCAATTCTAATTCTGAATGGAACCATTTTTTATCAATCACTAATGCGTGATTGATAATGTCAAAAAATAATTATACAGAAAGGTTGTCAGACGCTAAACATGATGGTAGATTGTGGATTTAGAAGAAGGCTAAATTTAAATGAGGGCCTCTTTATGGCTTTCCTAATAGTAATTAAAATGTGTAATGAGTCGAGGTGGATAATTTGGAAAACTACCTTTTAGAGCAAAATAGATTACTTCCAAATGATTTCAAGAAAGAGTTCAGAGTAATTCAAAGTGGTAGGTGTTTTTTTTTATGATTTTGCTTTCAATGTTTCTTATTAAGGAGTTGTTGTTTTTCCTGTTTAATATGCAGAAGATAGTCTGGGACAAATGAGTGATAATACATCATGGTACACATCCAAATTATTCCCCCAGAACTTTTGAGGCAACATGAAGGGATAGTGGCATTTTCTGCCCCCATTTACTTCAGTCCCCAGGTGATCTTCCCACTCCACGTTTCCCTGCTTCCTACGACTGTAGCATGTTCAGGTGTAAAGGACAATGAAAATCCACTCATGACACAAAGCAAGACCTCAAGGATTACAACGCTCGCTCTGGCTCAGTTTCTGAGCCATTTGACAAAGAAGGGTCATAAAACCATATTCTCCCCTTCTTGTTGTGACAATAGTGAAGAAATTATGGCTATAGCTTCCCTTCTCTTAAATATATTCACATATAATGTTTTAAACCACGAATTCTTAATTAATCATGAATTATTGTAATCTATGCCGTAGTTTACCTCAATGTCACAGATTTAAAAGGTTACGATGTGTCTAGATTCATTCTATGGGAAGAGTGTCAGAAATCAAGGTGAGAGGAAAGGTGTACATTGGGTAGGATGCATAGTGTCACACCTGAATGGCATTCTCATAATTTCCCTGTATTCAATTGAACACCCTGACAGCCCAGTGAGGAAGAAAGCTCTATTTAATCTGAAGACAAGTAGACACCTAGAACAGGGACAGTGCCCAAGGGGCCAACCCTTCTCTACCCAGAGGCTTAATTTCCTTTTCAATAAAAATAAATTCTAATTATTTCTTTAAAAAGAAAGAAATATTATTGAAAAGCATAAGTACATCCATGAGCAAATGACTGCCATTTAATTTTATTCCAGATGTAAAGAAAGTGCAAGTGTTATCTTTAATGGTTTCAATTTGTTTGATGGTTTTGATTATTCAAACTTTTAGTTACAAACCCTGTACTCTGACAGGAGTGTATTATAGAAACGAATACTTCTTTTTAAAATTTTAAATCAGATATTCATTGTAGAAATATTTTTTGTTAAAAGTACTACTACAGGAGAGAGCGGACTTAGCATGCCAAGTAGGCAGAGCCTCTATGAAATGCTCTGCAAAGGAACTTTTACAAAATCAGACAAGATGCAACAGCCTGAGTTATGTACCTCTCCTGAGGAGTGGAAACTTTTCTAATTATCTTTTGGTGTCTTAGAAGGGGAAATTGGCACCAAGAATTCTCCAAAGGGGAAAAATAAAAACATATTGATTTTGTGCTGCCCACCAGGATGATTGCTGAGTTGCCCCTCCTCCAGCCTCTCCAAACTTCAGTGGACATGGGGTAAGCAATGAACTAACAAATTCCTCTTCTTCTTACCCACTCCTAGTTTATACAACAGAAGACACTAATGCTTCTCCCCCAACATACTGGGGTGATGGATCATGTCCAATTTGGGTGGGACAATTCACAGGATCCTGAGTCCTGGGACAGAATAGAATGACCAGATAACTGGATTACAGCTGTATTTGGAAGATTTAGATAGTTGTAGGTGAACATCAAATGACTTGATGGACCTCTTGGGGACTAGACTATGGTAGAACTTCCCTCGAGCCCCAGGATACTGGGCCAGCCTTTGTGGGCAATGTGCAGGATTGAGTGGGCCTGTGTCACGGGAGAGAATAAGCAGAGCAGAGCCTGAGCATCTTTCTGGAGGTCCTGGATTCAACGTAGTATCATCTGTTTGCCAGGTGGCACGTGCCCAAATAGAATCCATGCCCTGCTATGGAATACAGGTTCAGGACGAACAGATTGTGTTGCCCTTTGCCTAGCACTTCCTAGGGAGTTGAGAACCACCTTCCAAACCAGAATTTTGAAGGGAGCAATATTTACTAGTTTTCTGCCTTTGGCTGCTGCTGATGGTAAGCTAACGAAAAACTGCCTGGTCACCCTTGCCTATCCAGGACTTACCATAAGTGCACTGGAATTGCTTTCTACCCAGAGAGAAGCATAATAAACAACGACACCATGTATCAAAAGCAGGAGTCCACCTGTGCACGTATCCTCTGGAAAAAAGAGAAAACAACTCAATTAACCAGAAAATATACAAATGTGGACCCAGAGAAGGCTTTGGAGAATGAGAAAGTTTGGATTCCCCCTATGAGGGAGCAAGCAATAATCTCCAACTACTTGCAAGCAATTGGAACAAAAAAAAAATGATAAAAATACAGACACAACAGATAGGCTATAGAGGAACTCAGGATGCAGTACAAGACCAATCCAACAAAATAAAAGAAAAACTAGTGACAGTTCAATAAACCCAAATAAATTTCAAACAGCAAACACTAGAATATTAGCATTAGATAACACTTTGACTGAAAGGAAAAGAAAAAAAGATGGAAACAATGGAATCATGAATGTGTGTTCTTGAAGACATATCTCTCAAACTCAAAATACAAGAATACCAAGCTATTAAAAGAACCAAAAATGATAAAGAAAATTAAGAATTCTATGGAATACTATCAAAAGGCAAAACTTAGGTTTGATAAACATATCACTATAGAAAAAGGAAATATTAAACACAGGGGAAATAAATGAAGCTATATTAAAGGACAACTTTACGACTATTATGAGTGAATGCAAAATAAAACTACAGAGTGAATTGATCCCCAAAGAAAATCACCAGGACACATTATAGTCAGACTTTCTAGCATCATGAAAAGTGAACATGTCTATAACAACAAGAAAAAAAAGACCAATCACATATAAAGGCCAGCCAATTAGGAAAAATTCAAGTTTTTCTTTGGAAATCAACCAGACAAAATGGAAATGGACTGACATATTCAAAATTTTAAAGAAAAAATGGCCAAGCAAGAATCTTAAAAATTTCCATCAAATATAAGGGAGAAATAAGTTATTTTCAAACACTGAGAAACTAACGGATTTGTAAAAACAAGACCACCCTTACAAAAAAATATAAAAAGGAGTTCTTTTGGAATATAATAAACCACAGCAACAGGCAGCCAACTAAAATGATCATATGAAGCATGGTTATGGAGAAGTCATCTTATTTAAGTAATACATAAAGTGAAACAAAACTATATTAACCAAAATTAAAAATCACATGTAACGATTGTGCAGTGAAGTGCAACAACAAAGAGAGAGAATAGAGCAGAAGATTAGTAATGGAATGGAGAAGGCACCTAATCATTCACAAAGGACAGAAAAATGTTATGAATATGGAAAGAAAACACACACAAACAGAAAAAATCCTCAAATAAAAAGTTAAAACTTAAAGGACACAAAACCGAAGAAAATAAAATAGTCATATTAGCAGTAAAAACAACCCCCCAAAAATGTGGCTTGGGGAAAATCCCGCCTGCCCTTTGGGGTGCTCCATATGGCTCCACCATCTTCTGCAGTCCTACATGGCTGAGGGAACTTCCTCCTGCCTGCCATAGTGCCTCTCATGACCTAAGGCAGCTCCGCCAACATTCTCCAGCACTACACACCGCTGCAGGAAAACTCTGCCCAATCTACGCAGTGATCTAGCTGACTAAGGCAATTCTACCCACCACCCGTGGTGCTCTACACCATCGTGGGCACACCTACCTGCCTTCTGTGGGACTCCCATTGCAGCATCCACCCCCACGCGCCCTTTGGGGCACCCCAAGCTGCCGTTGGCCACACCAGCATGGCTTCCTGTGAGACCATCCAGGTCAGCACCATTTTTGTGGGTCCACAGGCATCCAACCAGTGTCACCTGAGGGGCCCATTCAACTTGCCCTCCAACTAACAGGATACTGGTTGGCTAGGGAAAGAGTGAAACCACAGGAGGAAAAAGTGGTAGCCTGATCCAACAGTGCAATTAACTGCAGGCAGTTCAAAGAAGCATTCTTATGAATCTCCCAAAGAGGGAGCCAAGAGTTCTGTGACTCTCTGGAAAATGGCTTTTCAAAAACAACACAACACAAGTAGCAATCAGCCCAACAACCTCAAGGAAAAAACGAGGAGAAACAAAAGACACCATCAGAAGAAGCCCTGAACCTAACAACATGTGTAGGAGAAGCAGATATTGATTTGCCATGGAAAGAAATCTTCAGAATGCTTCTTGGAGTCACACAGGATACGAGTGAAACAATACATAAAAAGGATAAAATGATAGAGGAGATAAAGGCCATGGACCAAAGGGAAATGCAAGACTTAAGGGATGTGATAACAAAATCCAGCAGCAAATTGGTAATCAGAAAAGTTGAAGAAAACCTGAGAGCCATGTCTGATGCTATGAAGAATTACAACATTAGAATAATTAGACTACCTTAACAAGACACAATGAAGTTAAAGTCAACGGCAAAATAGCAAGGGAATTCTTAGAGGAAAACTTTCCCAGCTTAATGTAGAAAAACCAGGCAATAATTCAGGAGGCCGAAAGCGCACCAGCAATACTGAATCCTGAGAAGTCACCAAGGCATATAATATTTACACTATCCAACTTTGAGGAGAAGGAGAAAATCATGAGAGCAGTAAGGGAAAAACAAGTACTCATATATAAAGGTACCCCAAATAAGAATATATTCAGACCTATCAGTGGATACTATGAAGAAGAGGGGACAGTGGAGTAACATATTCCGAAAATTAAAGGAAAATAACACAAACCAAGAATACTCTATTGGCCAAATTATCTATCAAGATAGATGGAGAAGTAAGAGTGTTCCCAGACAAGGTAAAACTCAAAGAAAACGTTAAAAGAAACCCAGTCCTACAAAAGATCCTTCCCGAACCAGCACACACAGAGCAAAATAAGAGACTACCACATAAAACAACCACACTCATACAGCAACAAAGAGAAAACAGCCCCCAAGATTGCACTAGCTTAAGAGTGGAAAGAAGTGAAGAATGAACCACACACACACATGCACGACACAATGACAAGAAAGGCAAGAAACGCCCAACACAAAAGGGACAAGATGACTTTAGAGAGTTCACAAATTGATATAATAACCCTGAATATCAGTGGACTAAACTCAGGCATGAAAAGGCAGAGGCCAGGAAACTGGCTTAGAAAACCCAACCCATTGATTTGCTGCCTACATGAGTCACATTCCAAGATTACAGACAAAAATAGGATTAGAATTAAAGGCTGGAGAAAAATATACCAAGCAAATGGCAATTCAAAAAAATCAGGGTTTGGAATCTTAATCTCATACAAAATTAATCTCAAGGTGCATGCCATAATAAGAAACAAGGAAGGGCACTATATAATGCTCAAGGGAACAGTAGACCAAAAACCAGTGATCATAATAAATATATATGTGCCCAATGAGAAACCCACGGAATCCATCAAACACTCCAAAAGATGATAAAAGAAATTACAGGCTCAACAATTATAGCAAGTGACTTTAATACACCACTCTCCACGAAAGATAGATCACAGGGAAAGAAACTTAACAAAGAGGCTGCAGATCTAAACATTTCTGATTAGATGACTTGATGTGATATTTTCAGAGCTCTCCACCAAAATGCAAAAAAAATCACATTCTTTTCAATCCCATAAGACACTTAACCAAAGATAGGCCACATGCTGGGATACATGTCAAATCTCTGTAAATTCAAGCACATAGAGATCATACACAATTCTCCCTCCGACTACTGTGCCATAAGGCTGGAAATCAACACAGGACGATTAAGATAACCAGGGCAAACAATTGGAAGATGAATAACTCTCTATTGCAAAAGGAGTGGGTACTGACCCAGATCACAGATGGTATCAGGACGTTTCTAGAAGCCAATAAGAATGAGAATACAGCTTAGCAAAACCTTTGGGACACAGAAAAAACAGTTAACAGAGGAAGTTTGATAGCAATACATGCACACATGAAAAAGGAAGAGAGATTTATGATTGATGTGCTGACACAAATCTTATAGCAATTACAGCAGAGTTAACCAGACAAACCTACTAATAGCAAAAGAAAATAAATAATAAAATCAGAACTGAGATTTATGAGAAGGGAAAACCAGAAAACTATGAAAAAATGCAGCTAAACATTGGTTCTTTGAAAGGATTAACAGAATCAACAGACCTCTAGCAAATCTAAACAAAGTAAAGAAGGAACAAATTTGAATAGCAAGGATGAGAGATGAAACAGTGGACATTCCAGTGAACCCTAATGAAATAAAAAGGATAATTACATAGTACTACAAAGGTCTGTACTCCAATGAATTAAACAACTTGCAAGACATGGACAAATACTTAGGAAAACAATCCCTCCCTACACTATCCCAGATGGATGTCAGGAATGTCAACAGACCCATAGAAGTAGAAGACAAGGTTATCAGACGATTACCAAAAGAATAATCCCCTGGACCAGATGGCTTCACAGAATTCTACCAAGCATTCAGGGAAGAACTGACACCAAAGCTACATAAACTCTCGTAGAACATAGAAAAATATGCCAAACTCCTGAGCTCTTTTTGTGAAGCTAGTATAACTCTGATACCTAAACTAGGCAGGGACTCCATGAGAATAAAGAACTACAGACCAATATCCCTAATGAACATCGATGCAAAATTCTTAACTGGCCAATAGAATACAAAAGTATGTAAAACCAATAATTCACCATGACCAAGTGGGATTAATACCAGCTATGCAGGGGTGGTTCAACATACAAAAGACCATTAGTATTATTCACCACATTGACATGAAAAATTATAAGAACCACATGATAATATCAATAAATATGGGAAAACCATCTGACAATATCCAACACCAATTCCTGTTTTTTAGGGGGTTTTTTGGTGCCAAAACTCGGGAACAATTCCTGTTTAATATACTCAAGAAGACAGGAATTCAAGGAATATATTGAAAAATCAATAGCTAACGTGGTAGTCATTGGAGAATAATCAAAAACAATCCCACTGAAAAAAAGGACTAGACAAGGATGTTGCTTGTCCCAACTCTTTCCCCCCTCTTTTTAAAAATCATACTGGAGATCCTAGCTAACAACAAAAGACAGAGAAAAAACATCAAAGGTATTTGCTTGGGGAAGGAAGAGGTGAACCATCATTATTCGCAGATGATATGATTTTATATATGGAAAATCCCAAAAGCTTCACAAGGGGAATACTGGAAGCAATAGTATATTATGGCAGAGTGGTAGGATACAAGATCAACAAACAGAAGTCTTATCAGACTGCTATACACATCGGACAAGACCTCAGAAGAGGGGATCAAAAGGGTAGTACCCTTTATAATAGTCAACCACAAATTGAAATGTCTAGGGATATACCTGACTAAAAAATCAAAAGATCTGTACAAGGAAAATGATAGAATAGTATTAAAAGAAACCAAGAGTGACCTCAACAAATGGAAGGCTATCCCATGCTTATGGATTGGAAGACTCAATGTAGTAAAGATGTCACTTCTGCCCAAGGCACTATATAAATTTCATGCCATCCCAATACAAATACTGTCATCTTTCTTCAAAGAAATGGAAAAACGGATTACCAACTTCATATGGAGAGGGAAGAAGTCCAGAATTACCAGAGAACTCCTCAAGGACAGAATATGAGGGCTGATTTATCTGACTTTAGAACCTATTATGCAACCACAGTGGTCAAAACCGTGTGGTATTGGTCTAATGATAGATACTCAGACCAATGGAAAAGAACTGAAAACCCAGAAATAAAATTATCAGCATACAGACAACTGATCTTGGATAAGGACCCCAAAAATATCAAATGGGAAGTGGATGCCCTCTTCAGCAAGTGGTGCTTGAAAAAATTGATATCTACCTGCAGAAAAATGAAGCAAGACTCTTACCTCACTCCATGCACAAGAACAAACTCAAGGTGGCTCACAGACCTTGAGGTAAAACCTCAAACTATTAGGGCCTTCAATGATGGAATTGGGACCTACCCGAGAACTTTGGCACAGGGAATACATAGGCTATTGTAAGTAGGGAAGGACGCAAATACAGGCAAAAATTGACAAGTGGGGCATACTGAAGATAAAACACCTGTGTACATCGAAAGAATTCACTAAGAGAGTAATCAGAGAGCCCACACACTGGGAAAACAGCTTTAGCAATGAAGCATTAGACAAAGACTTTATTACTGAAATATAGAGTAGTCTGTTAGCTTCCAAAAAGAAAAAAAAATCTAACTGCCCACTGAGGTGGTGGGTGAAGGATCTGAACAGAAGTGTTAGAAGGTTAGAAATCCGAATGGCCAATAAACAGGAGAAAATGTTCGTGATCATTAGCCATAATAGACATGCAAATTCAACGCCCCCCCTCATCCCCTCTCACCAGCCCCGCCCCTCACATCCTGGGGGGAAAAAAAAAAGGAACTCAAATTCATACAACTATGAGATACTACCTAATACCCTCAAAGAAACCCAATTCAAAAAAATCAGAACTTAACAAGTGTTGAAGGGGCTGTGGTAAGGTAGGAACACTCGTCCTCTGCTGGTGGACCTGTAGGCATGCACAGTCACTAGGGAAATCAATTTGGTGATATCTAAAACAGAGGGAAATGAGCTACCATATGACTCAGAAATCCTCCTACTGGGCATATACCCAGAAGAGGCAAGAAACAAACCACAGCTAGACATCTGTGCTCCAATGTTCATTGAGGCGCAGTTCACAATTTCAAGAAGTTGGATGGAAACAACCCAAATTTCCATCAACAGATGAATGGATTAAAAAACTGTGGTACATGCATACAATGGAATACTATGCATTCTTTAAAAACAGAGATGAAAACCTTAAGCACATTACCGGATGGGAAGAGCTGGAGGAAATTATGCTAAGCAAAGTAAGTCTGGCACAAAAGGACAAGTACAACATTAGTCCACTGAGTAAGCTTAAAAATGCAAAAGGGGATAGGGAAAAGGCTATTTTATACATATATTTCTGGGGTGAGGTTCAGGTAGTATGGGAGGGGCCAGATGCAATCTAGGGATACATGTGCAAACACACTAAAAAGGAGGGGAAAAGAAAGAGAAAAAAACAAACACAGGAGTAGCCGGGAACTGGGTACTAACTCACTCAAGGGGAGGGTGTTTTTTATATCTCCACAGGAGGAGAGAGGGACCAGACTTCAACCCAGTGCACTAAGGCATGAATGCAATATATCAGAATGAAGCTGGGAACCAAGAGAGGTCTATGGGGCTTCCCCAGTCCCAACTATGTGGACACCCCCCTCCCAGCCCCCAAAAGAATTCACTTTTGAGGACAGCACTGAAGCTACAGCTCAGGGAGAGAGGCGTGTCTAATCAGAGAACACAGGAGCAAACGAGGTGAGGAGAGAGAGTGGAACACTCCTGGCCCACCAAGCCCCAAGGATGATATTCCTGTTCAGAGCAGCCAATGCACAAAGAAAACCATAGGGCCAGCCCCACCACAAGGCACAACATCCCTCACAGACCCATGGTGTTTTGAGAAACAACACTGGAGACAGTGTGGGTGTTGTGCCCAATCTGACTCCACAACACAAGGGGAAACCATAAGAGCGTGCAACAGAGCAGCAATGAAGTCCCCAGGGAATACCCAAAATAAACTTTGGGACCAAGGTGTGGCACCCCATCAGACTCTACTGGAAAGCAGTCCTAAAGGTCAACAAGCAGACCTGGAACTATTTATAGGCTTTTCTTTTTTTTTTTTTTGGTTGTTGTTTTGTTTTCTTTTGCTCTGTCTTATGTTTATGCTTATTATTGTCTCTGCATGTCTATTTAGATAAGATATTCTGGATAAACAATCAAGGGGAGAAAACAATGGGACTGACGGTTCTGGGGAGGATACTGGAGAGGGGTAGGTGGGGGAAAGGAAGTGGGTGTTAACAAATCCTGTGACAAGGGAACAACAAGTGATGTAAAGTTGATGGTGAGGAGGCAGTAGGATGCCTGGTGGGGCTTGATCAAGGGCAATGTAACCAAGAGGAATTACTGAAACCTGAATGAAGGCTGAACATGATAGTGGGACAAGAGCAAAGATAAAGGAAATAGAGGAAAGAACTAGGAGGCAAAGGACATTTATAGAGGTCTAAATACAGGCATGTACATATGTAAAATATATTTATATATAACAATAGGGAAATATATCTATGTGCATATATTTATATGTAAAGTGTTAAGGTAGCAGACAGACAATGAGCCTCTACTCCCTCAATGCAAGAGCACTTTGTTCTAATAGCCTGCCATTCCATGATACTTTAGCTTCACAACACAACAGCTGAAGACAAAATGGGTGAATAAGCAAATATGTTGAAGAAAGCTGAGGGTGCCCGGCTGTCATATGTTATAGCATCTGGAGTCTTAAAGGTTTGAAGATAAACAAGTGACCTTCTAGTTGAGAAGCAACAAAGTCCACATGGAAGGAGCACACCTGCCTGTGTGATCATGAGGTGTCTATGGGATCAGGTATCAGTCATCAAAGACCCAGAACAAAGAATCATATCAATGTGAATGAGGGAGAGTACAGAGTGGAGATCCAAAGCCAATCTGTAGGCAGTTGGACATGCCCTTACAGAAGGGTCACAAGGAAGAGACAAGCCAATTAGGGTGCAGTAGAGCACCGATGAAACATACAACTTTCCTCTGTTCTTTAATGCTTCCTCCTCCCCACTATCATGACCCTAATTGTGCCTTACAAATCTGGGTAGACTAGAGCACGTATACAGGTACAGATAAGGGCTGGAAACACAGGAATTCAGGATATATAAGCCCCTTCGGACCAATAATGAGAGTAGCAATACCAGGAGGGTCAGGGGAAGGTGGGAGCAGAAAGAGGGGACTGATCACAATGATCTATATATAATCCCCTCCCAGGGGGACACACAATTGAAAAGTGGGTGAAGGGAGACAGCGGTCATTGTAAGACATGAAAAAATAATAATAATAATAATAATTCATAAATTATTAAGGGTTCATGAGAGAGGGAGGGTGGGGAAGGGAGGTAAAAAAATGAAGAGCTGATATCAAAGCTCAAGTAGAAAGAAAATGCTTTGAAAATGATGACGGCAACAAATGTACAAAAGTGCTTGACACAATGGATGGATGTATGGATTGTGATAAGAGCTGTATGAGCCCCAATAAAATGATAAAAAAAGAGACAAAGACTTATAGAATGGATATTAAAATAATGGTCTTTAATATGCTGCTCAGAAGATACACACCTTAGATATAAAGACAAATACATGTTAATAATCTAATGATATAAAATAATATCAAGCTAAGGGCAGTCAAAAGAAAGCAAGAATAGCAAAAAAAATCTCTGATAAAATAGACATCATAGTAAAAGCCATCGTGAGAGACAAGATCATTATATAATCACAAAAACTTTGATTAAACTAAAAATTATAGCTATAATTAATATTTATCAACTAAATGAAAGATCTCCAAAGTATATTAATCAAATTCTTATGAAAATAAACAAATAGGCCTTAATACTAAAATACTAAGAGATGTCAACACATCACTTTGATCAAAGATCAATCAACTACAAAGAAAATCAGCAAAGAGACGCCAGACAGTGTAAGACATGACAAAAATAATGCGAATTTATAAATTATTAAGGGTTCATGAAGGAGTGGGGAGCGGGGATGGAGGGAGGGAAATGAGGAGCTGATACCAAGGGCTCAAGTGGAGAGCAAATATTTTGAGAACGATGAGGGCAATGTATGTACAAATGTGCTTGACACAATTGATGTATGTATGTATTGTGATAAGAGTTGTATGAGCCCTCAATAAAATGATTTAAAAAAAGAAAATAAATGTATGCACAATGATGGGGATATGTTGAGAGGCAATTGCTTCTCACACTGATATTTTGTTCAATTAAGTTGTTTGTTAATAAAGCAAAAAAATCAACAAAGATAGAAGAATATAACAACACTGTCAATGTGATCTCTTGGCATATAGACAACGTTTCATTAAACAAAGGTAGAATATACATTTTTTCTAGTGCACATGAGATGTACTCCAGAAGACATTTAAAAACATGGAAATATTACAAACTTTTTTGTCAGATCACAATGCTATAAATCTAAAAATCAACCATGGACAGATCAATCCTAATATGTCAAATATAAAGAAATTTATCAATATTTCAAAACCACTTTGTAATTAAAGAAATAAAGAATGCACACATAAATTCCTGGAAGCAAATGAAAATAAATATACCACATGCCAAAATCTCTGAGATGCCACAAAAGCAGTACTCAAAGCCCAGTTTATAACGATTAAGTGCACACATCAAAAGAAGGGGGGAAAATAATGAAACAAAACACCTTAACACATCAAGGATAACAATTGGTACAAGACCAGCGAAACAAACCCTCGGGCACTAGAAGAAAACATATAAAGACTGTGGCAAAACAATAAATGTGTCATAATTTTTTAAAAAATAGAAAAAATCAAGAAGACAAGCAGTTGGTTCCTTAAAATGAGCAGCAAATTGATAAATAATTCTCAAATCTAACAAAAGAAAAAAAATGAGAAAATTAAATATCAAAAACTTTTAAAAAGATATGGATGACTTTAGAAGAGAACTGAGACTTTAAAAAATAATTGCATAGTATAATGGCAAAATGTACTTCAACACATTTGAAAATCCAGATAAAAAATGCATGCACACCTATGTTGCTTGCAGCAAAGTGTGTAAAAGCAAAAATTAGAAACAATTTTGTTACTCACTCTAAAGGAATGAGTCACTCTAGTGCTCTAGTGCTTAGGAGTTGGCTTGCTAACCCAAGGTCCGCAGTTCTAAACCACCAGCAGCTCAGTGGGAGAAAGAGTGGGCTTTTACTCCAGTAAAGAATTACAGTGTCAGAAACACACAGGGGCTGTTCTTCCCTGTCCTATCGGATCACTATGAGTTAGCATCAACTGGATGACAATGTGTTTGATTTTTCTAAATACAGTAGTGGAATGGATAAACAGATCTGGTTCATTCATGCAATCAATGGAATATTATCCATCATTTAAAAACAGTTGACAAGTCTGTTACACACCTTAAGACTTAGACAAAATTATAGAACATTATGATTAGCAAAGATAGTCAATCTCATAAAGACAAATATTTTATGACACCATTATTATAAATGAAAGGAAAATGCTTTTCATGCTAAAGGATTAGACTGTAAATATTATGATGAAGGCAGGGTGGAAATGGGGGATAGAGAGGGAAGAGACCGGGAAGTAAGTAAGCGAGGAAAAAAATCAACAACACATCTACTGTTGATTTAGTTGGATACGTTTTCTGATTTTATGAAATAAGCTGGGAAAATACAGGAATAAAAAGGTTTTCATCTGTATGTATTATGGATCGCAAGCAATAGGTAAAAAAACACAAGCAAATACATGAACTTGAAATTTTACGAAAAGAGGGGAAGAGAAGGGGCTCACTCCCATCGCATCCCCATCAGATCGACACATTGGTGCGAGTAACTAACGAAGGAGGAAAAGGAAGATTGAAATGAACTTGGCTTCTCTTCTGACATACAAGTTCGTTTCCAGCAAATAAATAAAATACAATGCTACTACATCCAGTCTACTCTTTATCTCTGTAATTTCAAAAATCACTGCTCTTTCACTCTCAATGAATTTGATTGTGAATGCTTTATTATTATAAACAGAAACATCACTCCTTGAGGAAGGAGACTACAAATGGTTTCCTTAAATATGAACTGTGGTTAGCAATAATTTTGAATGAAAACTTTAAAATATGTGATGCCCATTAAATGTCTTGGTTGCACATCGTGCCAGTTACTGAAAAGGTGGGCTTGTACTTCTTCACGTACTGGCAGATGCGATTCAACTGCGTCGTCATGGCCATTTGGGGTTCCTTTAAATTTTGAAGGAATTCTGTTGAGGAAATAAGAGCCTGAGTATTTTCTTTTTAATTTATAGTGGGGAAAATCTCAGGCTCAGTGGAGGGAGTTTCGGGGCCTCCATTGTGCTCAACGGTGAGAACACACAGAGTGAAGCAAAGCGCAGCTCTGATGGCCCTGTGCACCGAGCAGGGATCATTCATTTCATTTTCATGCATCATTTACAAGTCACTTCGTGATTCCACCAAGTCAGCACATCTCTCCACGCTAATGCAAAGTGGACTCCAAAGGAGGGGTAGATTCTCTGGTATCTAGGCAAGTTTGTTTCTGTCTATTGATTTCGTTTAAAACACAAGTCAAGCAGGAAGAAACACGAACGCTCTGGGTCGATGTGGGACCGTGTGCAGGTCTGCACGTTGAGGAAGTTTCTCATTGAGCTTCTTTTAAAGCAAAAACATGACAGAACCAAGTTTTCTTACTCTAAATTTGGAACCTCAGGCTGCAGACTTAGTATTCTGTACACAATGTATGTGTGAGGAAAAGCAGGTAATACAGATACTTTTTTTTACATACTGTATACAATTTCCCATTAATTGTATGAAATATCATTTAAAATATAAATGTTCTGTATGTTAATTAAATAAATCAATGAGATACAAAATAGCTAATTCAGAGGACATGTAGTCAACTGATATACGTTTGTACCTAGCAGCAGAATGGACAAAGTGATCCCCCTCAAGGTTAGAGAAGACTGGGAAATAGCTACTGTTTTAGAGTCTCTTCCAACTCATGGTCACCCTAGGGATGCCGAGTAGAGCTGATCCACGGGGAGTTCAAGACTGTTACCTTCCAGATCAGATTCCGGAGGAACTTCTGAGTGTGCTTGAACCACCAACATTTTGGGTAGTAGTACAAGGATATTCTTGGTAGTGCACCTGCGCTACCAGAAATATATTCGCAATGCATGACATTACGTAAACTTCATATCTGACACTTGGTTTTGCCAAAGTATTTGTGATATTGGAGCAATAACGTTGTATGAAATTAGACAAAGCCTCTAGTAGGGGAAACAGGGACTTTTAGACATAATACAAGTGTGTACTGCTTGGAAGAGAGAAGGGTGGAGAAAGAAAGAAAGGGGAAAAGAGAGATCTAGTAAAAAAAAAAGAAAGAACTGAAAATGAGCACCATGTTAGAGAGACTATGAGATTCCAGAGTATAAAGGAAGACAATCTCTCAATCTCTCAAGAAACAATGTACTCTAAAATGCTGCCATGGAATAAAGCTGTATTAGAACAGAGAATTGGATATAGTAAGGAGAAAGTCAATAGTGAAGCGCATGCAAGTAGATTCAAGGGATAATAGAGACAATGTCTAAGCACTGTAGCTCTAAGAGAGAATAGCTGGAGACGGTGAAGATAGTGCTTTTACTTCCAAGAGGAGATGAAATACTGAGTTGCAACTGGGGGAGATATTAACCAAAGTGATATTTTGTGGAAGATTAGAAATATTAAGGGTGATTTAAATTAACAATAATATGAGTGACGAGAATACTTGCCTAGGGCTAATGTCATTAAAATCAGTGAGAAAAGTATCATGGTCATTAAAATAGGTCAGAAAATCCATACATTGAAATATTGATATACATGTAAGCAGTGACATTTTGTGCATTGTAAATAAAAGCAACAATTTGCAAAAGCACTCTCCTGGTAGCTACAACTTTCTTAGTAAAACATAAGCAATATGTTGGAGTGAAAGTAAGTTTGGGAAAGAAGGCATAGGATATTTAAAGAGAAAGGGGTTGCTATGAAATAATAATCCCAGAGAGAAGAGGGTGAGTTGGCTAAGAACTATAACTGACTCTTCAGGTAAACCCAGAGGAATACTGGATGTTACTGATCATGAACTGGGAAAAATGTGGTTGTGTATTCATTTTGAGGCTATATCAGTTATTTGGTTTTAGAAATTTAGTAGAGGTACAGTGGAAAATATATAGAATTAGAAGTTTCCAACAAAATAGAACAAACAATTAGAGAGGCCCACTTCAAAAATAAAATAAAAATTAATAGGAGACTCAGGGTCTTCGTCAGATAAGAAAAGTAGGGGACAATAAGATCTTGGTGGAGCCGCATGATAGCTGGAATCCAGATTCTGGTTAAATTTTTTTTTTTTTTTTTTTTTGCAATATAGGAGGTGAGTAATGAATAATGAACTTTTAAAAATGGAACTAATGCAGGTACAGTAACTACCAAAAAGATCTAGTAGATGACCCCAAAGTGAATGGTTGGATGATTGGGGGTAGGTAGAGGACAAAGTTATGGAGCTTTGGACCATGACAAAGAAGCTAGAAATCATTTTTTATGCCGTTCTTCATTCTCTCGTCCCATGGATTATTATATACCACGTACATAGTAAAAATATATATTTCTAGAATCAAATTCTATCTACCAAAATTACTGTAGTCTTAGCTACTAACCTCCTCACCAGAAATATTGCAAAGGTCTTTTAATTTAGCTCTGTCTTCTACCTCCCTACCCTTATGATCTAGTTGCCATCCAATTAATAGAGCAATTCTTTTTAAACCTCAGTTTAAGGAACTTCAGTTTGCAGAAACAAGGTCAGCTGTCAAGTCATGAATCTCTCCAGAGTTCATCTAAACATCACTAAGCAGTTAAGTAAGAACAAATAAATTTTGATGATGCAATCATTGATTATAACATTGAGACAGAGGATATCACAAATGTCCTCTGTTTATAATCAGAGAAATAAACATGCATAAACAAGGCTCTCTAGTTCCATAAACAATTAGTCCTGGGAAACCACAGGGACAGCTCTACCCTGTCTGGTGAAGTTGCATATTAGTTGGAATTGACTCAATAGCACTGAGTCAGAATAAACATGAATAAGGAGGAAGGGAGACCAGTGCAGATCGATGTATTTGAATTATCGTGTTGGCAAAAAATATTGAAAGTCCCATGGACAGCCAAATGCACACACACATCTGTATTGGAACAACTACAGCTAGCATGCTTGAAGATGAGACAGATGTGAGACGTCGTGTCACCTCATTGGGAGGAGAGACCAGCCCCTGCTGATCATACCTGGTAAAGGAGAGGGGCAGCCAAAAAGATGACGGCCCCGGGCAAGATGGATGGACCCAGTGACAGCCACAATGACTCAAACCAACGGGAGCAGGAGCTGTTCATTCTGCGCTACATAGAGAAACCACGTGAGGCACTAAAACAGCGAGTAAGATGCTAAGCACAGGAGATTATACTTATGAGAAGAATCGGACACAACGTGTTGGAATTGCACAGAGAAGTGTACCGGCATGTTGTCAAATGCTGAGAAATATTGTGAAGTTTCATCAAGGAAACAGTCACTCTTAGTGAATACCAAGGAAAATCAACTCAAAAAACATGTGGAAACTAAAACATTCCTCCTGTAAGAGCAGTAATCCTGGGGAAAGAAAAAAAGTTATAACAATGTAGTGGTTTTGCAGATGTAGTCCTAATGAAGGGAATAAAGGGGGAAGGGTGGTAAATTAACGTTTGAAAAACTTCATAAAATGAAGTCAAGCTAAATCGTTCCTACCAGAAAGAAAGTGCACCTTACCATAACAACCAAAAAAATTGTGTTCCTAAACAAATAAGCTATAATTACATAATCAAAGTCAAAAGCCATGTCTTCACACAGCCTTTAGTTCTGCCCATGCATTTCAGAAATCTAAATTGAGTAGACCATATTAAGGGAACTATATAGATAGGTTCTAAAAATACAAAACAAAAATGATAATTTAATGGTTTTAAGTGATATCTAACAACAGCAAAACATTTGGAAATAGTGGAGCACAGCACCCCAAACATTTAAATATTCTGAAATACGCATTCACAAATATAAAATAATAAATTAAATATAGATTCAGAACTGAAATGAACAGAGAATATATATCCAGAGGAGTTGATTAAATGCAGTGGGGGAGGGGTCATGGAATAAAAGGAAGAAAGTATTCATTTTATGAATCAATACCAAGTGATCGAAGGTCTTATTTAAAATGCATATTCTGATCAGTGGGTCTAAGGTGGAGACTGAGATTCAGTATTTTGAAATTTTTTTGACAAGTAGGCCAAGATTTGGCTAAACCCAGAGGCTAATCAAATTGAACCTTCTCTATGGAGCTAAAAATAATTTAAAAATAAATGACGTTCATTGTAGTCCATAATTTTGAAGAGACTTTGGCAATGTTGGAACCCGGAATAGTACCCTGGAGCTCTGGTTGGTACAAATCTTTTAATATAGTAGGCTTTCTGAGAGGAGGATTTCTTGGATTCATCCATATAAAAGCCAATAAATTTTGAATTGATTTATCTTGATTTATAGTCTTGATTAAACCTATACAAGATCTCCAAGATTTTATTCATTAAACTATTATAAAATAATGGACCCAAATCTACCTTTATTATGAAATTTAATGGACATAAATTATTTTTTATCTCATGAATATTTGAGGCTGTGGGATATTTTGTAAGTATTGAATTTGATACAAGTAATTGCTTTACAATTAATATGATATGTCACTAAACAGATTGTTGCTCTATATTCATATCCAAAGGAATGTTACACAGTATTGTCTCCATACAAAGAAGTAGGAAAAGAGAAGGGAGCACCACAGAGGATGGGAATAGATCGTCCAGTGAGGGAGGGGAGCTGACCTATCACACCACACCCAGAGGGAAGCTGGGACAAAGGAAGGAGGAGGAAAGGAGCGGAGCACAACTGGGCCCACCAAACTCTGAGGACGATGGCCCAGCTCAGAGGGCCCAGTGTACAGAGAGGACTGTGTGACTGCCCCCACGGCGAGATGCGG